>NC_064632.1:587564833-587877472 GCF_023864275.1 Schistocerca cancellata | reverse complement strand
ACTGTAGCCAAGGTAGACATGAAGCCCACACCCATCACAGCAATACAAGTTTATATGCCAACAAGCTCCACAAATGCAGAAGAAATGGGGGAAAAAATGCACGGCAAAAAAAAAAAAAAAAAAAAAAAAAAAAAAAGAAAAAAAAAATCAGTTAGTTAAGGGAGATGAAAATTTAACAGTTAATGGGGAGTGGATTTCAATAGTAGGAAAAGGAAGAGAAGGAAAAATAGTTGATCAGTATGGACTGGGGTATAAGAATCGTAAAAGAAGGTTGTATATGTGGAAGAGACTTGGAGACACTGGAAGGTTTCAGATTGCCTATATAATGGTAAGACAGAGATTTAGAAACCAAGTTTTAAAATGTGAAACATTTCCAGGGGCAGATGTTGGCTCTGATCATATTTTACTGGTTATGAACAGTAGATTAAAACTGAAGAAGTTGGAAAAGATAGGAAATTAAGGAAATGGGACTGGATAAGTTGAAAGAAACAAAGCTTGCTCAGAGTTTCAAATGGGGCATGAGGTAATAGTTGACTAGAACAGGGAAAAGGTATACAGTAGAAGATGAATGGGTAGCTTTAAGAGATGAAATAGTGAAGGCAGCAGTGGATCAAATAGATAAAAACACAAGGTCCAGTAAAAATCTTTGGATAACACATGAGGTTCTGAATTTAACTGATGAAAGGAGAAAATATAAAAATGCAGCAAATGGGAATACAGACTGACAGGAAATGCAAAATGGCTAAGCAAGAATTGCTAGAGGACAAATGTCAAGATTTAGAAGCATATTTCATTAGGGGAAAGATAGATACTGCCTATAGGAAATTAAAAAGGCCTTTGGAGAAAAGAGAAGCAGCTCTGTGAATATCAAGAGCTCAGACAGAAAAGCAGTCCTAAGCAAAGAAGGGAAAGCTGAAATGTATAAGGAGTATATAGAAGGTCTATATAATGGAAATAAACTTGAAGGCATTTTTATAGACAGGGAAGTGGGCATAGATGAAGATGAGACGAGAGATACGATACTGTGAGAAGAATTTGACAAAGCTCTGAAAGATCTAAATTAAAACAAGGTTTCATGAGTAGACAATATTCTGTCAGAACTGCTGATGACAAAACCCTTCCATCTGGTGTGCAAGATGTATGAGACAGGTAAAATACTCTCAGACTTCAAGAAGAATGTAATGATTCCAATTCCAAAGAAAGCACTTGCTAAGAGGTGTGAAAATTACTGAACTATCTGTTTAATCACAAGCTGTGACATGGTCATGATTAAAACAGTGACCCAAAAACAGAATAAATGACCTTTACTTCACACTTATGGTCACAAATTTTTGTCATCAGACTACCGGTTTCAGTCTGTAGTGACTATCTTCAGATCTTCAGCAAAATATGGGAAAAACATAAATACACTAGCAGATTGTCTACAGCTTAAAAGAATAAAATAGACTGTAATGAAAAGTACTACTGACATACATGTGCAGTTGTGAGCTTCAAGTATGAAGAGGCATACCTGTTTTTTTTATATATATAAAAAACACAAAATCAGCACTAGCATCATCAAATATATATAAATAACAGCATATGCAAGAGTCATCATATCAGCAGCACTACTGTTCAAAACAAAATGCAGTACAGAAGCCACAAAATGTTTGAGTTTCAAGTTCACCAGATGTTGCTACTGTAGGCATACACATATTCTTCAGTAATTAATTGTACAACATAAAATAAAGGGGGATGCAATCAGTGAAGTCTGTAATGGGCTTGCAAGGTGTAAGAGACATTACAGTAATAAAAAATGAAGAAACAAAACATGACAAAAGTTACACTGTTAAAAAGGAGAACTATATAAATAATTATTTCAGCAGATTAAGTACAAAATGACTGCAAAAATTGCAAAAAGTCCCCAGATCACAAAGCTAAACAAAAGTGTACCACATTCAATGGCATTACTGCCCACAAAAAACAAAGAAGTCTACAAAGTAGTTTGCAAACTGAAAAAAAAAATAAAATAAATAAAAATAAAATTCAGCTGGTTTAGATGAAGTTCCAATTTTTCTAATTAAAGACTGTATAGAGAGCCTGTTATCACCATTAGTTAATATTATAAACCAATCATTCAAGCAGGTTTACTTTCCTGACAACTTAAAATATGCTAAAGTAATGCCTCTCTTCAAAAAAGGAGACAAAGGAAATATAGAAAATTATAGGCCACTCTCACTGTTCTCGTGCTTTGCTAAAATAATAGAAACTATTGTGAAAGGTAGACTTATGAGCTACTTGAATAAGCACAACCTCCTAACCACGGACCAGTTTGGATTCCGAACAGGGAAAGGCACAGAAGCAGCAACAGCATATCTCACTAAATATATCCTAGAAGCACTCAATAAAGGAAACTATACAACAGGTATATTTATCGATCTAACCAAAGCTTTTGACACAGTGGATCACAAAACACTGTTGGTTAAGCTAGATGAACTGGGAATAAGGGAGATTATAAAAAAATGGTTCCAGTAATATCTAGAAAATAGAATACAGATGACTGAGATAACACATTTATCATGTAACTCCAACTGTTAGAAAAACTTATTTCTGACCCCAAACATATAAATATAGGTTTACCACAGGGTAGTATCCTAGGTCCAGTACTATTTGTAATTTATATTAATGATTTCCCACAAAGTATAAAGCATGGGCATACAATATTGTTTGCAGATGACTCTAATGTGCTAATCAGTGGCACATCACATGTAGATCTAAGAGAGAAAGTTGAAGAAACACTAAAAAGTGTATATGAGTGGGCAGCTAACAAAAAAAGTCACGCTTAATATTAAGAAAACAAGTGCTATGAACTTTTACATAAACAAAAAACCATATTATAATAACCTGAATTTAGGTAATGAAACCATACAATGGGTGGAAAGCACAAAATCTCTTGTCATGCAAGTTGATAGTCAGTTGAAGTGGGAAGACCATGTAAAAATACGTCGTAACAGAATCTCTACAGCATGCTATGCCCTCAGAGTTCTTACTTCAGCATGCGATATTTCATGTATTAGATCAGTATACTTTGTGTATATCCATTCTGTTATTAGTTATGGGATAATATTCTGGGGAGTGAGCAGGAAAAATATCGAAGCTATATTCAAATTGCAGAAAAGAGCAGTACGTATAATGACCAA
Organism: Schistocerca cancellata; assembly: GCF_023864275.1. Taxonomy (NCBI): domain Eukaryota; kingdom Metazoa; phylum Arthropoda; class Insecta; order Orthoptera; family Acrididae; genus Schistocerca; species Schistocerca cancellata. Next base: position 587,874,293 of record NC_064632.1, on the reverse strand, counting down.
GAGTGGCAGCATGGCTCACTGCCTTGAACTTTTTAAAATGCTGGAAATTTTAACTGTCCCATGTGAATATATTTTTCAAAATGTTATGTACATTAAAAAAAAATATTGGACACTATGTTAACAATGGTTCTGTACATGGTTACGAAAGTAGGAACTGCAATAATTTGCATATGGATAGAAAAAATAAAGTTAAAACACAACAGAGTCTACTGTACAATGCCATCAAATTATATAATAAATTACCACAAAACATAAAAGACATAGAGACAATCTCCTCCTTCAAAGAAAAACTAAAAAAAAATTTTACAAAATAAAAGTTACTATACAGTAATGGAGCGCTTGAATTAAAAAAGGTTACTTAAAATATGAAAGTTCTGTGTTAAACTACATGGAGAAATAATAATTATATAAGACTGAAAAATGTAAATTAGATTAAAAGAAAATTTCACTGTCAACTATTGTGTAAGAAACAAATTTAAACTGTTAAATTGTCTATTATTCAATGACGAAATCCATACAATGTAAATTGTTTCACAGATTAATAAAGAAATCAAATCAAATCAGTTATAGAGACAGTAACTGATGTATGCCCAAGTGCCAATATAATAGATAGTCACATAAATAATAAACAGCTTTCAGTGTGTGCATAACTCCCGTGTTTTTTTGTTCCCTTGCTGTTTATATAGTATACAGTTCATTAACTAGATAATCTTGTTCATGGACTGGTATGGGGTTTTATCATACTTTTCTTGCAATGGCGTGCCGCAGGGTACTAGGGGCCCTCTGACAGTCATGTTCCTCTAACCACTTCTCGCATATGCGGCACTCTGGCGTTAGCGCTAACAGAGGGCGCTGATTATGTGCAGAAATCTGTTTTCTTTCATTGTGGCTTCCTTAGGTATTTGTTTTATAATTTTTATATTATTCTGTGCACTCTTAAATCTGTTTATTATTTATGTCATTATCTACAGTATTATCACTTGAGCGTATGTCAATTACTGTAGTAGAGAGGATACGAAATGTAGACTAGAACTGGTGAGAAAAGCATTTCTAAAGAAGAGAGATTTGTTAACATTGAATATAAATTTCGAGTTATAAAGTCTTTTCTGAATCTATTTGTCTAGAGTATGGATGCGAAACATGGACAATTAACGGTTTAGACAAAAAGACAATAGGAGCTATCAAAATGTGGTGCTGCAGAAGAATGTTGAAGATTAGAAGGGTAGATCATGTAACTAACGAAGAGGTACTGAGTAGAACTGGGGAGACAAAAAATTTGTGGCACAACTTGATCAAAACAAGGGATCGGTTGAAAGGACACTTTCCGAGTCATCAGGGATCACGAACTTAATATTGGAGGGAAGTGTGGGGGTAAAAATCATAGAGGGAGACCAAAAGGTGAATACGGTAAGCCGATTCAGAAGGATGTAGGATGTAGGATGCAGTAGTTATTCAGAGACGAAGAGGCTCGCACAGGGTAGAGTAGCACGGTCAGCTGCATCAGCGGGATGATCGACACAACATCAGAATGATTACAGATGTTCTGGTGGCTCAGAACATTCGTGGTAGTGTTCCACTGTTCCAAGGTAAAGAAAATGGAAATGCCAGTGCGATTTACAAGAAACTCAGCAAAAAGTTCCAGAAATGCATTATCTATACCCAGATGTTCATATTATTTAGTCAGACATGTATATACTTATGCAACACTCCAAAAAAAGGAACCAAGTTTAAAATGTCCGAGTTGTGTTCCACTCCACATGCAAAGCTCATTACACAGTGAATTACGAAATTGGTGTTATACTGTCCTCCCGTGCACTTTAAAAGCAAGTATTTACCTAGAATAATAAAAACATATTCACAAGAAATGTTCAACAAAATAAAAAGAAAGTGAAAACAATGAATGTTCAGATCAAGAAGATGCAAGAAAAATGGAAAATCCAGGATGGAATAATAACAATATTACGAAAAGGATAGATTGCTACGCACCATATGGTGGCCTCAACCTTTATTGGTTATTGCCCTTTAGCCACCTATACGCTTCCCTGTTCCAATTTCAGCACTACACAGCCTTATATTTCACCAATGCACACACAGTCTTTTTATTTCTCTCCTTTTCTATTTTCCCTCCTGCCCCTGTCCAACCTCCTGACTGCATCTAGCTGCCCTACTCTCCCTCCACCTTGTTCCTCTATGCTCCCACAAGCAGCACTTTACTGACCCCACCTCTACCCTGCTACCCCTCCACCTACTAGCCTCCTCCTTACCCCCCCCCCCCCCACCCCCCACCCAAATTGCTTCTCCTAACACATGCAGTTCTCACTGTCTGGCTTGGACAGTCAGAGACAGTGGCCACATGTGAAAGAGCCTCATTTGCGTGAACATCTGTCTGTGTGTGTGTGTGTGTGTGTGTGTGTGTGTGTGTGTGTGTGTTTTGTCTAATTAGAAGAAGCTTTCTGGGCAAAAGCTTACTTGTTTAGCAGTCTTTTTGTAGCGCATGTCTGCAACTCAACATTTTCACTGTATAGTGAGTAGCAATCTATCCTTTTCATAAGACTGTCACATGTACAAAAAAGTTGTATTCGGCAGAAGAAAAACGTGGCACTGTTTTACTCACACACACACACACACACACACACACACAAAATTTTCCTACATTTTATTAGCAGAAAATAAAGCTTTGTTTAACAAGTAAACCATGAAAAAATATACGCATATAAACATTACTTACAAAATTTAGCTTCGAACAGCACTGCTGAGCATTAAGATAATCACATTCCAAATCCGATAATGTAATCACCTGAGTAGTTGTTAAGAATCTGTATAAAACATTGTTAAATTCCCACCATACAAACACTTTTAAAGATCTCTCATAGATGAAGTGGTTCAAAAACACCATTGTTATAATTAAATAATATATGAATAGGTTGGACAATTCTGCAAATAATGTTATATGCCAAGAAACTTACTCTCACACAAACTAAAGTGCATTAATGTAGCTGTAAACTATTTTGCTAATTTTTCATGTCAAAAGAAACAAACTGTCAGATCAACTTTTTTGAGGTTTCCTGCATTACTGATTTAACACTGGGGTCATTCCATGTCAATTCAACCAATTTGAGAAAGTGTTCCAGCTGACAGTCTCAGAGTTGGCTGAAATTTAGCACACCAATGCTACCAAGTGTGGAACACTCATATACAAATTTTAAGTTCCCCTACCAATTAGTTCCAGAATTATGGCTTGTGAAAGAAGGTGGCGTGACCTGGAAATTGCAACCCGCATCTGGCAATCTATCTTCAGACCCAACTGCACGTCTCAATAACTTTGGAACTATTCCGCACAGTCCAGTGAAATTTTTACAACCCAAAAACATCCACTTAGAGAACATTCCAAAATGTGATTTAAAAAATGTAATACGTTACAAGGTACATATTGTAGGTGCCCTCTATGCCAAATATAATACACTCAAAAATAGTATAAATTTTTTGTGGTAAGCTTAATGTGGCCTAAACACACACAGAACTCATCTTGCCCATATCAGTCACACAAACAGAGTTACATGCACACGAAAATACAAAAATTTGAAAAATTACCTGAAAAACATGGATTTTCTAAGTGTGGTAGCACAAAAGGGACAAGTGATATCCAAGCCAAATTTCAAACACTGCATAAGTAGACCATAATATATGTGGCAAAATTTCAACTTGTTATTGCAAGGCATTTGTGTACAATAAAAGTTGAGAGAGATGTATTTGGTTAAGTTTTTTTTTTAACACGATTTAGCAAGTAATAGTGATGATGTAAACAGCTTGTTTCAGATAAAGCTGCAGCAATTGTTGGGAACCATTAGGCAACAGAAAGTTAAACAATGGTAGTTTTCAGGGACAGAATGAGTCATTGTTAGGCAGGAACAACAAAGGAAACAAGCAACAACTACAGGTTACTCATGTTTTTAAGATTCTAGTTCAGACTGGTCAGTACTGTTGAGGAAACTCCGTATGGAGGCAGAAGAGTGTACTAGTGGTGCTTTTGTTCAAACAAGTAGCAGTATTGGTAGAGCACAAGCATCTGAATGTCATAAAACAACATATGGAACAAAATGTGGCATTCACTTTGTACTGTATGATCTGGATGAACCGGACCAAAATTTGTTGCTATGAAGATCCAGAATACACCCTGTGGGCACAAGAAGTACAGTTCCAGGAAACTTTAGTATTTGTTATCATCATATGAAAGTGTTTCCGGATAAGTATTCTCTCCTACAAAGAAGTTGTTTTGATCCATTTCGGATTCATAAGAAGACAGTGAAGTGTAGCCTCAGAGAAACTGATATAAAATCGGTATTGAAAGTGAACCAGTGCATGGGACTCAACATGAAACCAGGACAAAAGTTATGTTCCACGTGTGTTACACTGCTAAAAAATCAAGAATATTCTGGTAATTTACATGACAGTGACGAAGAGTATCAGCCACCTACAACCACAGCGGATGAGCAATTAAATACTTCAGTGACTGCTCTTGGTTTGTCTCCCATGAAGACACACAAAGTTGGGAAAAGAGACAGGCCCAGCCATGGTAGAAGAAAACTACAAGAAGCTCAAATGAAATTAAAACACAAAACAGCTGACACACTAATGGTGGAAGAGGAAGAACTATCTGCTCCAAAGGAACACAAATCATGCCAGAAATGCTCTGATTTGGGCAAAATTGTGCATGATTTGAAAGAAAAATGTGCCATATCCACACGCCAGAAAAAAGAAGCTATTCTTACCCTTGCACCTTCCAGCTGGTCTATTGACTACACTGCAAAGGAATTCAATGTTTCTACATATATGGTAAAGCAAGCTAGGAAAATAAAAGCAACCTAAGGAGTGCTTCCACCACTTCAGCAGGCTCAGGGTAAGCAATTGAGTTCAGAAATAAAGGTGCTACTGCCGGAGTTTCATGAAAATAATGACTACTGCCGAATAATGCCTGTAAAAAGAGACTGTGTAACGGTGAAAATGGGAAATGTATGTGTACAGATGCAAAAAAGACTGTTGCTATGCAACATATCAGAACTATATATCTAAAAACAAAGGTGATGTGACTTACCAAAAGAAAGTGCTGGCAGGTCGATAGACACACAAACAAACACAAACATACACACAAAATTCTAGCTTTCGCAACCAACGGCTGCTTCGTCAGGAAAGAGGGAAGGAGAGGGAAAGACTAAAGGATGTGGGTTTTAAGGGAGAGGGTAAGGAGTCATTCCAATCCCGGGAGTGGAAAGACTTACCTTAGGGGGAAAAAAGGACGGGTATACACTCGCACACACACACATATCCATCCACACATATACAGACACAAGCAGACATATTCAAAGGAAAAGAGTTTGGGCAGAGATGTCAGTCGAGGTGGAAGTGCAGAGGCAAAGCTGTTGTTGAATGACAGGTGAGGTATGAGTGGCAGCAACTTGAGATTAGCGGAGATTGAGGGCTGGTGGATAACGAGAAGAGAGGATATATTGAAGGGCAAGTTCCCATCTCCGGAGTTCGGATAGGTTGGTGTTAGTGGGAAGTATCCAGATAACCCGGATGGCGTAACACTGTGCCAAGATGTGGTGGCCGTGCACCAAGGCATGTTTAGCCACAGGGTGATCCTCATTACCAACAAACACTGTCTGCCTGTGTCCATTCATGCGAATGGACAGTTTGTTGCTGGTCATTCCCACATAGGAAGCTTCACAGTGTAGGCAGGTCAGTTGGTAAATCACGTGGGTGCTTTCACACGTGGCTCTGCCTTTGATCGTGTACACCTTCCGGGTTACAGGACTGGAGTAGGTGGTGGTGGGAGGGTGCATGGGACAGGTTTTACACCGGGGGCGGTTACAAGGGTAGGAGCCAGAGGGTAGGGAAGGTGGTTTGAGGATTACATAGGGATGAACCAAGTGGTTACGAAGGTTAGGTGGACGGCGGAAAGATATTCTTGGTGGAGTGGGGAGGATTTCATGAAGGATGGATCTCATTTCAGGGCAGGATTTGAGGAAGTCGTATCCCTGCTAAAGAGCCACATTCAGAGTCTGATCCAGTCCCGGAAAGTATCCTGTCACAAGTGGGGCACTTTTGGGGTTCTTCTGTGGGAGGTTCTGGGTTTGAGGGGGTGAGGAAGTGGCTCTGGTTATTTGCTTCTGTACCAGGTCGGGAGGGTAGTTGCGGGATGCGAAAGCTGTTTTCAGGTTGTTGGTGTAATGGTTCAGGGATTCAGAACTGGAGCAGATTTGTTTGCCATGAAGACCTAAGCTGTAGGGAAGGGACTGTTTGATGTGGAATGGGTGGCAGCTGTCATAATGGAGGTACTGTTGCTAGTTGGTGGGTTTGATGTGGACGACCGTGTGAAGCTGGCCATTGGACAGGTGGAGGTGAACATCAAGGAAAGTGGCATGGGATTTGGAGTAGGACCAGGTGAATCTGATGGAACCAAAGGAGTTGAGGTTGGAGAGGAAATTCTCGAGTTCTTCTTCACTGTGAGTCCAGATCATGAAGATGTCATCAATAAATCTGTACCAAACTTTGGGTTGGCAGGCCTGGGTAACCAAGAAGGCTTCCTCTAAGCGGCCCATGAATAGATTGGCATATGAGGGGACCATCCTGGTACCCATGGCTGTACCCTTTAATTGTTGGTATGTCTGGCCTTCAAAAGTGAAGAAGTTGTGGGTCAGGATGAAGCTGGCTAAGGTAATGAGGAAAGAGGTTTCAGGTAGGGTGGCAGGTGATCCGCGTGAAAGGAAGTGCTCCATCGCAGCGAGGCCCTGGACGTGCGGAATATTTGTGTATAAGGAAGTGGCATCAATGGTTACAAGGATGGTTTCCGGAGGTAACAGATTGGGTAAGGATTCCAGGCGTTCGAGAAAGTGGTTGGTGTCTTTGATGAAGGATGGGAGACTGCATGTAATGGGTTGAAGGTGTTGATCTACGTAGGCAGAGATACGTTCTGTGGGGGCTTAGTAACCAGCTACAATGGGGCGGCCAGGATGATTGGGTTTGTGAATTTTAGGAAGAAGGTAGGGGTGCGGGGTGTCGGTGGGGTCAGGAGGTTGATGGAGTCAGGTGAAAGGTTTTGTAGGGGGCCTAAGGTTCTGAGGATTCCCTGAAGCTCCACCTGGACATCAGGAATGGGATTACCTTGGCAAACTTTGTATGTGGTGTTGCCTGAAAGCTGATGCAGTCCCTCAGCCACATACTCCCGACGATCAAGTACCACGGTCATGGAACCCTTGTCCACCGGAAGAATGACGATGGATCGGTCAGCCTTCAGATCACGGATAGCCTGGGCTTCAGCAGTGGTGATGTTGGGAGTAGGATTAAGGTTTTTTAAGAAGGACTGAGAGGCAACCTTAACCTTAAACATGCCTTAGTGCACGGCCAGCACATCTTGGCACAGTGTTACGCCGTCCGGGTTATCTCAATACTTCCCACTAACACTAACCTCTCCGAACTCCGGAGATGGGAACTTGCCCTTCAATATATCCTCTCTTCCCGTTATCCACCAGCCCTCAATCTCCGCTAATCTCAAGTTGCTGCCACTCATACCTCACCTGTCATTCAACAACAGCTTTGCCTCTGCACTTCCGCCTCGACTGACGTCTCTGCCCAAACTCTTTGCCTTTGAATATGTCTGCTTGTGTCTGTATATGTGTGGATGGATATGTGTGTGTGTGCGAGTGTATACCCGTCCTTTTTTCCCCCTAAGGTAAGTCTTTCCGCTCCCGGGATTGGAATGACTCCTTACCCTCTCCCTTAAAACCCACATCCTTTCGTCTTTCCCTCTCCTTCCTCTTTCCTGACGAAGCAGCCATTGGTTGCGAAAGCTAGAATTTTGTGTGTATGTTTGTGTTTGTTTGTGTGTCTACCGACCTGCCAGCACTTTCTTTTGGTAAGTCACATCACCTTTGTTTTTAGATATATTTTTCCCACGTGGAATGTTTCCCTCTATTATATTCATATCAGAACTATATGTAGAATTCAAGGAAAAGTATCCCAATACCAAAGTAGGTTTATCAGCTTTTTTCAATCTTCGGCCAAAATGGGTTGTGCCTGTAAGTGCAAGGGGCACACACAATGTTTGTGTATGTGAGACCCATCAAAATGCTAAGCTGATGTTTGCTGCTATAAAGGATTCTGGTCTGGATTACAAGGGTGCAATGAAGCTGCTAGTGTGTGACATCAGCTCCTACCAGTGCATGATACACTGGTGTGAGAAGTGTCCTGGTAAGGCAAACCTTGCGGAACACATGAATAACAAACTGTATGGTGAACTCTTTATGGATGACGATGAACTTGTTTCTTTAAACAATTGACACATATGGATTGCACAAGTCTTGAAACAAAGCAAAGTACAGAGGAAGATTTTGTTGAAATGTGTTGTCAAAAAACGGACAAACTGACCACACACAGCTTCACAGCAACAGCACCATCGACTTATCTCCAGTTTTGTAAGGATAATTTGAAACAAGATGAAATTATAGTAATACTAGACTTTTCTTAAAATTATGTATTTATAGTTCAAGATGCCATCCAAGGATATCATTGAGACAACAGTCAAGCAACTCTCCAGCCATTTCCGATTTACTATAGAGGTGAATCAGGTGATGTGTCTGTCATGAACCTGAGCGTTTTTGGTGACTGTTTAATTAATGATGCCATTGCAGTTCATGCCCACATTCTCACTGTCATGGCATATGTGAAAAACAAGCTGCCTCACATACATTTTGCGAAATACTTCAGTGATGGGGCAGCTAGACAGTAGAAAAACCGTAAAAATCTCAAAAATGTATGCATGCATTACCATGATTTCAGATTCACGCAGAATGGAATTTTTTCGCAACAAGTCATGGTAAAAATGTATGCGATGGTATTGGTGCTACCATTAAGCGCATGGCATCACGAGCTAGTCTGCAGCACCTTACAGAAGGTCACATTCTAACACCTCTTCAATTATTTACCTGGGTACAGAAAAATATCTCTGGCATACAATCATTCTATGTTTCGAAAGATGAGGTGAAATCAGTCAAAGAGTTGCTAAAAAGCAGACTAGAACACGTTAAAATTGTTGCAGGCACAAGGAGCCATCATCACTTCTCTCCAGCGGATTCTGACAATGTGCAGATGAGCAGACTGTCCGGTGATAACTATAGGTTCATGCACAACATGTGTCTTCACAGTATGTCTGACTCAGGATTCAGAAGCAAAAGCAGCAACATACAACCAGCTTGCTATGTTATTGCTGTTTATGATGACAAATGGTACTTAGGATGTGTTGCAGAGTGCTGTGAAGCAGAAGATGATGTATTTGTGACTTCATGGCACCAGCAGGACCAGCAACATCATTTCATTGCCCATGTTTGGCAGACAGGTGTTGGATTCGTTTTTGAACATATTCTTATGACAGTTCCAGTTCCTACCACTGTGTCAGGAAGACAGTACAATTTGCCACTCAATGCACAGAGTACAGTAGCCAAAGTGTGGGAGAACTTCTGTTCGAAGCACAATCGACTGGTTTTTAGCAGTTAAGGTGCAGTAAACATTAATGATAGGTTGTGTTAATCTGTGTATATGTTGTTGCTTAGTGATTAAACAGTTGTGGGAGAGGATAAGAAGACGCAGAACAGTTTACGATATGTTTTTACAAATTGTGTTGTGAAACAATGGCCACATCACCATATACATCTGTCAACTTCCATTGTACACAAATGTCTTGCAATAACATGCTGAAATTTTGAGATATATATCATTATGGTCTACTTATGCAGTGTGTGTGATTTTGCTTGGATACCACTTGTCCCTTTTGTGCTACCACACTTCGAAAATCCATGTTTATCAGGTAATTTTTCAAATTTTTGTATTTTCGTGTGCACGTAACTCAGTTCTTGTGACTCATGTCGGCATGATGAGTTCTGTGTGTGTTTAGGCCACATTAAGCTCACCACAAAAAATTTATACTATTTTTGAGTGAATTATATTTGACATAGAGGGCAACTACAATATGTACCTTCTAACGTATTACATTTTTTAAACACATTTTGGAATTTTTTATTTTCCCTCAGAAATATGTTGTTGGTGTTTTGATTCATGGAGTGTGTTCTCTAAATGGATGTTACTGGGTTGCAAAAATTTCAGTGGACTTTGTGGAATAGTTCCAAAGTTATTAAGACCTGAAGTTGGGTCTGAAGACAGATCGCCAGATGCGGGTTGCAATTTCTGGGTCACGCCACCTTCTTTCACAAGTCATAATTCTGGAATTAATTGGCAGGGGAAACTAATACTTTGTACATGAGTGTTCCACACATGGTAGAATTAGTGTACTGAATTTCAGTCAAATCTGAGACTATGAGATGGGGCCCCTGGTTGAACTGACATGGAATGAACCACTGGAGAAGACAGGACAACAGAGGTTCCAGTTGGACATTTGAGCATAATGCTGCCAGAACTGAAAATCAAAGAAATTATACAATGATTTCATCATTTAAATTTATATTTACAGCCCAGAAAATAATTTAACTTACATCAATGGAGACAATGAAATAAATATCAGTTCATTAATGCAGTTACCACGAAATTATTTATTTAGCAAGAAAAGTGAAAATTTGTGCCTGGACCTCATACTTATAAGGAGCAGTTTCATTAACCATTTGGAGCATACAGCACACCACCAAGACCTCTCCAAACTTTTAGTGTCACTAGCGGATACATACTCCACAATAAAATTCCTATAATGCCTCTCCCCTTCAAGATCAAAATAGGAGTCAGACAAAATGATGGTTTTTTTTCCATTGCTTTTCAACTGTGTTCTGAAAAAAAAAAAAAAAATCATCAGGACCTGTCAAAGGATACAGCTCAATGAGAATGGGAATTAAACCCAGGGGAATCATGACACACTGCCTTATTTTTGCCAAGAATGTAGCTATTATGTTGAACAATTAAAGGTAACCACCAAACAAACTTGCCTCCAGATATTCAGGGGGCGGGGGGACAGAACAGACTGGCGTCAAAGATATCATAAAAACTCCCGATGAAATATGAAGACATCAGCAGAGCAGAAAAATATCAGTACCTGGGTGAGATAAAATGAAAAGCAGACTGGACAATAAAGCACTTAAAAAATGAATATGTATACTTGAAATAGCCTACCAAATTTCATGCAGGATCCACAGCAAAAAAATGCCTTCCACAAAATACTAAGATACATCACTGTGAAACAGTTCTGAAGCCAAAAATTATGTAAACAGCTGACACTAAATGCAAACAGAGACCACTTCAAAGTATTGGAGAAAAAAAAAGAGTGAACAATTGGTAGGGCAATCCTGGAATACCGTTCCATGAATGGCATCAACCAATAAAGATCCATCAAGGATGTCTATGAAAAACAAAGAAAATTAGACATAATTCACAAAAGATGTGTACAATTTTACAGTCACCTAAAACAAATGGGCAGGTACAGGTTGACCATGAAGATCTCCCACATTATTGAGTCAAACCTCAAAACCATGATACCCTGGTTTAGAAATACCACAGACGACCTCTATATAAATCATACCCGAAGATGCCTTTGACAGGGATCTCTTCTGCACGATGATAGAGAAGAAGAAGTTACAGTAAGATGAGCAACCAAAAAGAACAGACACTCCTTGAGTTTACTATGTAAACATTCAGTGCCAATCTAAGCTTTCAACATGCTTCCTACTACTGAACTGATTTAAATGTTTTCTTTGATGTCAGTGTTTTCATATTTATTGACAGGTTCAACTGACATGCCTCTCCAGTAAAAACGTTCCCATCTGAGAGAACCTTTAGTTGTATTATTTGAATTCAACAGGAGGGAAAAATCAGAAATAAGAGAAGTTTGGGTCAGTTGTGTAGTTCTCAGAAGCTAAACTGAAACAATGCACCAGTTAAGACACTGTGTTCATGTTTGAGAGATGTAGATATCAAATCCATATATGGCCACGTTGATTTGCGTTATCTAAATTACTTCACACAAATTACAGTATAATATGAGCAATTCTGTCATCCACCCTTCACCAACTGAGTATAATCAGAATCTTCACATGGAAAAAACAGATAGGCCTACACAAATAAGTACAAGAAAAGGGCAAACAGATGAGGATGAAAGGATTTGAACATAGCATTGGAACTGAAGAGACCAGCTCAGATGAATAAAGACAGGGAAAGTATTTAATATTAGAAATAAATCAACCCCTGGTTGCAAGAATAGTTTTTAGTTTCTTTATTGCATAATCAATTTTGGGACAACCCACCCCATTTTCAGATGCAACATACATCTAATCGATGTAAGAGCAAGACCCACATCCTCAACACCCCACAAGAAACAACACGTCAGCGGTCGATGGCAAGTCTATGTACATAGGTTTTAGATGTTAGAAGTTTAGAATTCTGAACAAATGAGCCATCATCACCATTGTTATTTCAAGTTCATTAATACATCAACATCTGTACTCTGTGAACCACTGTGAAGTAAATAGCAGGGGTATGTCCCACTGTACCAGTTAATACGGCTTTTTGCCCATTCCATTCACATATGCAGCATGGGAAAATGATGGTTTAAAGCCTCTGTACATGCTGTAATTAATTTAATCTTATTTTATGGACCTTGTGGGAGGTGTGTGTGTGTGTGTGTGTGTGTGTGTGTGTGTGTGTCAGTGCACGCGCGCGCGGGAGGATTGTAGTATATTTCTAGAATCATCATATAAAGCTGGTTCTTGAAACTTTGTTAGTAGGCTTCCTTGATGCGATAGTTTGTCTTTCTTCAAAAGTCTCCCAGTTCAGTTTCTTAAACATCTCCATCACACGCTTCCATAAGGCAAACAAACCTGCGAATCCAGAATGAGATTTTCACTCTGCAGCGGAGTGTGCGCTGATATGAAACTTCCTGGCAGATTAAAACTGTGTGCCCAACCGAGACTCAAACTCGGGACCTTTGCCTTTTGCGGGCAAGTGCTCTACCATCTGAGCTACCGAAGCACGACTCACGCCCGGTCTCACAGCTTTACTTCTGCCAGTATCTCGTCTCCTACCTTCCAAACTTTACAGAAGTTTGCGAACCTTGCAGAACTAGCACTCCTGAAAGAAAGGCGAGCTTCTGTAAAGTTTGGAAGGTAGGAGACGAGATACTGGCAGAAGTAAAGCTGTGAGACCGGGAGTGAGTCGTGCTTCGGTAGCTCAGATGGTAGAGCACTTGCCCGCGAAAGGCAAAGGTCCCGAGTTTGAGTCTCGGTCGGGCACACAGTTTTAATCTACCAGGAAGTTTCAAACCTGCGAATATTTATGCTGCACTTCTCTGTAGGACTTCCTGCTAGTCCACTTAATATGGGTCCAAACACTTGAAAATATTCTAGCATGGGTCGCACAAAAGACGTGCAAGCAATTTCCTTTGTAGACTGATTGCATTTCCTTAATATTCACCAATACATTGAAATCTGCTGCCTGGTTTACCCACTAGTGAGCCTATGAGATTGTCACGTTCGTACAAAGTGTTACACTCAGGTATTTGTGAGTTTACAGATTCAAACTGTGACTCTCGAGTATATATTTTCTCGTTTTGTGAAGTGCGCAATTTTACGTTTTTGAACGTTTAAATCTGCCAATCATTCCAACACTTTGGAGTCTTATCAAGGTCATACCGAATTTTTGTATGGCTTTGTTCAGACTGTACTTTATTGTAGATAATTGCATCATCTGCAAAAAGTCTGACATCACTATTAATATTGTCTGCAAGATCATAAATATACAACATGAACAGCTAGGGACCCAACAAACTTCCTTGGGGTACACCAGAATTAACTTCTACATCTGTCAATGACTCTCCATCCAAGATCACATGCTGTGTCTTCCCTATCAAGAAATCCTCAATCCTGTCACACAACTTATCTGAGAACCTATATGATCGTACCTTTGATAATACGTGTAAGTGTTGTGCAGGGTCAAATGATTTTCAGAAATCAATAAATACTGGATCCATCTGACTTTTGATCCATGACTTTCAGGCTGTCATGTGAGAAAAGTGAGAGTTCGGTTTCACATGATGTATATTCTCGAAATTCATGCCAGTTGTCATGAGGGAGGTTGTTCTGTTTGAGATACTTCATTATGTTCAAACTCAGAATATGTTCTAACATTCTACAACAAAGGAATGACAAGGACAACGGGCAGTTGTTTTATGGATCAGTTCTCCCAGTCTTCTTGTAGACAGGTGTGACCTGTGCTTTTTTCCAACTACTGGGCACAGTTTTTTGTTTAAGGGGTCTATGACAGATAACAGGCATCGGAGGGGCTAATTTGGGTGTGAATTAGGTACAGAATTTGACAGGGATTCCACCAGGCCCTAAGGCTAGTAGGTATACTTTGTATTCAGATAAATGTGTATGAAGGTGAGCATAGAGATTAAATGTAAATCCTTGAATGTTCTGTAAACCTTCTCGTCAAATCCACTATCATTATATTGGTGACATGGGTGCAAATTTACACAAATAATTCACTAGATACACCCTAACTTATGCAACAAAAAAATAAATGTGCTTTTCCATTAGCAAGCAATTTACTACACAGCCTAGATAACAAGTATCAAACATGATTCACGTCAATAACTTCTGGCCTACTTCGACAGAAAGGCAGCAATGCATTAAAACGACACAATTTCTCGCCACCTATTGAATTCCCTACGATCTCTCTTTCTCCCAAATTTGGAACAAGACATAAAAAACCTATTATATATACAATTATAAAATTTAACAAAATCTTTCTTCGTCGGTTAAGTACCGCGATTATGAACACTTTTATATACAAAAAAGGTAGTAAATACATTGATAAATATATCAACGGATTTCCTTCTACAGAAATAGTTGCCCAAGAAACTGCATGGGAAATTTAATGCATGAAAGGATACAAAATAAACCAACAGAAACAGCACGCCTCCAGTATCCACAAGGCATATACTTAATACAAATGGATCGGGCAATATCATTTTCTGTGCCAACTAGTTCGAAAGACTGCGTAAATTCTTCTATGCGTTCTAATTACACATCCAAAATTCACTGTTACTGGGATATTCTCGGCATTGTTGCTGTTGTCATACGCCAGCAATTAACATAACTTGGTATTTCAAAGTGTCGTTTGCGTTTTTTATAAATACACACACACACACCACTCCCCCAAACAAGCGCACCGGTACTTCCGAGCGCCACTGTATACAGTAGAAAACGGTACACGCTGATCAAAGATCTGAGCTCAGGGTTTGTTTACAAGTTGTGGCATCTCTGGAAAATTTTTGCCCGCAAAAATCGAGATTGTTGATAAATGCGCTGTGGAGAGAAACAAGAATTGTTGATTCGACAGATATTCATGTGTAAGTTTTTCGATTTAGTCTCACATTTGAGTCTGCTGTATATAAAAGCACTATGATACATTTGTGAATTTTAGATCCGTAATAGTTAAGCGGGTCAACAATTGTTTCAGAAGCTTTTACATTTGCTCTAGATTTTGTAAAATAGTGTCTATAAACTTTACCCCACTTAGGACGTAATTTTGTGTAGAATGCATTCCCGCATTTGTTCTTTATTTCAGAAACATAGGGTTTTTTACGATTAAGTTTTCGAATGAAATTGTTATTTCCTGTAGGCGTTCGTTTCGTGAACCATTGCTTGCATTTCAGTTTTAACGAAGCGTTCTGTTGGTCGAAACGAAATATGATCCAGTTTTTCACCTACAACTTTTTATTTTCTTAAATACCTATGCAGTTATTTGATGACAACGACTTACTTTAAGCTGCAGGAAAAATAATGGATAGTGTGTTAATGAAGTCAGCAAAGAACAACCGCGGCGCCTGCTTTCTAAACATTGACTGCGTAATTAGTTAAAACACTCCTTAGAGACCATAATGATGATGATGACGAATCTTTAAAAATTTTCTCATTGTTGCTTGATATTTGCGGACATGTTTTCACATAGCTATGTTCGATAAGTCTCTCCAGGACATTCCTGTGTCGCAATCAAGCTGGAGTAAAATAACAGTATATCAGAAAATAGTCATTTTAAACTAACTAAATCGTATACGTAGGTAAGATATGGCATACAATTAAATGACGGCATATATATATGTCAACTCTTAACCATTTCCTGATACAAGTTACCGTTTTTGAAAATGAAGATATCCTTCCGTAGCCACTCCATCAGCCGGATCTGTTTCGCAAGAAATAATATAAGAAAATGTCAAACCAAAATACGAAAATTATAATTTTTAAGATGTGCGTACATTCAAAACAAAACTCTTTGTAGGTGTCCCACTTCCGCTATTTAGGATGTGATATAAGCTAGAACAGAGGGAGGATGGGGAAGGACTATGGAAAGCGTTAAAAGAAACTAAGTTTTTGTGTTCAGCTTTATTGGAAATGATAAACTTCTACATCCGTTCTCTGCATACCACTATGAAGTTTATGGCAGACAGTACTTCTCATTGTGCCAATTATTAGGTCTTTTTCATGTTGCACTCACGAATGGAGTGTCAGAAGAATGTTTGTTTAAATGTCTCTGTGCAGGCTGTAATTACTGCAATCTCGTTCTTGTGATACCAACAGGATCGATACATGTGAGGGCTTGTAGTATGTTCTTGGACTCAACACTAAAATGTGGTTCTTGAAACTTCGTGTGTAAGCTGTCTTGAGGTAGGTTTCATATATCTACAAACATAATCCAGGTCAGGTTCTTCAGCATTTTCTTGACACTCCCTGTTAGCTCAAACAAACCTGTGACCATTCGTGCTGCCCTTCTCTGTTATGTTCAATATCCCCTGTTAGTCCTGTTTAGTACGAGACCCACATAACTTGTAGAATATTCTAGGATGGAATGCATAAGTGTTTTGTAAGCAATTTCGCTTGTATGAAAATTGCATTTCCCTAATATTCTACCAAAGAATAACATTCTGCCATTGCTTTGCATATGATAGTATATGTGATTATCCCATTTCATATCTGTACAAATTGTTACACCCAAGTATTTGAATGAGTTGACGGAGTCCAACTGGTACTTGTTGATATTATAGTCAAAGGACACTAATTTTTTTTCATTTTGCGAAATGCATAATTTTACATCTCTCAACATATAAAGCAAGTTGATAGTCTTCACAGCACTTTTAAAATCTTGTTAAGAACTTACTGAATATTTTTGCAGCTTTTTCAAGCAGTGCTAAATTTGAGATAACTGTGTCATATTAACACTGTTTGCAAGTGTACAGTGTGAACAACAATGTTCCTGACACACTTTCCTGGGACACACCCAAAGCTACGTACAGGTCTGTCAATGACTCTTCATCCAAGACAACATGCTGCATCCTCCCTACCAAGAAATCCCCAGTCCAGTCACAAATTTTGCTTATGATCTTACTTTCAATAATAATGATAATATTACAAAAAGGACAGATTGCTACCCATCATATAGAGCAGTTCCGCATTTCTGCTTTTTTTGTACTACCATCAGTTCCTGTCATGTCTGTTTCTGTATTGACGTTAGCTTTGGCGCCACTTGTAGTACTATCGATATAAATGTACCACATACTTACACATTCTGCTAGAATTGAGTTCATTAATCATACATTGCCTTCTCAGTAGTTAAGACTTTATGGGAGCAAATTAAACTGTAGTTACAAGGTTATTCTCAGAAATATGATTCAGTATTGTGTTGTAAACAATCTTCTAAAAAATATTCGAGGAGATGGAAAAGAGGGAGATCGTAGATCTGTCTATAATTAGTGGTCAGTTGTTTCTGTCTACTTTTGTGTATTGTTGTTACTATATACTGCATACTTCAGACTTATAGGAAATTCTACACATTGAATCATTGACTGTTCGGGCGCTGATAACCTCGCTGTTGTGCGCCCTAAAACACTAATCATCATCATCATCATTGACTATTCACAGAGGTGACTCAAGGGTGATATTACCAAGTCAGCATAAGATTTTAGTTCTTTGTCTAAGGTAGCCAGAAGATTTACTACTTTTTGCTGACACAAATAATTTTTGTGTGATGGTGTATTAAACATAGAATGCTGAAGTAAGTTTATTGAGTCTGATTTTGATTGAGCAGTTTTTTGCCATCTGTCTCACTGCTGCTGTCATCTGGGAGTTCAGTATCATTTGCTGTACTGAATTTATTCATTTCATACCTAAAATGCTCCAAATTGTTCCTGCTTGTTCATGGTTTTTTAAATTTTTTGTGCAGAGCACATGATTTTTGCCATTTTTGTGACACACTGAAGAATTTTGCAGTACTGCTTGTACTGGTGTCATAAGGCTTGGTTAGAACTGGACCTTTGCTTGTCATATAAGATGTTTTGTTCCCAGATACTAGCCACATTTTTTCTTTGTTTCTGCTCTATGTGTCTCTGAGCCTTTGCAAAGCATAATCACATTCCTAGTGTTATAATAATATTTTCAGTAAATAACTGAATTTTTCAGCTACTGTGTGTTCTTGCTAAATTACTTCCCACTTTGAATTTTGTACATTTTCTCTAAGTAGAGTAACTGAGTCAGCGTTTACGATTCAGTGAATTTTTTCTCTGCTTTGTAAGTTAAACTTGATTGATTCGGATGCTTTATTGCTGCCATTTGACCATCATCATCATCATGTAAACCATTTATTATGGGATCCACATCTATTTCATGAAAGACAGGTTGATTTACAAGTAAGTTATCTATCATTGTTGCACGTTGGCATGCTGTTTTTGTTTGGAATGTTACTTTGGGGCTCAAACAAAGAGACTTCAATCACAACCATCCAAAATCTTGATTGGTTCTAAATATCCACATATAATCTTTTCCCAGTTATTGCTTCTGGGTCTTGTTAGTACTTCTGTGATTGGTTGATGAAGTTTCAAATGTTACTTTTGAGAGCTTATGGACTGTCAGAACAACTTATCTTGTACATTTCCATGCCTATCACTAAGGTATAGAACTCAAATAGCTAACATTTTGAGATATCAAGTCTTCTGTTGAATATTTGTGTCGTTCTTCCTAGATATTTTATTAATGTGATTTGTTATCTTCATCGGCTCCTGCGTCACTGCTCTTCTAGTGGAACAGGTCCAGTATTTTCACCTACCCCCTTCCCCCTCCACGGTAGGTTCCAGGCGTTCTGTCTGTGGTCTGCTCTCACTAGCAGCATCCTTAGGCATTCCCTCATTGATCCAAAGAACTTGTCTCTGGGCTGGCATTCCAATTTTAGTCCACTGTGGTTTGCTCCCACTAGAAACATTCGTAGGTATTCCTTCTTCGGTCTGACCGTCTGTGCACTGGTCATCCATTTTTTGTCCAATGTGGTTGTAGGTGTTTCCTTTGTGGTCTGTTCTCCCCCTAGAAGTGCCCTGCAACATCCTGTCTTTGTTGCGAAGTGCCTGGTGCTCTGTTTGAGGTCTGTGTTCCACGTCGACACTCTTAGTTCTTGTTTCTGTGGATTTCTGCTGCTGCCCCTGTTAAGTTTTCAGCAAATACGGTGCAGGATACCAGTCTCTACTGAGTTGGTCCCCAGTGTCACGTTGTAGTCTGGTCCCTTCAACCCCCACAAACCAACCAACCTACCCAGTGTCACAATTCGTGGGGTTTTTGTCACCTTTATCTCTGTATACTGAGGTGGACTGGTTGGTTGAAGAGCCTTCTGAATCTGGTTGTATATCGATTCTAGCAGAACATTACCGTGCCAAACTACCTGGGTGTGACAATGTTTGTGCCCTGTGGACCAGCGTCTTCAGAACTCCATTCTTCTGCACTGGATGGCGACAGCTGTTGGCTTGCAGGCACAAATCTGTGTGTGTAGGTTTGTGATACACTCTGTGGCCAAATGAGCTATCTGTTCTCATTCTGAAAATTACATCTGGAAACAGCAACTGTCCAACCTTTTCTAGTTGCATGGTGAATTTAATATATGGGTGGCTGGAGTTCAGATATTCCAGAAACTCATTGAGCCTATCCCTACTATGAGGCCAGATCACAAACATATCATCCATATACCTGAAAAAGCATGTGGGTTTGTATCTAGCCATCCATAATGCCTTTTCTTCAAATCTCTCTATGAACATCAATCACTAGGGACAGGTGGCTGCCCATGGCTACACCTTCCGTCTGCTATTAATATTGCCCTCTACAGCAAATAAGTTGAAGTCTTTATAAGCCTGAACAGGTCTATCAGAGCATTTTCCAATTTCTCTGCAATCAGTTCCCATGAGTCTCAGTGGCTCCTTCATGAAAAGGGTGCCACATCGAAACTGACTGTTATATCAGATTCGGTGGCTTCAGACATTACAAGAAGTCTCCTTAGCTGTGAATGTGTGAATATGCTTCCCTACATGGGGGAGCAGCTGTTTTTTGGAGTACTTAGATAATGGACGTGTTGATGCACCAGTGTTGTTGACAACTGGGTCCAGTGTCCCATCCTTTTTGTGTACTTCTGACACACTAAGTGGAACTGGTGCTCTCAGTTGTAGTTGTTTAATGACCTTGTAAGGCATACTTGTTTCCTTCAAGAAAGTCCTCATCCGCTTTGTCCATAGTGTCACATTCAAAAAGTCTGTATGCAGGATCCTCCAGACACTGGCACACTTTCTCATCATAATCATCTGGCTGCAGAATGACTGTAGAATTCCCTTTGTGTGCTGGCAACACCATGGTGCTATTATCTTCCTGGAGCCTCTTGACTGCAAGCCTCTCATCATTTGCGATTTTCGTTTTTGGAGGTTTTGTTTTGGTTAGCACCGTGTAGGTCTACAGCAAGTGTTTGTGCCGCATTTGGTGGAAGTATGTTGGCTGCTTGCTTCATTGCACTTATGAAACCAGAAATGAGCACATTTCTAGGAGTCATTGCAGAGTTGAGACCCTTGCTGAACACCTTCAAAGTGGAGTCATCGAACTGCTGGTGACTTAGGTTCATCACTGCGCAAAAGTCCTCTATCTGCTGTGTTTTCTTACTCATGCTATCAAACCTTAAAGACTGACATGCTGTGGCATTGTTCTTGGTGCACTCTGTTAGAGACTAAGAGGCATTATCTACAGCTGCTAAGGAGGCTGCCATGTACAGGTGAAAGTGTAAAAACTCACAGGCTATCAATCTAGCCTGTGGTGCATATCTCGAAACCCCTCTCTCACAAGTGCCATGCTGGCCAGATGTTTTATCTTATTTGCTGCTGTGGGGTTTATGTGATACTTAATTGTGATGAAAACTGGTACTACATCTCAATCTCAACTAACACAAGTCTGCGTTTCCCCTTCCTTCTTTCGAAGCTTGATATTTTGGTGCATCTCCACTCTGTAGGCTCTCCTGATGCAATTCTTCATATATCTCTCTGACGATGTGTTGACATCTTTAGATGTCCGGTATTCAGCTGTATGTCAGCATCATTCTTGCACAATATTTTGACAACACGACCCATAATCTTCATCAGGTGCTACCTGAGACTGTTTGTCAAGTGGAATGGGTCCAGTATTTATACATACACTATGTGATCAAAAGTATCCGGACATCCCCAAAAAAAGACGTTTTTCATATTAGGTGCATTGCACTGCCACCTACTGCCAAGTACTCCATATCAGCGACCTGAATAGTCATTAGTACATCATGAGAGAGCAGAATGGGGCACTCCGCGAACTCACGAAATCCAAACATGGTCAGGTGATTGGGTTTCACTTGTGTCATATGTCAACATGAGATTTCCACACTCCTAAACATCCTTAGGTCCACTGTTTCCGATGTGACAGTGAAGTGGAAATGTGAAGGGACACATACAGCACAAAAGCAAAAAGGCCAACCTTGTCTGTTTACTGACAGAGACCGCCGACAGTTGAAGAGGGCCATAATGTGTAATAGGCAGACATCTATCCAGACCATCACACAGGAATTCCAAACTGCATCAGGATCCACTGCAAGTACTATGACAGTTAGGCAGGAGGTGAGAAAACTTGTATTTCATGGTCAAGTAGCTGCTCATAAGCCTCACATCATGTCGGTAAATGCCAAACAATGCCTCGCTTGGTGTAAGAAGCTTAAACATTGGATGATTGAACAGTGGAAAAACGTTGTGTGGAGCGATGAATCATGGTACACAGTGTGACGATCCGATGGTAGGGTGTGGGTATGGCGAATGCCCGGTGAACGTCATTTGCCAGTGTGTGCAGTGCCAACAGTATAATTCGGATGCAGTGATGTTTTGGTGTGGTGCACCCCTTGTTATTTTGTGTGGCACTATCACAGCACAGGCCTACATTGATGTTTTAAGCACCTTTTTGCTTCCCACTGTTGAACAGCAATTCGGAGATGGCAGTTGCATCTTTCAACACAATTGAGCACCTGTTCATAATGCACGGCCTGTGGCGGAGTGGTTACATGACAATAACATTCCTGTAATGGACTGGCCTGCACAGAATCCTGACCTTAATCCTATAGAAAACCTTTGGGGCTGCCATTCCCCAAGAAACTTTCCAGCACCTGATTGAACATATGCCTACTAGAGTGGAAGTTGTCATCAAGACTAAGGATGGGCCAACGCCATATTGAATTCCAGCTGTACCGTTGGAGGGTGCCACAAACTTGTAAGTCATTTTCAGCCACGTGTCCGAATACATTTTATCACATAGTATATGCTCTTCCCCGTCCATGGTAGTTTAGAGGTGTTCCATCTATGGTCTGTTCCAACTAGCAGCATCCCTGGATGTTTCCTCTTTGGCCCAGAGCACGTGTCTATCGGCTGGTGTACTGTTTTCAATCTGGTGTGGTCCCATGTGCTGTCTCTGTGGTCCACTCCTACTAGAAATGTTCTTAAACATTCCCTATTCAGTCCAGTGATCAGACAAAAGGCAGAAGGTGTAGCCATGGGCAGCCCTCTGTCTCCTGTGGTAGCCGATATGCTCATGGAGAGATTTGAAAAGGAGGCTTTAGAGGTGGCTAGACGCAAACCCACATCCTTCTTCAGGTATGTGGATGATACGTTTGTGATGTGGCCTCAAGGTAGGGACAGGCTCAGTGAGTTTCTGGAACATCTGAACTCACACCAACATTAAGTTCATCACGCAAATGGAAAAGAGTGGCTAGTTGCCATTTCTGGACGTCAAAAGGAGAGCAGATGACTCGTTTGGGCCACAGTGTGTACTGCAAACCTACACACACTGATTTGTACCTGCAAGCCAGAACCTATCACCACCCAGTGCAGAAGAACAGAGTTCTGAAGATGTTGATCCACAGGGCACAAACATTGTCAGATCCAGATAGTTTGACAGCAGATAGAGAGCATTTACGATCAGTGTTTTGAAGACTGGATACACAACTCAACAGATTCAGAAGGCCCTTCAGTGAGCCAATCCGCCACACAATCTAGAAGAATAGCAAGGTGAGGCAAAGACTGTGTTGTACCTGCCCTATGCAGGATCTATTTCTGCCAAAATCAGCTGAATTGTTAGGTAGCACAACATCAAGTGTGTGTGTGTCTCCCTCCCAAAATAAGAGGGCTATTGGAAAATGTAAAATACAACGTGGGACTGTGAAAACCAGGAATTTAAACTGTATCTTGCTAATGTGGTATGTCATACATTGGCCAAATGACTACAAAAGTGGACATCAGATGGAAGGAGCATCAGACGCGCACCCTGTGGCGGTGCAGTTCCTTTTATCCATTACCTGCGCCTACCTGTGAACTCATTGCAGCAGATTGCCGGTAGGAAAGCCGAGCAGAAACCTACCGTACTGCAACTCGCACCTCAGTGCATACAACGTAACTATTCCAAGAATCGGGAAAAGACCTTAATTTTGAATGAAAAAATATACTGATCCTTGATAATGTACACGTCCACTGCCAAGCATGTGCCAATCTTAACACAGTCATGCATCAACCCTTTCATTAATGTTAGCAAGTTTATGGTAACATATTTCCCGAAATATGAACAGCTACTAAGCACAAATTTTTCTTAAATGAAAACGCTCGCCATACTATTAAGTTTATCGGTGTCTAATGCGTTCAAGTTTTTAGTCACCGATCTGCTCAATATGCCATGCGGAATTACTGTCTTTTCTCATACACACACACACACACACACACACACACACACACACACACACACAAAAAAAAAAAAAAAAAAAAAAAAAAAAAAAAAAAAAAAAAAAAAAAACCATACTTTCTAAGAAACATGCCAGAATAAATATGCCTTCACTTTAAAACACTTTTCAAACATGTGCACAACTAAAACCAACAAGTTATAACTTCCTTCAGAGCTCATACTACACACGACCGTACCATTGAAAGGCTGTAAGCATTCTCTATCTCCAAGAGATAAGACGTGCAAAGAATACTCCATTCTGATTCGTCAGTTTTCTTTAAGGCCAATAGAAGAACATTCTACCACATTAGTCTGTGCTTTTTATGACTAACCAATCAACAAATAACACACTTTCTAACTGTACCTTTTTCTGAAATAAATATTTATCTTGCTGATATTTTGTTTATATTTTATGCTATTAACTATTTTCATTTGCACTCGAATTAGCTTTCATTTTACCATAAACTTAATTAACATATTATGGTACAAAATTCCCCATCATATAACGTTCATCAGTAGAACAGTGATCTACATATTTACTTCAAACCACATTCACACTACTAAAAGCATGTACAAAACTGTAAAGACATAAATAAACAAAAAAGCCTTCAAGAAATAAACAGAACAATTCACATAAACATTCTCTTGACCTGTTTCTTGAATGTCTCTGTGCACTACTGTCCTCTAGCAGATGAAAATTAGAATTACGTACTCGACTAAACCCGCTTATTCTCATTCTTATAATATAAAATTACAAATTTCTCACTCCGGACTTGGCACTCTACAATTAACTTAGCCTAATCTCTTAATTTCTTCATGAAAAACCATTTCGTACTTGAGAAAATTGATGCAAATTTTCGAAACAAATTTTCAACATTTTAATAACTTTTTCAACATCTTTAAATTCATGTTTTATGGAAGTCTTTTGAAGTTAACTACTTGTTCACTTTTTTTTTCCCAGGCATTGCGATTTGTGTCCTTCCATTTGATAATGGTATTTTATCCTACCTTAGCATGCACCAGCATATCACTATAGTCTTTTTGTCACAAACATTTCCCCGGTTTTTGATTATGGCACCTTTGCATTGCAGGATCCATAACATTCCTCCATTCTCCACATATCTGTCCTCTGAGGGTTGTTCCAAGAATCAGGAAAAGGCCTTAATTTTGAATGAAAGGAGGAAATACTGCCAAAACTTCAGTATATTCTGAACCTTGATAATGTACACATTCACTGCCAAGCCCATGCTTACCTTAACACATTCATGCACCATCCCTTTCATTCACGTTAGCAAGTTTCCCGAAATATGAACAGCTGCTAAGCACGGATTTTCCTTAAATGAAAATGCTCGCCATACTATTAAATATTCCCAAAATATGATCAGCTACTAAGAACAGATTTTTCTTAAATGAAAACAGTTTCCATACTATTAACTTTATCAGTGTCTAATGCGCTCAAGTTTTTAGTCACTGATCTGCTCAATACACCATGCGGAATTACTATATTTTCTCATATACAAAATTACTTAAAATATCCATACTTTCTAAAAATCACACCGGAGCAAATATGCCTTCACTTTAAAACACTTTTGAAACATGTAGCACAACTAAAACTGTCAAATTATAATTTCCTTCGGAGCTCATACTGCACACGACCATACCATTGAAAGGCTGGGCTCCGACTACCTCGACTGCTGTGAGCATTCTCTGTCTCCAAGAAAAAAGACACGCGAGGAATAGCACATTCTGATTGGTCAGTTTTCTTTAAGGCCAATAGAAAAACATAATTCTCCTGCATTAGTCCGTGCTTTTCATGACTAACCAATCAACAAATAATACACTTTCGAACTGTATTTTTTCCCAAAATAAATATTTAACATTCTGAGATTTTGTTTATACTTTATGTTGTTAACTATTTTCTTTTGCACTCAAATTAACTTTCCTTTTACCATAAACTTACTTAAGATGTTATGATACAAAATTCCCGTCGTACAACATTCATCAGTAGAGCAGTGATTTACATATTTACTTCAGACCACATTCACGCTGCTAAAAGCATGTACAAAACTGCACAAACATAAAGGAACAAAAAAGCCTTCAAGAAATAAAGAGAACAATTCACAAAAACATTCTCTTGACCTGTTTCTTGAATGTCTCTGTGCACTACTGCCCTCTAGCAGATGAAAATTAGAACTACATACTCGACTGAACTCGCTTCAGACCATATGTCACTTTGCATGCATGAGTCATTCTCCCAATACACGGGCTCTAGACAGGAGCGATATAAGGTGCCATGCCTCAGCTCGACTAAGACAGGCAACTAAATCAACCCTTGCTGAGCACTGTCTTAAACTCAATCCACCTCAGTAGAGCCTGGTATCCTGCACTGGGGTTGCTGAAAACTTAACAGGGGCAGCAGCAGATCTCAACAAAAACAATAACTGAGGTTTTGGACAGGGGAAACAAACTTGACATAGAGTGCCAGGCACACCAGGCATCAGGTAGAACATTGCAGGGTGCTTCTAGGGGGAGTGGACTGCGAAGAGAACACCTAGATCCATTCCAGACTGAAGAGGGAACACTACCATGCAGATGTCCACATGGGTCTGAAGAAAGATAACTGATGCTCAGCATGCCAAACCTGGCTGAAAAGGGAATGCCTAAGAATATTTCTAGTGGGAGTGAATGCAGAGAGAGCATCTGGAACAGCAGTGGACTGAAAAGGAAACGGCAGCCCAGGGTCAGGCGCTGCGGACCGAAAGGGAAACACATAAGGAGTGGACCACAGATGGAACATTTGGAACCTGTCATTGGGGGAAGGGGGGGGGGGGGGGGGAGGGAGCATAGGTGTAACTATCGAACCTGTCCCACTCAATGAGCAGTCTCAGGCAGCATGTGATGAAGATTACAAGACACATTATCAAAATATCTTGCTAGAATGGTGTTGATATCAGTCAGAATACCTGACACCACAAGATGTCAACAGATCACTGGGAAACTCTGATAATTACACTCAAGTAGCTGTTCAATACAATACTCACTGGACCCATAGCCTGGGTTGTTATTTTGTATGTAGTCACTCCCCCTTTCCTCGTGTCATATGCCAACAGTAATGTGATGCTAACCTATACTCATCTTGGTGCAACTGTTCAGTCTCTGTGACTTCCAGATGATGTTCTGTTCTGCATAGCAAAGCTGGAAAAATACCTTTAGATTTTTCATTATCCTGTACTGATATGAGACTTTCATTTTCCTTATTGAACAAACTTACTGTGTTTTGATGGAAAAGTTAAATGTATTATTTTTTACTGTCCAAGCTGCCATTTCTTGTTTTTTTCATTGATTGTTGCAAGTGTTTTATAGTTCTTCGGCAGTTCTGTCTTTCAGAAACATTTGATCTAAATCAGCAGTTCCCAATTTTTTCTGACTCGCAAACAGTGATGTGAGTTGGGTGAACATTTGATTTTCAAATATGCATACAGTAGACATGCATGAAAGATAATTCTGAGCAAAAGATTTGATAACCTTAAATTAACTTAACCCTTAAGGGTTTAAATCTAAAGTTACTCTAGTTATTGTTTAATATAACTATGGAAAAGATCAATTTTTAATAAAATAATTTAATTGGATAGATAAAAAAATCTGCTATCCAAGAGGCTGCAGAACACACACATAAAAGAGAGTTGTAATTCTGCAAGCTTTCAGAGCCAGTGACTCCTTCTTCAGGCAGAAGGGTTGAAGGGAACGGAAGAGGGGTGAAGGAAAAGGACTGGAGAGATCTAGGGAAAGAGGTATATTTTGGGAAAGCCACCCAGAACCGCGGGTCAGGGGAGACTTACCACATGGGATGAAAAGGAAAGACTGATTGTTGAGGACTGCATTGGATGAGATTTGAAACCTGAGAGCTTAAAGGTGGAAAACAGGGTAATACGCAAGACAGAGATTACTGCTTAAACATCATGCATTGATTAATAAGAGTGAAAAGCTAAGTGCATTGCATGTAACAGAGACAATGAAAGATGTAAAAAACTAAAACAGAGTGAAGAAAAGAGTAGTTACTGTGAAGAAATGCTGTGGCAGAAGAAATTAACATAAACTAAGGCCAGGTGGGTGGCGAGAACCAAGGGGCATGTTGTAATGCTGCTTCCCACCTGCGGAGTTCTGAGTAACTGGTGCCTGGGGGAAGAATCCAGATGGCACGTGTGGTGAAACAGGTGCTGAGGTCATGATTGTCATGTTGCAGAGCGTGCTCTGCAACAAGATATTACGAGTTGTCAGTATACACCCTCCGCCTATGCCCCTTCATCCTAATAGATAACTTGGTGGTAGTTGTGCCGATGTAGAAGGCCGAACAGTGTTTACATAACAGCTGGTATATCACATGTGTTGTTTCCCTCTGATAGTATATGTTTAGCCAATTACAGGGCTGCTGTAGGTGGTGGTAGAAGGGTGCATAGGCAATCTTGCAGCGGGGATAGTCAGAGGGGTAGGAGCCATAGGGTAGGGAGATGGGTGCAGAAGGAGCATAGGATCTGACAAGAATATTGTGGAGTTGAGAGGGTGACAGAAAACTGTTCTAGATGTGGTGGGCAAAATTTCAGACAGAATTGGTCTCATTTCAGGGCATCTGTTGAAGTAGCTGATTAACACATTCCAGACCAGGATAATACTAAGTCACCAGTGGAGTGCTCTGAAGTAATTTTTTGGCAGGATCAACAGTACCAGGATTGGATGTGATGGCCCAAGAAATCTGCTTTTTTAACTATGATGTGCAGGGTAATTATGTCCAGTGAAGGTTGAGGTGAGAATGGTGGTATATTGCTGTAAAGAGTCTGCATCCAAACAAATTTGTTTGCTTCAAGTGCCGAGGCTGTATGGGAGGGAACTTTTGTTTTTGTTGTTACATCAGACTTAATGTAATTATAATTTTACTTTCTTTTCTTCTCACACATTGACACAACACGTAACTTGCAATTTTGTTAAATCCTGTTCCCCTTTCCAACTTTCACTTTTCGACCAGTTATCCACTTAGTGAGAATGGGAATGGTTCTGATACCCAGATGGCAACTTACTGTATTTGCCACAAGGAAAGAAGAAGTAGGCTGCTGTTGAAAATCAAAGGCCAGACCGCCATGTAACTGTTCCTTTGTGGGGTTGCGGTAGTGTTGTTAGTATTGTTAGAACACAAAGAATTTAGAAGACCAAATTTCCCATGTAGCAAAATCGAATGCATCCCTAATGTTCTAACATAACTGTAAATCAGGCATTTGTGGTAAATATTAATTTATTGTGGAAATAATGTGATAAATTCCCAATGTTACATGTATGTAACAAGGACCATTATTGGGTCAATTAATTTTAAAATATTATTATTATTATTATTATTATTATTATTATTATTATTATTATTAACGCCACAGAGACAAACAAAACAGTAATAGGCCTAACCTCAAAACCCACCGTTATGGAAAGGAGTTTTGGCGAACTCTTCAAAATATTTTGCGAACCCCCTAGGGATTTGCAAACCACAGATTGGGAAACAATGATCTAAACAAAGCCTGGTTGAAAGTATCATAAATCACAAATACTGGGCAGAAAGTGTTCTGCTTCTAGAAATTAGTTATACAAGTAACATCCTACTGGAATCATTCAGATGTGGACCATGCCATGTGTGGCACAACCCATCTCATGAGTGATTCCTGAAGCTGTGGATTTACATGTTCAGTAGAAGTTTTATACATTTTGTGTAAGAACCCTAAAGATAAGGTAAGAGAAATTAGTGCTCATATGAAGGTGTATAGACAATTGTTTTTCCCTTGCTCTCTATGCGAGTGAAACAGGAAAGGAAATGGCTTGTAGTGGTATAAGGTATCCTCTGCCATGCAGCATATGGTGGCTTCTGTTGTATATATGTAGGTGTAGACAAACAGGCTTTATGGATAACCAGAATTTCTTTGGGTTTTGTCAGAGATCTCTCAATAATATTCTGCTACTGTAGTTGTTGAAGGCTGCACACATTGTCCTCTTAACAGCTGTTTCATGCAGCATCTTTCTATCTGTAATGCTATGCTTTGTTTTACATCTGTTATGCAGTGGTCTGTTTCTTTACAGTGGCTGTATTCATTGGAGGGTTCCTCCCATCATGAACTCTTGTATTAAGTAGATATCTGTTGAGTACATTAATGTATTTTATTCTGATTGGTTTGATGCAGCAGCCGTCCACGATCTTGTCTTAGGACCAATTTCTTTATTGCAGAGTAGGACTTTTTTGCACAGTGTCCTCACTTTATTTGGTGAATGTACTCCAACCACTATCTACGCTTACAATTTTCACCCTCTATGGCTCCCTCCGTTATTGCGTTGCGTTGTTTGGGGAAGGAGACCAGACGGCGAGGTCATTGGTCACATCAGATTAGGGAAGGATGCGGAAGGAAGTCGGCTGTGCCCTTTCAAAGGAACCATCCCAGCATTTACCTAGAGCGATTTAGGGAAATCACGGAAAACCTAAATCAGGATGGTCGGACGCGGTATTGAACCGTCGTCCTCCCGAATGCGAGTCCAGTGTCTAACCACTGTGCCACCTCGCTCTGTCCCTCCGTTATTCCGTGATGTTGTAACAGCAATGTGAAAGGGAGTTGGTGTTGAATGGAAGGATACTGGGCCACAAATTTATTAACATATGTATGAAAAACAGAAACCAATTTATTAAAACATGCAAGACAATCTGAGCAGCTACCCCTGGAATTAATTAAATTAATTTCCAAAAACACAACTGTTGGTGGATATTACATGACTTTCAGAAATGACTGAATGAAATTAGAAAAATGTCGAGAACATTTAGGGTTCTGTGTATTGCGCAGAGATAGCTTTTTCAATGAGCAGTCTTCACGGCCCCAACCAAATGTGCAGTGACCAAAAATGCAACTTTTTGCAGCGGTGAAGGATGCTGTCAGCCACGACATCACAACCCTTTCTCCACCCACTGTCAAACATACTGCTCAGCCGCCCATCACTTTGAGAGCTGCTCCTGGCCATGACAGCAGTTAAATATTGGCCCACAGATCTGTGCTCTGCAGGGAACAAACCGCTCAAGAAGCTATTGCAACCAGAGAGGCTAATAGTGAGTGGAAACTATTGAGATCAAAACAGGCCCACACGGCACAGTAACACTAGTCCTACCCTCTACCACTTCTTGTGCTTGGTATTTCCCACATATTCCTTCTCTTGCTGATTCTATTGAGAACCTCCTCATTCCTGTCATTATCAATTCACTTGAATTTCAGTATTCTTCCATAACGGCACTTCTCAAACATTTCAGTTCTCTTAGTTTTTCGGTTTTTCCCACTGTCCATGATTAACTTCCAGACAATCCATTACCGTAGAAGTACAGTTTCAGGTAGTATGGACGTATGGTCCCATGGCGATATAAATTAATAAAATCTTCTAGGGTTTCCAGCTGAGTCAGGTGGTTAAAAATCTCACAAGCTTACGACAGTTGCCATTGACAGTGGCCAAGGAAAGCTCAGTCAAAAGCTCATGGGATTTGAACCACCTGACGTGGCTGGAAATCCAAGAAGCTTTTATTACAGACTCAGAAATTTTCTCGAATATAACCGTATGTTTGATACTATTAGACTTCTTTTCCCAGGAATGCTCTCTTTTGCTGAGCTGATATGCTTCTTATGTGCTCTTACTTGATCCGTAATCTATTACGTTCCTTCCAAAGATAGCAGAATTCCTTTAATTCAACTTATATGTGGTCCCCAATCTTGATGTCAAGTTTGTTGCTAATTTCATTTTCACAACTACTGAACACTTTTTATCTTTCTTTGGTTCATTCTCCAACCATAATCTGTGTTCAGTAAACTGTTATTTGACGATCCTGTAATACTTCCTCACTTTCAAGTGGATGACATTGTCATCTGTGCATTTTATCACTTATATCCTTCCCCCCTGAATTTTAATCCCACTGCCGAAACTTTCTTTTATTTCCTTCATCTCGCCTTCAGTGTAGAGGTTAACTGGAAGAGTAGTAAAATCTGAGCACTTCTCTCTTGGTCGTACATTTTTATCTCTCTCTCTGGGTTCCTGTAGCTCTTGTATATTACCCATCTTATCCCTATAAAAGTATTTATTTATTTGGTGGTTTCAAACATCCTGCACCATTTTACATTGTTGAATGTGTTTTGTAGGTCGCCAAATCCTGCACAGGTGTCTAGATTTTTTTAAACTTTTGTTTCCGTCCCCAAGCACAACGTCAGGGCTGTCTTTCTTGCGCCTGTATCTTCCCTAAAGCCAAACCAATTGTCATTTAAGAGATCTTCAATTTTATTTTCCATTCTGCTGTACATTATTCTTGTCAGCAACGTGAATGCATGAATTTTAAGCTGATTATGCAACAGTCACTCATTTTAGGGCCTTGCTTATCTTTGGAATTGTATTGATGATACGGTATTTCTCTGAAAGTCAGCTGCCATATCTCCAATCTCCCTTATTCTACACACTAACTTGAATAATTGTTTGGTTACCACTTCTCACAGTGGCTTTAGAAATTAGAGAGATTTGCTATCTATCCCTTCTGCATTGTTTGATCACGTCTCCCAAAGCTCTGTGAAA
Source organism: Schistocerca cancellata (assembly GCF_023864275.1). Lineage (NCBI taxonomy): Eukaryota > Metazoa > Arthropoda > Insecta > Orthoptera > Acrididae > Schistocerca > Schistocerca cancellata. Next base: position 587,841,561 of record NC_064632.1, on the reverse strand, counting down.
CTCTGATTCTAATATTAGATCCCACTTGTTTTTGTTGTAGTTTTCAGTCCAAAGAGTGGTTTGATGCAGCTCTCCACCCTAGTAAATCCTGTGCAAGTCACTTCTTATCTGCATAACTGCTGCAAACTATATCTAGTTGAGCTGTCATACTGTATTTGAGCCTGGTCTCCCTCTACATGTCTACAATTTTTAACCCTCACACTTCCTTCCTTTACCAAACTGACAATTCCTTGATGCTTCAGGATGTGTCCTGTCCATTGATTCCTTCTTTTAACCAAATTTGCCACAAGTTACATTTTTCCCCAACTCAATTCTTTTTCTTCATATTTGTTATTCACTCGATCCAATTAAAATTCAACATTATTCCATAGCATCACATTTCAAAAGCTTCTGTCTTCTTGTTTGAATTGAGTTTCACTTCCATACAAGACTACATTCCAGACCTTTTTTCTCTAATACTTCAATTTATAAGGGATGTTAACGAATTCCTCTTTTTTTCAGAGATGCTTTTCTTGCTGTTACCAGTTTGCATTTTATATCTTCTCTACTTTGGTCGTCAGTAGTTATTTTGCTGCCCGCATAATAAAACTTATCGATTACTAAGTATAGTGTCTCATTTTGTGATCAGACTCCTTCTGCATTGCTTGATTTAATTGAAACTGCTCTTCCAAGCCCTTTGTTGTATCTGAGAAAATTACAATGTCATTGGAAAACCAAATTGTTTTTATTTCTTCTGAACTTCTAACTCCCTTTCCAAATTTCCCCTTGGTTTTCTTTAGTGCTTGCTCACTGTAAAGATTGAGTAACATAGAGGGCAAGCTACAACCCTGTTTCACTCCCTTTTAAACTTCTGCTTCCCTTTCATGTCCTTTGACTCTTGTAACTGCAGTTTAGCTTGTGTACAAGTTGCAGACAACCATTCTTTCCTTTTTATTGTGTCCCTGCCACCTTCAGAGTTTTAAAGGGTGTACTCCAGTCAACATTGCCAATTTTTTTTATAAATCTAGAAACACTATAAATATTTGTTTGCCTCTATGCAAAAATTCTTCTAATATTTTTCCTTTTTCTACCGCCAAATTCTAGTCACCTGTCACAACTGAATTTTTGTCTCCTTTAACTGTCTGTATAACTTCTTTATCTCATCACGATATTTTTTCAAGCATACATTTCTACTTTGTGGTGGGAGTTTGCTTCGTGTCTCCATGGGTATTTGCTTTGTGTCTCCATGCGTGTTTGCTTCATGTCTCTCTTGGCGACGATAATGCATTCGCTACGCTGTTCGTGGTAGCTCAAACATGTTTCTATTTTGTTAGTCATCATTAGGCCTACTCCTGTATTACCCATATTAGATTTTATATTTATAATTCTGTACTCATGTTACCAGAAGTCCTGTTCTTCCTGCTTCTTCAACTCCACTGTTTCCCACTATGTCTGTCTTAAATCTATCCATTTCTCTTTTTTAAATTCTCTAACTTTCCTACCCTATAAAGGGGTCTAACATTCCATGCTCCAATCTATAGAATGCCAGTTTTGTTTTTGTCCTGAGTAGTACCCACCTGGAGATATGAATGGGGGATTATTGTACCTCTGAAATAGTTTAGAAAAGAGGATTCCATCATCTTAAGTCATACAATAAAGCTGCATACCCTTGTAAAAAAGAATAATGACTATAGTTTCTCCTTACTTTCAACTGTTTGCAGTACCACCATAACAAGGCCATGTTGACTAAAGTTACTAGACCAAATCAGCCATTCATTTAGACTGTTGCCACTGCAACTGCTGAAAAGGCTGTTGCTCATCTTCAGGAACTATGAGTAAGTCTGGCCCCTTTATGGATATCCCTATGTTATATATCGTTGAGGTATGCGACCATCCCACTTCAGCAAGGTTTGTAATTCATGGGGGGTTGTCTTCCAAATCAATACCCATATTTTCATCTGTAACATTACAAGACTGATCCTCCCTCCCCTCATTGTACTCTTTCCACCTATCTGCTCCCTCCTTGGTATTCAAAAGTGGAATTTCTTGTTTTTAATGTTGACACCTTTTCATTTAGTTTCATATATGCTGAATAAGTCCTTCTGATGACCAGTTTCTTTTTGGTTTATGCGCATTTTTCCTGCAGTCATTTTACTTTAGCTTCCTTGCACTTCCAACGTAATTCATATATAGGTGACTTATATTGCAGTACTCTCTTCTTACTATGAACGTTTTTGCATTTCTTTCTTTCATTGACCAATTGAAGTATGTTTTCTGTTGCCCACAGGTTCTTCAGATACTGTCTGATTTCTGTGATGACTTTTTTAGGGGTATTCATTCTTTCTCAACGGACCTATCTCTTGTTGTATCTACTTTCACATTATTTACAGCCCCAGGGAACATCAAACATTCATCATCCTTCCTCTAGATTTCGGTATTTTGTCTCATTGCACATTGGTACTTCCTGATAATCACCTTAAAATCCAACTTGCATGTTATCATTACTAAATTACAACAATAAAATATTTATTTATCAGGTTCCATGCAACCATGGTAACCAAGGCTGACTAGAAACCAAGGCTGAATGAATGCTGATTAGAAAATTTAAAAACTTCAACACTTCTGATACCAATTTTTTAATATACTTTAACAAATAAATAATCTACTCACTAAGTGGAGGCAGGAGAAAACATACATAAAGCATATAGAAATACACAAACTTTCAGAGCTAGTGGCTCCTTGTTCTGGCAGAAGGGCTGAAGGGAAAGGAAGAGGGATGAAAGAAAAAGACTAGAAAGGTTTAGGAAAGGGGAGAGTTATGGAAAAGTCATGCAGAACCCCATGTCAGGGATGCAAATCAAATCATCATTTTTACTTGTCCATACAAACAGCTCCTGCTGGTCTATCCATGTCAGGATTTCGCTTAACGCTCTGTGGAGTGAAATATTGCCATCGATAGTCTAGCAGGGGCTATCTGAATTGACAAGCAAAAAAATTATTCAACTTGCATCTTACTGCACTGATGATAGACATACAGTGGTTGCAATCTAGACCTATCATAAATAGAGTATTAGAGACTGCTTGCTATACATTTTCACAACCTTCAATAAACACAGTTGCTGAGCACATCTGTACCATTTGGAATCGAACCTGATTAAGTGCTAAACTTAACATGTTACTGCTACCATGGTAAATTCCAGTGTTATATGTTTCGCAGATGGCTGTGCAAAAGAATGAGTCATAAATTTTTGGCTTCATATACAAACCATGGACCTTGCCATAGGTGCAACCTCAATGGAGGGGTATCTGTTGAGAGGCCTGTGTGGTTACTGAAGAAGGGCAGCAGCCTTTTCAGTAGTTGCAGGGGCAACAGTCTGGATGATTGACTGACCTGGCCTTGTAACACTAACCAAAATGGCCTTGCTGTGCTGGTACTGCGAGCGACTGAAAGCAAGGGGAAACTACAGCCATAATTTTTCCCGAGGGCATGCAGCTTTACTGTATGATATGGAGAGCTGCATCAAACCAGTCTCAGGACTGAAGACCACAACAACAACAACAGTACAAACTGATGGTTACATAAAATATGACTGTGTGTGTGTGTGTGTGTGTGTGTGAGTGAGAGAGAGAGAGAGAGAGAGAGAGAGAGAGAGAGAGAGAGAGAGAGATTGAGATTGAGATTTCCATATCACTGCCTGTGCTGGAGGTAAATGAAGCAGTAGATTAAATTATGTAGCCTATTTTCAACCACAAAACATTTTTTTTTATTTTTTTAAATAAAGGATTTCTTGTACAGAGTTCATAGCAAGAACAATACATGGTGTTCACCTGTGTTCTTTATGTTCAGGCCTCTCAAAATGACAGTGGGCATAATGACATCCTTCGAATATTTTATATTAACTCATTGTCGTTTGAAAGTGACAGAAATGTTCTCATTCTTAAAGCCAGTAGTGGAAAAGGATGGAATAACTTAATTATTGACTCTGAAAGGAATTAATTCTGTAGCCATATAACTCTTCGTTAAACAACACTCAGCCCTCAAATAATATTAGCAGTCTGGCTGAAAATAGCTATTGAAAAAGAAAAGAATCGTGGTAGTTACACTATATTGAGCATCTTACTTCAGAGATGAAAATAATCTGTTCACATAATGAATAGATAATGATAATAAAATCTGCATGTTATGCAAAACAGGGTACAAAGATTTAAAAGAGTATAATGTGTGTTAGCAGTTGAAAAGAAAATTATGAAAAAATGTTCAATGGTCCATCCCTGTAGCTCAGTGTTCCACCTGTCCAGCTGCTATGCAGAGGATATGGATTTGATTCCCTGTGCAGCAGGCGAGTTTTGCTCAGTGGGACAACTGGAATGGGGTGCACTCAGTCTCGTGAGGCCAATAGAGAGGCTACTTGAGTGAGAAGTAAAAGCTCCAAGGTCAGGAAAGCCGACAGTGGCCAGGACTGTAGTGTACTGACACCACAACCTTCCTAGTGCCACCGGTGGCAGAGGATGACCCTGTGCTAAGTTTATCCCAGTTGTCCCATCTGGGTCAGAATGTGAAGCTTTGCTTGTTGCTACATTCATTTGAGTCTAATAACGAGCAAATTTCCCTCCTATTACTAAATTTGTACTGCATTATGGTCTTCCTGAGTTGATCAGCGACTGACTTTCGAACATATATTGATACCGAAACCAAATTAACAGCACATGTTAACCATTAATGGTTAATATCGACAATTGCAGGTACATGGTGAGAACAGGATGGTGTGCTGTTAGGTGTGGCATTGGAAGGCTGTGCTTAGGGGAAAAAAGGAGGAGGAGACAAGCAGATAAGGGGAAAGTACTATGCATGTATGTTAGGGTAATAGAAGGCATGTGTGAGGCTGCACTGGAAGCAGTGCTGGGAATATAGGCAGACGGAGGAGGAGGACTAGCAGAGATTGAGGCCAGGGGGTTGCAACAGTGAAGGGTATGTTGCAGGAAGAGTTCCAACCTGCATTATTCAGAAAAAGGTAGTGTTGGTGGGAAGAAGCCAGATGGCACAGGGTGTGACGCAGTCGTGGAAGTCAAGTACACAGTGTTTTGTCTGTATGCTCAGCAACTGGGTGGTCCAGCTGTCCCTGGACACTTGTTGGCAGTGGCCATTCGTGCCCATGGACAGCTTATAGTTATCGTGTCCTTTAAGAATTCTGCACAGTGATTGTCCCTGGACACTTGTTGACAGTGGCCATTCGTGCACATGGAGAGCTTATAGTTGTCATGTCCTTTTAGAATGCCACAAAGTGATTGTAGGTAAGTTGGTAAACCACATGGCTGCCTTCACAGGCGGCCCTGCCTTCGATGGGGTAGGTAATGTCTGTGACAGAACTGGAGTAAGTGGTAGTGGGATGGGTTGATGCCACCTATTTCAGTTCTGTCAACTTTTGAATGTCTCCTCTTTATGTAAGTAGCAGTCTGTCCTTATTTGTATTGTTGATATTCCATCCCAGATTTTCCATTGTTTAATGTTTGATGTCAGTATTTCTTGTAATCATGAACATACCATACTCCTTTTAATGGGGGTCACAAGAATAAGTAGTACTTTGTTCTGTGTTCATGTAGTGTCATTTTGTTGTGCAGGTACACCAAAATATGGAGGATGATGATGATCATGTGCTGCGTACTCCAGAGAAACAAGATGTGGGGCCAGGTCTTGCATTCATGCCATTTATTGTCATGGAAGATCTTCATGACAAACTAAAGCTACTCAATTATGATACTGAATTTATCCAGACACTAAAGATGAAGCCTCTGAGCAGGTATTAAGTTTTACAAATAATTGATATTGCTCTTGTCAATATAGTCATTGGTTTTAACAGTCAAGAAATACACAAGACATATATAGTGTAAGTACTTTTAAGAAATTTTCTGTATATTCACTTCATAGTTTACATTTTTGCACTTCTTGTAATATTTTTTCTGAATCGGTTGGTGATATCCATGTAGAAAACGGATTGTTAGCTCAGTTTTGTTGCAGAGGAGTTTAATTATAAAAATAAAATGGAAACTTCTTATTGTGTTAGAGAGCCTTCTTTGTCATTGGCTTATTTAAATATGAAAAAATCTTTTGTGGGTTGGAATTGAGTTTGTGCTCAAGGAGAGTGCAATTTCCACCCCCACCCCCCACCCCCACCCCCACCCCTACTGACTGGTCTGACATGGTCTACCACAAATTCCCCCCCATGTGTCAACCTCTTCATCTCATAGTATCATTTGCAATCTACACTTTCAGTTATTTGTTGTTTGTATTCCAGTCTGTGTCTTCGTCTACAATTTTTACCCTCTACAGCACCCTCTACTACTGAGGAAGTTGTTACCTGATCTCTGAACATATGTCCTACCATCCTGCCTTTTTTTCCTGCCAGTGTATTCCATATGCTGAGTTATTCACTGATTCTGTGGAGGACTTCGTCGGCCCTCCTAATTTTCAATGTTCTTCTGTAGCAGCACATCTTAGATGCTTCAGTTCTCATCTGTTCCTGTTTTCCCACAGCCCGTTATTCAATACCAAACAGCACTCCCCTCCAATTATACATTCTCAGAGTTTTCTTCCTAAAATTAAGGCCTATGTTTGATACTACTAGACTTCTTTGCCTGGGCTAGTCTGATTTTTATGTCCTCTTTGTTTTGTCATTTATAAGTTATTTTACTTCCAAGGTAGCAGAATTCCTTAACTCCATGAACTTCATCATCTCCAATTTTCACGTTAAGTTTCTTACTATTCTCATTTCTGCTACTTCTCATTACTTTTGTCTTTCTTCAGCTTGCTCAATCTGTATTCTGTGTTTATTAGACTGTTCAGTTCATTCAACAGATCTAGTGATTTTTCTTCACCTTCACTGAGAATACCAGTGTTATTGGAAAATCTTATCATCGATATTTTCTCGCCTGGAATTTAAATCCCTACTCTTGAACCTTCCTTTTACTTTCATTGTTGCCAGGACGACCTATCTGGTGCCTTGACCTTTCCTAAAGCTAAATTGATTGTCATTAGATGATGATCATATGGTAAGAGAGCACATTTTTCTTGATTTTAGGAAAGCTTTCACAGTTGCTGCATAAAGTTACAAGACGCTCTAACTGACTTTTTGTGATTAGTCTTAATGAATTTCTTTAACTAAAATTTGCCTGTGTGTAGACATGATCAAGGTTTTTGGAAACATGAGCTATGAGGCAACCAAATATACATGTTCTGATCCGATGTTGTAGCTAATGCTAATTAAATGAAAATCATGAACTGTGACCCTTAAGAGAACTTAAACAGACCAGGACACTTGACATTCCATATAAAAAATATAATCCTAACAGAAAATTTTCTTGATACATAATTATTTGAAACAAATGCATATAATTTTTAAATAGTGGGTCACCAAGGATGTGTATGATATTGTCTATGCCTCAAGAAACATGATGATACTAATACAAGCAGTGTGTGATAGGTAACACAAGTTGAAAGGGTAAAAAGAACATGTAACACAAAGATTGCTTTTTATTGGAAAATCTCAGAAGTTGTTCAGTTTACTAAGAGAACAAAAGACCAGAAATATCAATTCGCAATTTGTGGCAGTTTTTTGCAATCAGCAGTGAACTGTCTTTGTGTTTTTCAATAATCTGTGCCTATTAATCAGGACATCATTCATTATAGGGAAAACTGGTATCAGAAATATGAGAATGTATCTTTAGTTAAATTTGATATGCTAGTGTTCTAACCTACACCTGGCTGGGGGTACAATAGTCAATTACGAGGTGACCAATACATGTTGCACGAAGAAAATATTGGCTCCCAAGTAGATCATGATACAATGAACACTCCATAGTGAACTACAAGAAGAAATACTCTCACACTCAGTGTCTATCTGTATTTCTTGGTTTCCTTTTGTGAGTTACAAAAAGAAATACTACTTGGCACATAAATGTCCATTAATCCACAAGCCCAGGCTGGTGTCAGAGTCGACACGAAACAGCTACCGTGAGCTCAGCGTCTGCTCCAACAGGTGAGCCGCTGGGCACAGCTGGTGTAGAACCCAGAGAGGCCGCTGGTCACAGCAAGTGTAAAGCCCAGAACTTAAGAAAATTCTGCCGGCTGGTTGTTGAACGGAATCTTAAATAGGCAGATGGAAAGATTTCCATGTGGAGCACGTGACCTGATTGTAGTGTACGAGGCACCATATGCTGTCAGTAAGACTGGCACCTCATGTGGTAGCTGCCAGAGATACCAGGGACAGCAAGCCAGCATGTTTTGGTCCTTGTCTGATAAGTTTACATTCACATGAAGCATGTGCCGGCCAGTACTGGTTTGCAGGCATGTTGGCTGGTTCTGGCAGATTGCTGGAGCTTGACAACCAGCTGGATGTGTGTATGTGACTTTTGGCCGAAGGGGTTAGCGAATGGCTGTAGACATGGCAACTAGCATGCAGATCTCTTCCACGGGCTGTGTAGTGAAAGAATTAAATATTACTGTTCATACTGAACACTAATGGGTCTATTCTGTAATAATGAGAATAGTAAGTAATGTGGTGGTACTAAGTGATCAGGATGAGGAGCCTTGTTCCAACAGTAGAAAGCAACAATTAAGTGTTTGTTTTAGGATGTACTGTCACCTTTCTACCACTGAAGAAGGACGAGTGTAGAAATGGTATTCCTGAAGGCTATGTGGCTTCACAGTGGCAGATCTGATTTAAATGGATTGAGAGTAGTAAAGAAAGATCGTAGGTGTTGTATGTGTGTATAGTGTCTTCTGAGACATTATGTGATGGTTACTGAAACCACGAAGTAACAGTAAACCTGATTACATAATGAAATGTGATTCTAGTGGCTGCAATAATCATGCTTCTAGTTTATACAACCCAGCAGACAGTTTCTGTTTCTGTGAAGACTATAACATATCTTACATCAGTGAGCGTTTACATGGGGTCAGCAGCTGAACACAATTGTGAATAATTTGATATCTTCATGGAAGTGGGTGAGGGTTGATAGTATGTTTCACCAACTACAATACATTTACCTTTTATATGAAAAATGGAGTAACTTCTTCCATGTTGCAGGGGTCCTACAGTTGTCACCGCATCCTGCATCTCTGTCGCCAAATGTCTCGATCTCACCATTCTTCATCATCCTCTTCCATTCCTCTTCTCACCGTTCCTTCTTGGATACCACTTATCCACACTTTCCATGGTCTTCCTCTTCTTCTCTTTTCACGTGATTGCCATGAAAGTACTCTCTTGGGCCATCTGTCTTCTTCCATTCTTTTGATGTGTGCAAACCATCCTAGCAGTCTTTCTTCTATTTTATCCATAATAGTGTAATGAATCTATGCCTTTCTCTTACTTCCTCATTTCTTATGTGGTCAAGTCAGGAAATTCTACAGGAACTTCTGAAGTGGTCCATTTCTAAAGCCCCCAGTGTCTTTCTATTTCTTTCTGTGAACTCCCAACACTCACTTCAATAGCTTGTTATTGGTTCAATGATGGATTAGTATAAATGAATTTTAACCTTCAAACTCATTTTTGAGGACCTAAAGTGCAGTGTTCGTTTTGGATAGCCACCCTTCCCTGCCTGGTCTGTTGTTGGGTATCTCTGTCATATCTTCCATCATGCAATAAGATACTACCCAGGTAATTAAACTTTTTACACAGTTTGATAATATGTCTATCAATGTCCAGGTTACTTCCCTCCTCTCCACGACATAGACATTCCATCTTCTCAAAATTAATTTTCTAACCAAACTTTTTGTACTCTTACAACAACTTCATAAGCATGTTAGATCAGGGTGTATACGGCCTGGGAGATCCGGGAAAAACCCGGGAATTTTTTCATCCAGGACAAATCCGGGAAAAACCTGGGAATTTTTTTAGAATTCTGGGATTTTTCGTTGTTGTAGATTTCAGTTAAATTTTTGTAGGTTTGATGTGTAAGATCTGATACGCTGACAAAGAACTGTAGCCTACTACTGCTGAATAATACTGCAGCAATGAAACATAAATCAGAGAATAACACCAAAATAAAAGTTTAGTTGCGTAGAAAATAAGTAATGTACACAATGCACAGACCAGTTGGCCAACACCAAAAAGTGTCAAAGGCTTTAGGTCGAAGATTATGCAGTACGTCTGTAACAACTAACAAGCATTCGATGTGCTTGCATTGCAATTGTTTACATTTCTAACAGATCACTGGAAAATATTACGAATAGTGGCTTGAGAAGCGTTACTTTTAAAGTAAATTTCCACGCAAGATGATGTATGTTACGTGTGAGAATGTGCAGTGAATTTCTTAAATCACAGGGCGTTCAAAACGTAACATTTGAGGATCAGCCATTTGAAAAATTTCAGGCCCAGAAGATAAGTCATTTATGCCACTATATAAAATTTTACCGGCACATTTGTATTTGATATGACTTAACGTGTAACACATGTTAAAAAAAGACCGAGCTTCAAGTTAGTTTTCATATTTTTGTTGTTCTTTCATAGATAAAAAATGGCAAAAAGTATAGTTGACCTTCAAAAAAAGTGAATAATGTGTTACTGAGCAATGTCACAAGTCTCTTCATGCCAGAGCACTTCAACTTTTCTATAGTATAGAAAAGACGAAGTGTTCTGGCATGCAGAGCTATAGCAGTTCGCTTCTTTTCTACTTTTTTTGCCAGTGAATTGTATCTTCATCTCCGAACAGCTCTAACGTTTGCTACTACTTCTTTCTAACTAATCCTATAAATGGACAACAGAAGGCAGCACCAGTCAAGCGACAGGTAGCGGGACATCACTACCTTGCTCTCGTACGTAATTAGTACAGTTTTAGAGCAAAAACCTGTGTCAAGCGCAGCTACTATATTCCGCGCTCTAAAATTTGCTTTCAGTAAGGACAAGTATGTCTTTTACCTCTTCCATTCCTCAATTTTTCTGATTTTATTATTTTTTTATTTAAATACAAAAGCTTGTGGTTTAATCGTTGTTAAAGACCTTTAATTACAGTCTTCCATTTTAGAATAATAAGAGATTTTTTCCGTAAAATATTTTGTGCATTTTTACAGTCCTTTCTTTTCTGATTTTTGTGTTGCTAAATTTTAGCTCTGGTCTTTATTTTAACACTTAATTTCTTAAATTAGGTTTATTTTTCAAATATTTTTTAATCACGAAAGTTATTGTTTGAAATGTATATTTAAACATTTGTGGGAGTTAGCAGTTTAAAATAAATAACGCTATCATATTCATTTATTTTAAAAACATTTTATTAAAGAAACATTTTAATTATTAGACAATACAACAATAATTTAGAAGGAAGTACCATGTTTAACAACAAATACTGTAATTTAGGAATTGACCTTGGAGAACAACTCACTTGGAGATGTGTGCGAGAGCATGGATTCATTCTGTAATAGATTCTCGCTCTATCTGAGAGTTTTGAATGGTCCCCTCAAGTTTTGCCTTCTTCTCTTTAAGCTGCCTTATTTCTGCATCAACAATCTTCCTTTAGTAAGATGATCCTTTTTCCTGGATGACTCGTTTCGATTTTTGAGGTCTTCAGCATATCGATCTCGTGAGTTTCTTACAGAGTGTATAAGGGACTTTGTTGTAGGCACTCCTTGGACTCCACCGTGTGTCTTGACAGCGCCGTACACCAGTCTTCTGCTAACTACAGATTGTCCCCTCATATTCTCGAAGAGGCACTCTTTGTTTACCGAGAGTCCTCGCTCCGCAGCTGCTTCACAGTGCGACAAAGTGATCGCTATTTCCATTGCCTTCTGCAGCTCGTGGCACGTTGCATTCTGGTTCTTGAGACATTTCATCCAGAACTCATCCAGCCGTTGCTCCTTTTTGTTGAATGTTTCGAATTTTGTTTTGCAGTTCTTCTTTACGACAGAAGCGCATTGCACTTCTGCTTTATCGGCACATACACCGTCCATTCAATTGTTCTCCACCAAAATCTGTAGAAAGGAATGAACCAGCCTCCCTGCACGCTATTGTGGGATCAAAGCAGCTTACAGATTTTGTCAACCTAAAGTGTAAGGGAGGTTTCTCCATCAACTTTGACACGAGCTTGATCATTCCTCTTCTGCATTCACTCCAGAAGTTAGCAATTTCGAGGGCTGTGAGAGACCTGCACTTTCTGAATTCATTCTTGACGGTGAACCCAATCTTGACGTGGTTCGCACCCAAAAAATTGGATTCTTTGTCCAAATTAACTGACGGTGAGATCTTCGTCGGCTGGACAAATCGTGTCATCGTTGTCTCCATTATCTCTGTCAAAGCAGAGTGGAGGAATGGTGCTAGCGGCCAGTCGGATTGGAAATCCTTTAGGAAAGGTGTCAAGTCTCCAGCAATAGTCTTGAAAAAGGCAATTTTCGGACCAAGTAGCTTGTCCTTGAGGTGATCCTCCACTACTCTGTATCTAGCACATTTTGGTTTGTTTTTTTCTTCCAGATTTCCAACAAATATTCGCAGAAACAGAAGCATTACTAGAGCTTGCTCAGCAACTTACACATTCTCCAGCCATCGGATCGCGCAACACTTTAAGGGAAACAGTTCCGATTCCGTTGTCGAAATATACAGAGCTCTTCTGGCAGGGACATCCTTAAAAAGATTGTACAAGGCACATAAAAACTGAATTATCATCCACTGTGTTTCCTGAATTGCAGACTTGAAGGCGCCGTGAACAATGTGAAGCCCACACATTCCAATTTCCAGTAAAACGGTGTCTACTCTTTCAATTGCTTTCAAAAAATTTTTAAGTTCCCTTAAGAACGCGAAGTTGACATTAGGGCTGTCCGTCGATACTTGTAAAAGTTTTCATTGTTTCGCCGGGAATTTTTTTCTTGAAGGACTCAAGTAGCTTAGCTGCTGTTGAACTGCCTAGAAAAGCCGATGCGTAGTAACGGGTGCACACTAGATTTTTTTTTTTTTTTTTTTTTTTTTTTTAGTGTCCCAATAACGCACTAACCCCCCACCCCCCCTGCCCCATGAATCGTGGACCTTGCCATTGGTGGGGAGGCTTGCGTGCCTCAACGATACAGATAGTAGCCGTACCGTAGGAGCAACCACAGCGGAGGGGTATCTGTTGAGGGGCCAGACATATGTGTGGTTCCTGAAGAGGGGCAGCAGCCTTTTCAGTAGTTGCAGGGGCAACAGTCTGGATGACTGACTGATCTGGCCTTGTAACACTAACCAAAACAGCCTTGCTGTGCTGGTACTGCGAACGGCTGAAAGCAAGGGGAAACTACAGCCGTAATTTTTCCCGAGGGCATGCAGCTTTACTGTATAGTTAAATGATGATGGCGTCCTCTTGGGTAAAATATTTCGGAGATAAAATAGTCCCCCATTCGGATCTCCGGGTGGGGACTACTCAAAAGGATGTCATTATCAGGAGAAAGAAAACTGGCGTTCTACGGATCGGAGCGTGGAATGTCAGGTCCCTTAATCGGGCAGGTAGGTTAGAAAATTTAAAAAGGGAAATGGATAGGTTATAGTTAGATATGGTGGGAATTAGTGAAGTTCGGTGGCAAGAGGAACAAGACTTCTGGTCATGCAAATACAGGGTTATAAATAAAAAATCAAATAGGGGTACTGCAGGAGTAGGTTTAATAATAAAGAAAATAGGAGTGCGGGTAAGCCACTACAAACAGCATAGTGAACGCATTATTGTGGCGAAGATAGACACGAAGCCCATACCTACTACAGTAGTACAAGTTTATATGCCAACTAGCTCTGCAAATGACGAAGAAATTGAAGAAATGTATGATGAAATAAAAGAAATTATTCAGTTAGTGAAGGGAGACGAAAATTTAATAGTCATGGGTGACGAATTCAGCGGTAGGAAAGGGAGAGAAGGAAACGTAGTAGGTGAATATGGATTGGTGATAAGAAATGAAGAGGAAGCCGCCTGGTAGAATTTTGCACAGAGCACAACTTAATCATACTTAACACTTGGTTCAAGAATCATAAAAGAATGTTGTATACATGGAAGATGCCTGGAGATACTGACAGGTTTCAGATAGATTATATAATGGTAAGACAGAGATTTAGGAACCAGGTTTTAAACTGTAAGACATTTCCAGGGGCAGATGTGGACTCTGACCACAATCTATTGGTTATGAACTGTAGATTAAAACTGAAGAAACTGCAAAAAGGTGGGAATTTAAGGAGATGGGACCTGGATAAACTGACTAAACCAGAGGTTGTACAGAGTTTCAGGGAGAGCATAAGGGAACAATTGACAGGAATGGGGGGGAAGAAATACAGTAGAAGAAGAATGGGTAGCTTTGAGGGATGAAGTAGTGAAGGCAGCAGAGGATCAAGTAGGTAAAAAGACGAAGGCTAGTAGAAATCCTTGGGTAACAGAAGAGATACTGAATTCAAATGATGAAAGGAGAAAATACAAAAATGCAGTAAGTGAAGCAGGCAAAAAGGAATACAAACGTCTCAAAAATGAGATCGACAGGAAGTGCAAAAGCAGGGATGGCTAAAGGACAAATGTAAGGATATAGAGGCTTATCTCACGAGGGGTAAGATACATATTGCCTACAGGAAAATTAAAGAGACCTTTGGAGAAAAGAGAACCACTTGTATGAATATCAAGAGCTCAGATGGAAACCCAGTTCTAAGCAAAGAAGGGAAAGCAGAAAGGTGGAAGGAGTATATAGAGGGTGTATACAGGGGCGATGTTCTTGAGGACAATATTATGGAAATGGAAGAGGATGTAGATGAAGATGAAATGGGAGATATGATACTGCATGAAGAGTTTGACAGAGCACTGAAAGACCTAAGTCGAAACAAGGTCCCGGGAGTAGACAACATTGCATTAGAACTACTGATAGCCTTGGAAGAGCCATCCCTGACAAAACTCTACCATCTGGTGAGCAAGATGTATGAGACAGGCGAAATACCCTCAGACTTCAAGAAGAATATAATAATTCCAATCCCAAAGAAAGCAGGTGTTGACAGGTGTGAAAATTACCGAACTATCAGTTTAATAAGTAACAGCTGCATAATACTAACGCGAATTCTTTACAGACGAATGGAAAAACTGATAGAAGCCGACCTCGGGGAAGATCAGTTTGGATTCCGTAGAAATATCTGAACACGTGAGGCAATACTGACCCTACAACTTATCTTAGAAAGCTAGATTAAGGAAAGGCAAACCTACGTTTCTAGCATTTGTAGACTTAGAGAAAGCTTTTGCCAATGTTGACTGGAATACCCTCTTTCAAATTCTGAAGGTGGCAGGGCTAAAAATCAGGGAGCGAAAGGCTATTTACAATTTGTACAGAAACCAGATAGCAGTTTCAAGAGTCGAGGGACATAAAAGGGAAGCAGTGGTTGGGAAGGGAGTGGGACAGGGTTGTAGCCTCTCCCCAATGTTATTCAATCTGTATATTGAGCAAGCAGTGAAGGAAACAAAAGAAAAATTCGGAGTAGGTATTAAAATCCATGGAGAAGAAATAAAACTTTGAGGTTTGTCGATGACATTGTAATTCTGTCAGAGACAGCAAAGGACTTGGAAGAGCAGTTGAACGGAATGGATAGTGTCTTGAAAGGAGGATATAAGATGAACATCAACAAAAGCAAAACGAGGATAATGGAATGTAGTCGAATTAAGTCAGGTGATGCTGAGGGAATTCGATTAGGAAATGAGACACTTAAAGTAGTAAAGGAGTTTTGCTATTTGGGGAGCAAAATAACTGATGATGGTCGAAGTAGAGAGGATATAATATGTAGAATGGCAATGGCAAGGAAAGCGTTTCTGAAGAAGAGAAATTTGTTAACATCGAGTGTAGATTTAAGTGTCAGGAAGTCGTTTCTGAAAGTATTTGTATGGAGTGTAGCCATGTATGGAAGTGAAACATGGACGATAAATTGTTTGGACAAGAAGAGAATAGAAGTTTTCGAAATGTGGTGCTACAGAAGAATGCTGAAGATTAGATGGGTAGATCACATAACTAATGAATAGGATTGGGGAGAAGAGAAGTTTGTGGCATAACTTGACTAGAAGAAGGGATCGGTTGGTAGGCATCGAGGGATCACCAATTTAGTATTGGAGGGCAGCTTGGAGGGTAAAAATCATAGAGGGAGACCAAGAGATGAATACACTAAACAGATTCAGAAGGATGTAGGTTGCAGTAGGTACTGGGAGATGAAGAAGCTTGCACAGGATAGAGTAGCATCAAACCAGTCTCAGGACTGAAGACCACAACAGCAACAACAACATCGCACTAAAATGTCCATCTGGATTCTTTTGCACACCTTGTACAAGGATTTTTCAAAACAAACAACAATCCTTGATGCGTTTACAAGGTCAGATTTAATTTCAGACTCAATGAAGGGAGCTAGTCCATATTGCACAATCAGGGTGTCTACGACCCGGGACAACCGGGAGATCCGGGAAAAACCCGGAATTTTTTTCATCCGGGAGAAAACCGGGAAAAACCCGGGATATTTTTAGAATTCCGGGAATTTTTCATTGTTTTAGTTTTCAGTTAAATTTTTGTAATTTTGACTAATAAGAACCGATACACTAACAAAGGAGATTACTGTATCCCGCTACTGCAGAATAATACTTCAACAATAAAACATAAACGAGAGAAAAAAACGAAAATAACATAAATTGCAAAGGAAATGCACCATATACAACGACGACACAAGTGCTCATGCAAGCGTCTGCCGATTGAAAATGTGTCAAAAGCTTTAGGAAGACTATGCAGTGCTTCATAACAAAAAATTGCCTCCAATGAGCGTGAAGTCGCAACTGTTTACATTCGATTTGTTTTAGCAGTTAACACGTGGGTTCGTGCGCATGCGCAGTAGATTCGCGTTTGAGTAGTAGATTCTCCCGCCTCTGTCAACTGGAATGTGGCTGTTGGCTGTGTAAGCAGTCGCAGCAAGCAGCTAGATACTTCCGGGAAAAGGGGGCGCCTAATTCATATTCTTGAGAGGAAAAAAACTTGTTTCACAAAGCACCTAGCATCCAGCGCACATTTGCCTATCAATTAGTCATATGATTTTGAAACGCTTCTCTGTTGGTATTTGAACACATTTTAAGTTGATTTCTGAATGAATCATAAGCTGACTTTTGAATGCATGCATAGTGTACGTGATGTCTCTGTCAGGAGAATCCTCGTCGCATCTAGAAATAAACTTTCCACAGACAAAAGGGGACGGGACTATACGAGCTGAGTGGAGTAAAGCCGAATGGATGAATGGCAATCGCTGTCTGATTATGTGGCTGATTGGGTGTGGGAATGATCAGCGTTGTTATAATTACTAGCGAAATCCATAGATTCATACTATCAGAATGGAAATAAAACAACTGACAGGAATAACAGGTGAGAAAGATTATGTATTATCTTCTCGGTGTGTCCAAGAAAATGAAGTTTTGACAGAAAATGTTTGGCCAGATCGCTACACTAGTAAGGACCAGTAGTACAGTCCCCGGCTACCAGCAGCTTAAGTTCTATTATGGAAGTAACGTGGAAAACGTGTTGTACAAACACGTAACAACGCCTAACCGGAGAATAATTGCGGGAGAACTAAACCAGTGATTCTGGCAGGGTTAGTGAAGTTAATCGGCGAACAAATTTTGACAGTGGCAGCAATAGCTACAGAATTGGTGATGACAGGATTGTTTGTTAGAACGTGGTCGGAGAATAAACAAGGACATCACACAAATTATGGAAGAATAAGACGATTCCAAATTTATATAAAAATTTCGTAATACTAGTTTTATATGTCATGCTAGAGAAGCTGGTGCATATGAATGAAACGTGAAACTTATTTCCTAACATAAAGCTTTTTGCTTGTAGTAGGCCTAATAGGCATTTGATATTGATACTTATTGGATTATATTCTGTCGTGTTTTAAATGACCATTTGTGCCAAAACAGACTCTTTTATTTGGTGTGTTATAAAATTGCTGCCGTATTAGAAAGGCCTATTTTGTTTTATCTAGCAGACAGTGACAAAATAGACGTAATCAGATCGAGAAACCACACCAGTCTTGGGTATTATTTGTATTAACAGCTTTTTCAGTATTAGATAACTACATTTCGATTTTCCATGTAGCAAAACGTTTGACAAACTTTGATGAGGTAAAAGATTCTTTCACAGAAAGGAAAACACGCCATGTAAAGCTGTAGTAAGATTAGAGAGAAAAAAATGCTAGGAGCTAAGGTTTGAAGAAATGTGTAATTTCTTGCTTATCTCTTGACAGTACTGGTTTTATATATCCTATATTTAATTTTATGACACACAAAACAGCAAGTTATTACTAATGGGCAATGAAGAGTTCAGATTTTCCGAAAGAGTTCTTGTTCTCTCGATTACAAATAATCCAATCCGCTATTAATTGCGAGATTTTTTTTTGAGAGAGGCAGGCTGCCAAACCGACTGACTGGGAGCAGGAGAGGCACCACAGGACATTTCAATTTCCACTCTCCTGAATATAGTTTGGACGTGCAGTAGCAAAATGCTTTATGAAGAGGCATGGAACTGCACTTGGGCATACTTAAGACCAAATAATGTCTTACATTTCCTCGAATACATACGTTTTATGTTTCAGACTTTTCAGAAAGATGTGCGCTACAAGATGAACATATTATGAAAATTCGATTTTTTTTAGTATTGACCCGGTTCGCAAATGTCGTAGATCCGGGGCTGATGCGCAGAGTCGTGATGACTGGGTGTTGTGTGATGTCCCTAGGTTAGTTAGGTTTAAGTAGTTCTAAGTTCTAGGGGACTGATGACCATAGATGTTAAGTCCCATAGTGCTCAGAGCCATTTGAACCATTTGATGCGCAGAGCAATCTGAGCTATAGTGGGTAGTCTCCACGTGACCCGTGCTTACGTTCAGTGATTTTGCTGTTTCCCCTTTGTTTACTCTCATGTCAAATGAAAACAAAACGGATATCCGTGGCCGGGAGCTATCAAGTGAATTAAAACATATTCACATAATTACTGAAGCTGAAATATGTCATTAGTTTCAGATTTTATTTTATTTCCACCTTTCTGACAGTCAAGCATTAATCGCCTTGCGGAACAATGAAGTTATTTTTGTCTGTATGCTAAAGAAATTTGACTTTTGCTAATCTTTTCCGCAGAGGCAGTCAATGTATCTGAAACGAAATGTTTAATTCCACAGTACTGGGTAGTTTCAACTGTTCGCTGCATTTCAAGTGCACGTTTTCATTTTCTAGCACGTATGGCGTTATGCCATAATAAAGAACCAAACATGATATAATACAGTACTGGTGCTCCAAGAAAATTTACATCCTGAAAACCACACTTAAAAGCTTAATATCAGGTCGGGGTCTACGGTACTTCATTGGGAATCTGGACATATGAGTGTGCCTTTAAGTATGCACTTTAAATGTGCACATTTTAATATGGTTCACGAAATTCCGATGCTCTTGCAGTATCATCTTTCATTGATGATCTTTTACACGTACGTACATACGGGCTTCCTACGTCATGATACCTACCCAAGCGCGGTGTCGCCTGTTACCTGAGCTCTCTGGCAACTGCTGAAACGAACCTATTTGTAACAGGTCGCGGGATAATATTACGATTGATGGTTTGAAAAGCGTTACTTTCAAAGTAAATATCCTTTTACGTAAGTTGAACTACAAGAATGGACTGTGAATTTATTAAATCACAAAGCGTTTGACTCTCATTTAAAAATCAGGTGTCTGATGACGAGCCATTTAGAAGCATTTCGAACCCTCGAACCCTGAAGATCAGACATTTATGTCATTATTAAAAATTTTACAGGCACATTTGTATGATATCTCTTAAAGTGTAACATGCGCAAAAAAGATCAACAGTATATGCGAAAGCTTAGCTTCTCTTGCAGCTTGAGACCAATATTTTATGGGAAACCTTTTCTTTTCTTGTAACAACACTATGTATATTAATTTAAACTATTAACTTTCCCTGTTTGGCGCGCTACTTAACACTGATGTTGCTATTGGCTGACTACATCACGTGTCCTATGCTCTGACTATCCTCTGTCATCGGCTGGCGAGATCGTGACATTAGTTACGAACAGCTTACAAAAGCGCATCGAAATCTCGGTTTCAATGGTTCGAAAAGTAACATGCGGTGTTTGGTGGATTTTGTAACGTATGTTTTCATAATACGAAAATACGCAGTGTACATGTTGCTGCACATCAAAGATATTTCCAAAACGTGTCTTTTTCTCTGAGTTTGGTTTTCTAAAGTGCCGGGAAATTGTACGCCCGTGTAAAAAAACCATAACCGTTCAAAGGAGTGATACGGGAAAATATACTGTCATCCGGGAGAAAGTGTGTTTTTAACCAGGAAATCCGGGAAAAATCCGGGAATTTTTTTTCCTTGTCCACGTAGACACCCTGACAATATAACCGATTTTGTCCTTTTGTAAACGCATGCTCTTGGCCACTTCACTGTCGGGGAACATTGCGGGGAAAAGCAACATGTCGTTCGCAGAACTATGCAGTGACTTATGTGAAACGATGCACTCCAAACACCACTGTATTTCCACCTTTGTTACTTCGTCCTTAATGCCATCTGATCAATTCCTCTCAGTTTATCCCCGGGTTTTGACATTGCAGTGACATCCTTCTGCGGAGGCGCAACAATTCCAGCGGCCAACGCCACTGTTGTTGACCCAGCTGAATCTGCAGATGTGGTAGTGGAAGTAGAATCTGTCTGCTGGGTTGAAGTGGTCGCTGCCGGTCGGGTGTAGATGTACAAACTTGCTGTGCTTCTCATAGCAGCTACTTTCGTGACGTGCTTCTTGGATTCTGTCATGTGACTTGCAAGAGCCGATCTTCCCATAGTACGGATGTTAATGATGGTCCCTGGACATAAACCACATTTAGCACTATAAAGGTCTGTAGGTACTTTCACCAACCAGTCCTTGAATGCTGGATCTGAAAGCCAGCTATCTTGAAAACCAATTGACATGGTGCAGTCGCAGTGATTGTTTGTGGGCAAAGAGGAACGATGGATGTAAATAAGGCTGCGCCTCGTTATTACACATAATGAAATATGACACAATGAGTGTTACCTACCTTGTCAGTTTATAAAACTTTGCCCCGCATGTGTGCTGAACTGAATTCAACAGGTGAGCCGAGCACACTGACTACTGACAGAGTGTGTGATTTGAAAATCGAGCGAGGCACATTTGACAACACTGTCTCTGCCAAGCAACAATCGGCATTAATTATGGTGTTAGTAGTAGTGTTGCATTTGCTGACCCTTTAAGAAACTATGAATGACAAGACTTATCAACCAGTCTTACTCCAGTAATCTGTTGCAAGTTTCTAGCTAATTTTACATGTACAGTACAGCAACTCAATTATAAAGACGAAAGACCAAAGTTCTGAAGGCTTCGCCACCTTTTCGTTTTAGCTTATTCCTTACCATGAGGCTTCTCTCTCTCTCTCTCTCTCTCTCTCTCTCTCTCTCTCTCTCTCTCTTGCTCTTTCTGTCTCTCTCTCTCTATCGGCTGCTATTGGTTGCTTGCTCTTGTCTCCCATCAACGATTTCTAAGTTATGAGGTCTGCCGGCTACGAATGACTTGGCCTCCCAGATGATTTACAGCTGAAGTGCTCTACTGTATGTAAAATTTCTGAAGTGCTTTAGGACTTGGTAGACCTTCTGTTATACATATACCGATTTTAATTTAAAGTCTAGATTCTGTAGGAGCGTACATGCTGATTTACTTGTAGAGGAATGATTTACCCGCTTTATTTTAAAATATGGTTTTACTTGACATCCAGTACATTGATAATGTCGCTTTTTATGTATCCCTCCATACCTAGAAACGTAATAAACCCTGTTCAGCTGTTATTGTTGTCTTCACATTATGTTTTCTTGCTGTTCTTTGACGTACTTGGAAGCCCCCTCTCCATATGTTTCTGCTAATCAAGTCCGCAGTAAAGGAAACACTCTGGATGATAATTCAGTTTGTACATGTACGTAAACCAGATGGCAGTTGTAAGGGTCGAGGGACATGAAAGGGAAGCAGTGGTTGGGAAGGGAGTAAGACAGGGTTGTAACCTCTCCCCGATGTTATTCAATCTGTATATTGAGCAAGCAGTAAAGGAAACAAAAGAATAATTCGGAGTAGGTATTAAAATCCATGGAGAAGAAATAAAAACTTTGAAGTTCGCCGATGACATTGTAATTCTGTCAGAGACAGCAAAGGACTTGGAAGAGCAGTTGAATGGAATGGACAGTGTCTTGAAAGGAGGATATAAGATGAACATCAACAAAAGCAAAACGAGGATAATGGAATGTAGTCTAATTAAATCGGGTGATGCTGAGGGAATTAGATTAGGAAATGAGACACTTAAAGTAGTAAAGGAGTTTTGCTATTTGGGGAGCAAAATAACTGATGATGGTCGAAGTAGATAGGATATAAAATGTAGACCGGCAATGGCAAGGAAAGCGTTTCTGAAGAAGAGAAATTTGTTAACATCGAGTATAGATTTAAGTGTCAGGAAGTCGTTTCTGAAAGTATTTGTATGGAGTGTAGCCATGTATGGAAGTGAAACATGGACGGTAATTAGTTTGGACAAGAAGAGAATAGAAGTTTTCGAAATGTGGTGCTACAGAAGAATGCTGAAGATTAGATGGGTAGATCACATAACTAATGAGGAAGTATTGAATAGGGTTGGGGAGAAGAGGAGTTTGTGGTACAACTTGACCAGAAGAAGGGATCGGTTGGTAGGCATCAAGGGATCACCAATTTAGTATTGGAGGGCAGCGTGGAGGGTAAAAATCATAGAGGGAGACCAAGAGATGAATACACTTAGCAGATTCAGATGGATGTAGGTTGCAGTAGTTACTGGGAGATGGAAGAAGCTTGCACAGGATAGAGTAGCATGGAGAGCTGCATCAAACCAGTATCAGGACTGAAGACCACAACAACAACAACAACATGCCTTGTAAAACCTATTTAAGGATTTCCATTCCAGACTAGCTCTATATATTTGGACCATTGAATCGGAACGTTTGCCCTTGAAGATTTGCATGATCCGATGGCTGGAGAACTTAGATGTTGCGGAGTGCGCTCTAGTAACTGCTTCTGTATTTTCAAATGTTTGTTGCAAAGATAGAGCACAAAAACAACCCGAAACATGCTACTCGGCTCAATAAACTCGTATTTCAAGACTCTTGCTCCAGACTTTTCTTCTTTAATTATTGACCAACTTACGTAATGTTTTTGTTTACCACTTATTTGCCAGCTAGTATTTTCCTGTAATACTGCCTCGATATTTTTTTTTTTTTATTATTTTTTTTACATGTACCAAGTTATATTTTTTGGCATTGAATGTATAAACGGCAGTTGTTTTGTTTGTATTTAATCACGTTAACAGCGGCTGTATTATTACGGCGTTTCACGGTATTGGGATTTTGAGCAGGGATGTAACGATGTTAGCTGCTGAAAGCGATAGCTTGTCTTTTGTGTGATGGATTGCTGGCTTGGTCATCTCACCTCAGCTCGCAGCGATGTCTCTTCCCACTTCATCCAGTCACTGGATCGCTTTGCATTGACCAGCTGATGCTGTGGTGACTCCTATTCTGTCCCATCCTTCATTGCCACTCCAGTCCAAGTCAGGCAGAACGCAGAATGCTCTCAAAGATCCCTAGACCTTGTTGTGAGTGCTCGCAGCCTTACGTCAGTGGGTGTTTAAATGTTGTACAGTATATTCAGAGTTTCGAATAAAAACAATGTAAAAGTTGATGCATCACTCTTCGAGAAAACATGACACCGACTACAGCTAAGTATAAACTTCACTTTGTAAAGGTTCTCCTAAATTGCTGCAACTATGATCACGAAATAAAAACTAAATAAATTGTGTTATTGGAAAACGGCTTATGGAAAGTTTAGGGGTTTTATACTGCCGAGCACTTTAGGAAACCAAATCAAGCAAAAAACAATACGTTTTGGAAGGTTCGCATCGGCATTTGGACTGCATATTTGTGTAATACGAAAGTATATGTATGAAATACATCAAATACAGCAGTTAAGTTTGGGAAGCATTCTTAGGTTCCTGCCTAACCACACCCTCCGAGAAAAACAGCAAAACATTGTTAATGCCCAATATTATATGTGAAAGTTCAGCTTTTCATGAGGATATAGTGTACTTACATTACTTTAACCCATTAACCTTTTGTCTTTGTATGGTCGTACTACTTAACAATGATGCTGCTAGTGGTTGTGTACATAACATGTCTTATGCACTGACCGAGGCCCATGAGAAAGACAGGCCGCGGCACGTATGTCGCGAAGAACGGCCTCAGCTCGCTCGTTCCCTTAACTCAGCGGACAAAATGCACTTTTAAATCTGTTAACTCGCAACCGGGTGCGTGCCTACTAACGAGAATTTCATCTTGTACTGGAATCCGTTATTATGAAGTCTTACTGATTACTGTTCATACAACAAAATTTAAAATCAATTCTCGATAGAAATAGTGTAACCACTCGTTTACAGCATTTAGTCTCTTCTTCGTAACAGTTCTCCTTTCATAGAAGATGTGATGCCTTACTCAACTGATAATCATTTTGACATGATTTTAATTGCCAAATTAGAGCCTGTTAGTAGGCCTACGGACTTCCTATCATTGTAGGACTAATAATAGTGGATTCCAATAGACAATGCAATTCTCGTTCGTACATACACATTTACTTACGAGTTAACCAGTGTAGAAATGCACTTCGCTGAGTTGAGCGAGCTCGGGCTACGTTCGTAATTTACGCGCCGCGGCCTGTCTTTCTCGTAGGCCTCGTGCTCTGAATAACTGCCATCATTCGCTAGCGAGATCACGTGACATGAGTTATGACTGGCTGACAAAAGTGCATCGCTCAACACAGTCTCTATTTTAAGGCTTCGGAAGCTACCGTGCTGTAACTTGTGGAACTTGTGTATATACTTTCGCAATACGAAAATAAACTCTGTCCATATTGTCTCGCATCAAACATCTTTCCAAATACATTGTTCTTCCTGTTTCCTAAAGTGCTGGGATGTCCTCAGCCGGTATAAGACCTTCACTATTCAAAGGACTGATAGGTTTTACAGCTCCGAGGGAAAGTATACTGTTGCTTAACACGGATGTACTTTCACCCGCTTTATATGTAATTTCATCCGGGAGAAATTGTGTTTTTAACCGGGAAATCCGGGAAAAATACGGAATTTTTTTTTTCTTGTCCACGTAGACACCCTGCTCACTTCTCGGTTAGCTATAAATAAATATTTGTTGGTAGTATCTCCGCAAGAATGCAAATGCCTTTATTAACAAAAACTTTCAACTGCAGCTAACAGAATCGCTTTTTGGTCAGAAGTACATTCGGAAAAGACCATGCGTATGTGGCCTTAATTGGTGTGAACAGCTTAGAGGGTGCAATTTGTGAAGAACATAAAAAATTGATCACAAAAAAAGTATGCTTGCAGTCTACGTGAGTGCCCACTAGTGCATGCTTGTGTGTGTGTGTGTGTGTGTGTGTGTGTGTGAGTGCGCACTTGTAGACGGGAGTGAGCACATGGGATTTTGAACAGGAAACCATGCCGGATTTTGAACGGGAAACCATGCCTGGAAACGACATCTAGTGATGCTACAGATCATCAAAGTTATAGGTGCCAGTGCCTGTAAATGTTTGTCTATACAGGAGGGTTCTATTATGATGTTACAGACTTTCAAGGTTGGTGGTGATAGATAAATGTATCAATTTGAGGTTAAGGTCCCTGGTTCAGAAATGAATGGGTCAAAAGTTACAAGTGAAAATCATACCTCTGATACCTCTGACAATGGAATACATGTAACAGTATTGTTGTTGCTAAGAATGTGGTGTATGCAACTTTCATAGATGCTAGTATGGAACAGAACAAACAAAAATGGGTAATAAACATGGGCTCTAAAATGCCTGCCTTAAGAGCTAACTGTGCGGCGGCACTTTGAAAAATCGGCGAGTCACAACACTTTTTCCCCCTTTGAATTTTTTGTACACAGGTCTTGATGGAGGTGGCCTGTAAATTGCTAACGTCCATAGGTGTTGTTTGGCTGGCCGTAAAGTCTCGAGGAGGAGGCTTCCCGTACAGACGGAAGTGTCCCTGATGATAACGGGTCGAGATGACAGGAGACGTGGGGGTCGAATCTGCTGGGGCCCCGTGAACCAATCTGCCCGTTGCGGCAAGTCCGGTTGCTATAACAGGAGACATGGGCGAAGTGTCCGCGTCCGTAGGAGAAGGAGGCGAGTAGAGTTGCTCTGATAGATGATGGTCATCTGGTTCCTGCAAGGGCACGTCTCCTGGTGGCGTCAGTTCTTGTGCTAGCACCGATATGATGGTGAGAGGACTGCGTTATGAGTAATGAGAGATTCCAGTATCTCGATCGTCAAGTAGAGCCGAAGGTGGTGTAGCAGCATCTGGAACAGGTGTCGCCGGCACACGAGGCCGAAGCTGGTCTGAATGACGCACTGCAACACCCCTGTCCATCTGGATTTCATACAGGCGTCGGCCACGGTGTCGTAAGATGCGGCCAGGACTCCATTTTGGCCGCCTGCCATATCCCCATACCCATACAAGGTCGTCGGCGCTGAACCGGCCAAGTGAAGGCACCCGCGGCTGTGAGGTGGAAGGCCACAGAAGATGAAGTAGCAGGAGGAGCTGTCGGCCATGTAAGAGCTCAGCCGGGCTGTGATCACCCATGGGGATGAAATGGTAAGAAGACAGAAATTGGAGAAGCGCATCATCAGCAGCAGAAGAAGTCAGAAGTTTCCGCATCTGAGCCTTAAAATGTGCGGGCCAATCGTCCAGCCTCACCGTTTGACTGTGGATGGGACAGAGGGGCCGTGACATGCATGACGCCGTGACGGGCACAAAAATCCGCAAAATCGGAAGAGGTAAATTGCAGACCATTATCAGTAACAAGAGTAGAGGGAAGGCCTTCCAAAGAGAAAATGCGAGCTAGAGCATTGGTGGTTGCCGCGGTGGTAGGCGACGTGCAACGGACAATGAAAGGAAAGTTAGAGTAGGCGTCAATAACGAGAAGCCAATAAGTACCTAAAGAAGGTCCCACGAAGTCAGCATGAAAACGCTCCCAGGGCTTCTTAGGCGAAGGCGACGGTGACAAAGATGACTTCGGAGCGGCGGCCTGTGACGCACAAGGGCCGCAGGCAGTGACCATGTGTGTGATTTCAGAGTCGATGCCGGGCCAGTACACATGACAGCGCGCCAGAGATTTTGAGATTTTGTGCGAGAGACACCCCAATGCCCTTGGTGAAGGAGGCGCAAGACCAAAGCACGCAAAGACGCAGGTACCACAACACGCGGCGAAGCATTGTTGGTGGAAAGGAGGATAACACCATCCCTAGCCGTGATGCGGTAATGCAAAGCGTAGTAGTTCCGCAACGGATCAGAAGTCTTAGCGGACGGATGATGTGGCCAACCGTTCTGAATACAGCGTAAAACCCGGGAGAGGGTAGGGTCAGAACCCATAGCAGCCGCCAGCCGGTCCCCGGTAATGGGGAACCTGTCCATAACCCTCTGCTCGGCAACATCCAGGTGCAAACACAAAAGTTCGTCCCTATCGAATAACAGATCAGGACCCATGGGAAGGCGAGACAGTGCATCAGCATTTGCATGTTGAGCCGTTGGCCGGAAATGAATCTCATAATTGAAACGAGACAAGTAAAGAGCCTAACGCTGGAGGCGGTGTGCAGCCTTGTCGGGAAGTGATGTTGATGGATGAAACAAGGAAACAAGTGATTTGTGATACGTAACAAGATGAAATTTGGATCCATAGAGAAAAACACCAAACTTTTGAAGAGCATAAATAATGGCCAAAGCTTCTTTTTCAATTTGAGAATACTTTCATTGGGCATCTGTGAGCGTTTTGGAGGCATAAGCAATGGGTTGTTCAGAACCGTCAGAAAAACAGTGCTCAAGGACTGCACCGACCCTGTATTGAGAGGCGTCCGTGGCAAGAACAAGATGTTGGCCAGGTCGATAAGGAGCCAGGCAGGGGTCCTGTTTCAGCATAGTCTTCAATTTCTGGAAAGCCGCATCGCATGATGCGGACCAGTGAAAAGGCACATTTTTATGCAACAGGCGATGCAACGGCTGTGCCTCCGAAGCAGCAGACAGTAAAAACTTGTGATAGTATGCTATTTTCCCCAAGAAGGCCTGCAGTTCTTAACAGATGTAGGGCGAGGAAGGGCATCGATCGTAGCGACAGTTTGCTGAAGCGGACAAATACCATCCCGAGAGAGTTGAAACCCCTAGTACGTGATAGACGCCTGAAAAAATTTCGATTTCTGAAGGTTATACTTAAGACTGGCAGTCTGTAAGACATGAAAAAGTGTGCGGAGATTTTGAAGGTGTTCATCATTGGTGGAGCCAGTGACAACAATGTCGTTCTGGTAATTTATACCACCAGGGACAGTGAGCAATAATTGTTCCAAGAATCGCTGAAAGAGAGCACGGGCATTGGCAACCCCGAATGGCAATCGTTGGTA
Source organism: Schistocerca cancellata (assembly GCF_023864275.1). Classification (NCBI taxonomy): domain Eukaryota; kingdom Metazoa; phylum Arthropoda; class Insecta; order Orthoptera; family Acrididae; genus Schistocerca; species Schistocerca cancellata. The sequence goes on along the minus strand of NC_064632.1, from coordinate 587,813,059 downwards.
TTGATAGAGGCCGAAAGGCGTGTTAAGGACCAGAAACTGCCAGGAAGCAGCGTCGAGAGGAAGTTGATGATAAGCTTGTGACAGGTCAAGTTTAGAAAAATACTGGCCTCCAGCTAGTTTAGTGAACAATTCTTCAGGTTGAGGCATAGGGTAAGTGTTGATAAGGCATTGAGCATTTACAGTGGCTTTGAAATCGCCACAGAGACGCATATCACCATTTGACTTAGCAACGACAACGACAGGAGAGGACCACTCACTGGAAGTGACAGGAAGCAAGACCCCTGAAGTAGTGAGACGATCCAGCTCCCGTTTTACCCAATCACGAAGGGCCACAGGAATGGGCCGAGCCCGGAAAAGCTTAGGCCGACCAGTGGGTTTGAGTGTGATATGAGCTTCAAAGTCGTTTGCACGGCCTAACCCTGGAGAAAAAAGGGACGAAAATGTCGTCGACAAGGAATCCAGTTGAGCATAAGGAATAGCATCAGAGACGATATTGACAGAGTCATCTATGGAGAACCCAAAAACACGAAAGGTATCGAAACCAAAAAGATTCTCTGCATTACTCTGGTCGACCACAAATATGGGAACAGTGCGAACGACGGATTTGTAAGATACCTCAGCATTAAATTGTCCCGAGAGAGAAATCTTTTGTTTATTGTACGTCTGTAATTGCCGAGTGACAGGTGATAGGAGTGGTGAACCCAACTGAAGATACGTCTGAGAATTGATGATAGTGGCAGCAGAACCAGTATCCACCTGCATGCGAACATCTTGACCAAGTATTTGGACAGTGAGGAATAACTTCCCTGAAAGGGAAGAAGTACAATTGACAGACAACACCGAATCAGAATCAGCGTCATGTTTATGAACATCATGTATGCGGTCTGATTTGCAAACAGAAGACACATGACCCTTCTTTTTGCAATTGTGACACAGAGCCCAACGTTGGGAACAATCCTCGCATGAATGTTTCGTAAAAGACTGCGGACATGAAGGAAGTTGCCGGGGGTTTTGCTGCAGTTTCTGAGAGGTTTGTTTACGGTTAGGCCGAGGCTGCGCTTGGGAGCGTACTGCGGCCCCGTCGCTTGGCGGGGACGCACCGCACATGTCGTCGACAGTGCACAGAGGTTGTATTTCCCTGACGTCACCCCACGCCTCTATTTGTGCCCCAGCGGCGCGAGAAATTTCAAAAGACTGAACAATGGATAGGACTTCATCTAGAGTCGGATTTGCCAACTGAAGGGCATGTTGCCAAACTTCTTTGTCGGGTGCCGACTGGATAATAGCATCCCGTACCATGGAATCGGCATAGGATTCTTTGTGAACGTCAGTAACAAACTGACACTTTCGACTGAGGCCGTGAAGTTCAGCAGCCCAAGCGTGATAGGATTGATGCCGTTGTTTTTGACAACGATAAAAGGCAACACGAGAGGCTACCACATGCGTCTGCTTTTGAAAATAGACAGATAGAAGTGAGCACATTTCAGCAAAGGACAAAGACGCAGGATCTTTCAAAGGAGCCAATTGCGACAACAACCGATACAGTTGAGGTGAAATCCATGAAACGAACAGAGACTTACACGTTTGTTCGTCCATGACTTGGAATGCCAAGAAGTGCTGTCGAAGACGTTTTTCATAATCAGACCAGTCTTCCGCCATCTCATCGTAAGGAGGAAATGGAGGTATAGACAATGACAAGAAACGCCCCGCGTTTGATGCCGCGACAAAATCGCGAATCGCCGATGTTAGAAGCGTTTGCTGTTCTATGAGACCTTGCAATAGTTGCTCGACAGTAGCCATGGAAACCTGTGGGTCAACGATGGAAAAGAAAAATCCCATCCCCGTCACCAATTGTTATAACTTCAAGTTGAACAAATATATTTCAAGGAAGACGCAATACATGAAACTCTCAGATCAAGTAAACAGAGTAAGACGTGTGTACACTTTAACAGTCAAATCATAACTGAGTCCAAGTCTAGCAGCCGCTGGCTGGCTGGCCGCTTAGGTGGCACTGCTGCTGCATGGCTGGCAGACAGCGCCGCATGTAGAGGATGCGCATAACTGCACGGCGGCACTTTGAAAGATTGGCGAGACACAACAATTATCTCACTTAGTGAATTGCAATAATTTAGTTCCAGTATGATGGACATAAAGAAATTATGGGCAAAATTTAAACAGATTGTAAACCATGCTCTGGACAAGTATGTGCCTAGTAAGTGGATTAAGGACGGAAAAGGCTCACCATGGTTTAGCAATGAAATTTGGAAAATGCTGAGGAAGCAGAGGTTCTTGCATTCTTGATTCAAAAGAGAATATGCAAATGACGACAGGCAAAGGTTAGTAAATATTAATGCATCTGTGAAAAGATCTATCTACGCAGCATACAACAACGTTGTACCATAGCAAGACATTTGGCAAAGAAACCGAGTAAATTCTGGTCATATATAAAATTGCTAAGTGGTTCTAAGGCTTCCATTCATTCACTTGATGACCAGTCTGATGAGGCAGTTGAAAATAGCAAGACAAAAGCTGAAGTTTTAAATTCTGTGTAAGAAATCATTCATGCAGGAGAATCGTGCAGATGTACTGTCGTTTGACTATCGTACAGGGTCCAGTACGGACAGTGTTGTAAGAAGCATCCCTGGTGTAGGGAAACAGCTGAAAGAGTTGAAAAAAAGGTGTTTTACAAGGAGTACTCAATGGCATTGGCCCATTACTCAGCTTGCATTTATCATGAATATCTTGCCCAGCAAAAAGTCCCAAGCAACTGGAAAAAGTGCGGGTGACTCCTGTATATAAGAAGGGTAAAACAATGGACTGGCAAAGTCACAGACCAATATCACTAACATCAGTTTGCTGCAGAATTTTAGAGCATATCATGAGTTTAAATATAATAAATTTTCTAGAGACTGAAAAGGTGAAGTCCACATATCAATTCGATTTTAGAAATCATCGTTCATGTGAAACTCAGCTTGCCCTTTCCTCACATGCATGATATACAACAAATTGTGGGTGAAGGGCAATAGGCAGATTTCACATTTCCAGGTTTCTGAAAAGCATTTTACTTGGTAACCCATTGCAGAATATTAACAAAGGTATGAGCATATGGAATAGGTTCCCAGCTATGTGAGCGGCTTGAAGACTTCTTGAGATATAGTACCCAGTACATTGTCCCCGACAGTGAGTGTTCATCAGAAACAAGTGTATTGTCAGGAGTCCCCCAAGGAAGTGGAATAGGACTACCATTATTTTCTGTATATATAAATGATTTGGTGGACACAGCGGGCAGCAGTCTGCAGTTGTTTGCTGATGATGCTGCGGTGTACAGGATGATGTTGAAGATGAGTGACTTTAGGACGATACAGGATGACTTAGACAAAAATACAGCAGTCTCCTGCTTGACAGAGTCATGTTGTTTAAATATCTGGGCATAATGTTGCAAAGTGATATGAAATGGAATGAGCATGTGAGGATTGTAGTAGGGAAGATTAATGGTCGACTTCGGTTTATTGGGAAGATTTTACGAAGGTGTGATTCATCTGTAAAGGAGACCATATAGGGCACTAGTGTGACCTATCTTGAGTACTGCTTGAGTGTTTGGGATTTGCACCAGGTCAGATTAAAGGAAGACATTAAAGCAATTCAGAAGCAGGCGTCTAGACTTGTTACTGATACGTTCGAATAAAATGCTACTATTATGGGACTGCTTCAGGAACTTAAATGAGAATCCCTGGAGTGAAGGTGACATTCTTTTCAAGGAACACTCTTCAGAAAATTTAGAGGACCGGCGTTCGAAGCTGACTGCCTCCAAATGCTGCCACCAGCATACATTTTGCTTAAGGACCACAAAGATACCATGCAAGAAATTAGGGCTCATGCGGAGGCATGTAGACAGTCGTTCTCCCTCACCCTATCTGCTAGTGGAACAGGAAAGGATACAACTAGTAGTGGTACAGTGTACTCTCTACCACACACTGTACAGTGAATTGCAGAATACGTATGTAGCTCTTGATGTAGATATATGTAAAGGGGAGAGGTCTTCAGCAAAGTCTCAGAAAGTTCTTGCCAGATTTACTTCATATGTTTACATGATACTCTGATAAACCCATAGACAGACATAGGCTACAAATTTTTTAATTTCTACGGTATACATATAATTGCACCTGCTGTCGCGTGCTGCTTCGCTTACATATTATCAATTTTTTTATGGTGAGTGATTGTGAGTAAGAAAGCTACTAATTTTACTAGATGACTGTGTATGTATTTTTGTAGAGATGTATGTATAAAAAATGTATGCAATGCCAGTATGTAGTTACATAAAGAACGTGTTTCTATTATTTTGATATATGTTGCATCTAAAAGCATACATTATATTTTCTAATTATATTTAAATGCCTCGATGTGTTACATTTGTGCAGGAGTAGAGTTTTTAGGGTGTTAGTTTTGCCACCAGAGCAACACTTGCAAATCATTTCTCCCTTCTATTTTAACATTTTATGGTGCCTACATTTTTTATCCATCCCCTTGTGATGACTAATTTGTGATTAACATAGTTAGTTAATAGAGCATACTCAAATGTAGCCTCCCCGAAAGCCTCCAACATTCCGCTTGTAAGGGTACAACCCTCTGTTTGTCATACAGCCTTTAAATGATGCTGTCATTGTGAGTCTTCAGGTGTCTTAGAAGCTGGAAGAGACGCATGATGCTCAGCAGTTAAAATGTGATGAGTTTGTGACTGATTTTAATATGGAGGTATGGATTAAACACAAAGAGGATTGCATAAACATTGTATGCATTACATGGAATCATATTATGTAGAATATATCAAACTATAAAGCATTTTCACAAATATAATAAAGTTCAAAAGTCAAAGAGTAAATAGGTTTTATAAAGAGTAATTATTGTTGCATATCTCGTGTTATATTCTCCAAATCAATAAATATGTTGTACTACTCACTTTCTGAAGTTGCCTGTCTTCTTCCTCAGCACTGAAGCTATCTCCATGGCAAATTTTCTCAAAATCAGTTCAGCAATTTAGTTGTGAAAATGTAACAGATGGAGCTACTTTTGCATTTATGCTATTAGTGTGGACATATAAAATCTATGCTCGTAAATGAAAACAGGTTGTAGTTTAAGGATGCTACCAAAAATCTTGAACCTGATACTACACTCCTGGAAATGGAAAAAAGAACACATTGACACCGGTGTGTCAGACCCACCATACTTGCTCCGGACACTGCGAGAGGGCTGTACAAGCAATGATCACACGCACGGCACAGCGGACACACCAGGAACCGCGGTGTTGGCCGTCGAATGGCGCTAGCTGCGCAGCATTTGTGCACCGCCGCCGTCAGTGTCAGCCAGTTTGCCGTGGCATACGGAGCTCCATCGCAGTCTTTAACACTGGTAGCATGCCGCGACAGCGTGGACGTGAACCGTATGTGCAGTTGACGGACTTTGAGCGAGGGCGTATAGTGGGCATGCGGGAGGCCGGGTGGACGTACCGCCGAATTGCTCAACACGTGGGGCGTGAGGTCTCCACAGTACATCGATGTTGTCGCCAGTGGTCGGCGGAAGGTGCACGTGCCCGTCGACCTGGGACCGGACCACAGCGACGCACGGATGCACGCCAAGACCGTAGGATCCTACGCAGTGCCGTAGGGGACCGCACCGCCACTTCCCAGCAAATTAGGGACACTGTTGCTCCTGGGGTATCGGCGAGGACCATTCGCAATCGTCTCCATGAAGCTGGGCTACAGTCCCGCACACCGTTAGGCCGTCTTCCGCTCACGCCCCAACATCGTGCAGCCCGCCTCCAGTGGTGTCGCGACAGGCGTGAATGGAGGGACGAATGGAGACGTGTCGTCTTCAGCGATGAGAGTTGCTTCTGCCTTGGTGCCAGTGATGGTCGTATGCGTGTTTGGCGCCGTGCAGGTGAGCGCCACAATCAGGACTGCATACGACCGAGGCACGCAGGGCCAACACCGGCATCATGGTGTGGGGAGCGATCTCCTACACTGGCCGTACACCACTGGTGATCGTCGAGGGGACACTGATTAGTGCACGGTACATCCAAACCGTCATCGAACCCATCGTTCTACCATTCCTAGACCGGCAAGGGAACTTGCTGTTCCAACAGGACAATGCACGTTCGCATGTATGCCGTGCCACCCAACGTGCTCTAGAAGGTGTAAGTCAACTACCCTGGCCAGCAAGATCTCCGGATCTGTCCCCCATTGAGCATGTTTGGGACTGGATGAAGCGTCGTCTCACGCGGTCTGCACGTCCAGCACGAACGCTGGTCCAACTGAGGCGCCAGGTGGAAATGGCATGGCAAGCCGTTCCACAGGACTACATCCAGCATCTCTACGATCGTCTTCATGGGAGAATAGCAGCCTGCATTGCTGCGAAAGGTGGATATACACTGTACTAGTGCCGACATTGTGCATGCTCTGTTGCCTGTGTCTATGTGCCTGTGGTTCTGTCAGTGTGATCATGTGATGTATCTGACCCCAGGAATGTGTCAATAAAGTTTCCCCTTCCTGGGACAATGAATTCACGGTGTTCTTATTTCAATTTCCAGGAGTGTATAATAAATGTGTGGACGGTCATAGGCTACACATATTTTTAATATACTTTGGTATATAAGTATGTATGTACTAAAGGGGCAATGTTGTTGGCAGGAATTCGAAAAGTTCTTTGTCAATTTACTTCAAATATTTACATAATACTCTTAACAATCATTCGGGCAAACATAGGCTACACATTTTTAATGTATGTGGTACATAATTATGGATATACATTATGTAAAGGGGCATCATTATTAGCAAAAATCATGAAAAGTTATTGGCCGATGTACTTAAAATTTTTACATGATGCTCTTATGAGCATTTGGACAGACATAGGCCATGTATTTTTGAAATATATGAATATATATGTAATACGTGAAGGGGAAATGTTGTTGACAAAATTCTCAAAAGTTCTTCTCTGGTTTACTTTAAACTCTTACGTGATACAGTAATAGACATTCAGACAGACATGTGCTACATATTTTTTAAACAACAGTGTACTGGTTTTCTGTTAAAGCCTACTCCAAGAAGGAAAATCGTAGTCTGTGTTCTGCTGTGAAAATTTGCAGTTTTGTTTCTCCTATATACATTCTTTCTCATTACATATATTTTTTAAAAATTTCGTACACACAATGTGTAATTTTGTTTTCTTTCTTGCTGTCAGTTTTCACAGAGGACACAAAAATAGTGTATATGGCTTATGATCAGAATAGTACTGCGAAATATGAATTTGCAATAATTATAAACAAGGCTTAAGGTCATAGAGCAGATGGACAGAGAACAGGTTTTTTTTTGGGGGGGGGGGGGGAGGAAATGGGGAGAGAGGAGGAAAATGGAGATGAACAAAAAGAGGCTGGGTGTGAAGATGGAGGGAGATGGAGCCAGTGGGAGATAGACAGAGAGAGCATGGAGGAGATGACGGACACAGTTTGGGGCGGGGGGGGGGGGGGGGAGGCAGCAGGAGGAGATGGACAAAGAGGAGAAGATGGACAGAGAGAGGGGGAGGAGAAGATTAGGATGTATATACAATTTCCATGCATATTTATTAATTGTGAAACGTTGCTGGGTTCGCTAGTTGTATGTATAATAAAGGCTGAATCAACCCTCTAAAATTGTCATAGTTATTAATTACTTTCATTATGTGAAGATACTGGATTAGAAATGTGATGTCAAAATTAATAACAACACAATATTACACATAAATGTTATAATCAAAGTTGGTATTCTCGTTGTATTATCTCTTGAGAAAAGATTTGATTTGCTTTTCAGGCACTACTTTGCAATTAAGACCAACCCTGGTGAACAGTTTTATCTCTTCACTTCTCTGGCAGCGTGGCTTATACGCAAAATGGGTAAAATATTTGAACAGCCACAGGAATATGATGATCCAAACTCTACAATATCTGGCATTCTGGATGTACTTCGAGAGACTGTGAGTATTGTTTGAGGTTTATTAAATTTATTTTACTGTTGTACAGAAGAGATAATTTTGCATTATTTATTCCCATTACTGGAGAAACAGATACAGAACATAGATTCTGCGGGACCTCTTTATTCCACATGAAGCTCATGACACTTCCCAGAAATGTGTCTCCTTGCCTTCTTCACTCATTGACTTCACCACTTCTTCCATTAATTTCCACAACACTTCCACAATATTTGAAGCTGTCAACTTTTTTCAGCTGTTTCTTTATGAAAATGAGACTTCGGGCTACCCTCTCCTTCTTCCTGAGCACAAGAAGCCACTCTTCCTCACTTTAAATTTTCAACAATGGAAAATCCAGGCTGGAATGTGACAATTTCATGAAAAGGATAGTTGCTACTCACCATATACCATAGATGCTGAGTCACAGATAGGCACAACAAAAAGTCCGTCAGAAAATGAGCTTTTGACCAACAGGGCGTTTGTCAGAGATAGAAACACACACACACACACACACACACACACACACACACACACACACACACAGTCTCTGGCTGCTGAGGCCTCAGCAGCCAGAGAGTACACTTGTGTGTGTGTGTGTGTGTGTGTGTGTGTGTGTGTGTGTGTGTGTTCTATCTCTGACAAAGTTTTCTTTCTCTTTTGTGTGTGCCTGTCGACAGCTCAACACTTCGGCTATTTGATGAGTGGCCGAGTGGCCATATAATCCATCCACTCTGCCCATGCATGTAACTGCTGCTGAACTTGATCGTCCTTATTTGTCTTGGTAATAAGTAGGACATCATCATAAGTCATTAACTTATCATTATTCTTTGCAACCCTGTATGTCACCTCGTGCTTTATGTTTCCCATAAAAGCTACAGAAATGGGTGTGAAAGTGCACTTCCTCATTTGAAACACCTTTTCTGCTTTATTCAGTCTGTTTCCTCTTATTTCAATTTAAATTATCTTATATTTTTGGGGTAAATTTCTTTTACAAAATATATTATGTTTTTGGGGTAAATTTCTTTCACCTAGTCTATTGCACAGTTTTGCCCATCTTTGTTCCTGAGGGCTTCCCATACCTCATTACAGAACACTCTGCCATACACCTTCTTAATATGCAGAAGGGCCATCAGCAAATTTTTCGCATACCCATAATGTTTCTCCTGTGGCTGCCTTACCTGTAATGTAAGTCTGGTATCATGGCCTGGTGAGTTTGAAGGCTCACCGGAAGGTGTGGAATTCAGTGACAGCCTCTAGATGACACTGCTGCTTCCCGGCCTATCAGTGCCTGTGCTGCCCTTGAAAGCCAGCAGTGCAGCAGCTTGACAGTCAGTCATCATTCCTCAGTGCTATTATATTGATCTCACAACAGACCGTTATTGTGGTACTTTTTATTTTCTTGATTTACTTGCTGAACTTGTTACTGTGCTGTGCTGTCTCCATTGTTTTTATTTCTTTCGTTGTTGTTCGCCTGTTTACTCTCAGGCATCTAGCTGTGATGCCCTCAGCCGGTTGGCCTGTTTCTACTGGTTCTCAAGTCGTTCCCAGTCTTAACAGATTCCAGTCAATACAATTGGCAAAGGGTGAAAAAGTTGGCAGTGTCCAATGGATGCGAGATTTGTGCAGCTCATGAAACTGCAACAGGTGGTCCTGCAGCAGCAATTGCAACTACAGTTTCAACAACAGCAACAACAAACTGAGTTGCTTTGTCAGGAAATTCACATGTTGAAGGATGAACTGCAGGTTCAGGATACACACTTCATACAAGCAGTGGTCACTCCTGAGGCAGAGAACCACCCATGCACATTTCCACCTTTTAATGATGCCAGAGAGGTTTTGGTCATGTATTTACAGCAGCTGGAACAGCATTTTGCCACTTTTTGTGTTTGTAATGGCACTTTACAATGGTCACTTTCCCTTTCTTGTGCTTGCCTGGAGACATTTTTCTTTTTAAAGAAATTGGCTTCACTCCCAAATCCTGTTATGCTCACATTTGAGAAGAATTATTATTTGCAATGATTCCTTGCTGTTACATCGTCCTCAAGTTCCATCAATACCACCAGCAACCTGGTCAGTCATACCACTTGTGGGTGGCAAAACTGCAAGGATTGGGATGCCATTGCGATTTCACTTGTGCGAACCCAGCTTGCAAACCTTCATTTGCAGATTCTTTGATTTTAAATATGGTGGTCCAATTATCTCCTGATCTGGGAGTACGCACTGCAGCCCTCAAACTGGACCACCCTCCCCCGGATGATATCTTGAAAATTGCACCCTTTTTCGAGATCGCACAGGCAACAAATGCCTCATGGCTCAGCAACAGGTAGCGACATTTCAGCCGCCAACCTTGGAGGCAGACTTCTTTAGCCTTTTTACTGACAATGGCATTATGTTCATCGATTTCTGATGTGGCAATGGGTTCTGAACAGACAGTCACACCCCATCAATGGAAGCAACGGGGTCTTCTGTCTTGTCCTGACTGCTTTATGCCCTGCAGTCTGCCTGGATCAGTGGGTGCATTGCACTGTTGTAGCAAAGAGGGACATCTCTGAACTGAGCTTACGAATCTTGGACAGTTTTCCTCAGGGCAATCCTTCTTCCACTATGTTGTTTATCAACCTCACGATTGCGAACCAGGAGGTCCATTTCCACATGGGTGCTGGAGCTATAATTTCTTTGATAACTGTAATGAAATTGCGTGCTTATGGAATATTGTCTCAGTTATGTGACTGGATTTGTGATTTCCTGTCAGAGAGTTCACAGTTTGTAGTAATTGATGGAAAGTCATCGAGTAAAACAGGAGTGATTTCTGCTGTTCCACAAGGTGGTGTTATACGCCCTTTGCTGTTCCTTATCTATATAAACGATTCGGAAGACAATCTGAGAAGCCATCTTAGGTTGTTTGCAGATGAAACTGTTGTTTATCGACAAATAAAGTCATCAGAAGATCAAAACAAATTGCAAAATGATTTAAAAAAGGTATCTGAATGGTGCAAAAAGTGGCAGTTGGCCTAAATAACGAGAAGTGTGAGGTCATCCACATGAGTGCTAAAAGAAATTCGTTCAACTTCGGTTACACCATAAATCAGTCAAATCTAAAGGGCATAAATTTAACTAAATACCTAGGAATTGCAGTTACGAACAACTTAAATCGCATGGAACACATAGAAAATGCTGTGGGGAAGGTTAACCAAAGACTGCATTTTTTTGGCAGGACACAGTGAAAATATAACAGATCTACTAAGGAGACTGCCTACACTATGCTTGTCCGTCCTCTTTTAGAATACTGCTGTACGGTGTGGGCTCCTTACGAGATAGGACTGACGGAGTACATTGAAAAAGTTCAAAGAAAGGCAGCACATTTTGTATTATCGCGAAATATGGAAGAGAGTGTCACAGAAATGTTTCAAGATTTGGGCTGGACATAATTAAAAGAAAGGCGTTTTTCATTGTGACGGAATCTTCTCACGAAATTCTAATCACCAACTTTCTCCTCCAAATGTGAAAATATTTTGTTGGCACCAACCTACGTATGGAGAAATGTTCACCACAATAAAATGAGGGAAATCAGAGCTTGTACGGAAAGATATAGGTGTTCGTTCTTTCAGTGCACTGTAGGAGACTGGAATAATAGAGAATTGTGAAGGTGGTTTGATGAATCCTCTGCCAGGCACTTAAGTGTGATTTGCATAGTATCCATGCAGATGTGGATAAGCCTCCACACATACGCTGTCTTGGTTCCCATGACTTGGCACTGTCCTCTTGTGTTTTGCTTGCACATGATGACAGTTTGATTCCCCTCTGGGGTCAAATCACAATCAATGCTGTCTACAAAATGGTCTCACTGCTGATCACACTGTTCGTCGATAGTCATTAAGCTGACAACATTTTCAGTCTGGATGCCTCTTCACAGTCTGGATTCACCATCACTGATAAGGTTCAAGTCATCTCTGACATGGTTCCCTTCCAGGAGATCAGTGAAGCAAGTAAAATCCCTCAGACACTTGCTCAGTAAAGACGGGATCCAGCCCACTGACCAGAATGTTTCTTCTATTATTATCTGCCCAACTCCAGTACTTACAGGAGCTGCAGGCATTTTTGGGAAATATGAATTATTATTCTAAGTTCCTCCCACAAGTGGCCTGCATTATGTATCCACTAAGCTAGTTGTGAAGGTAGGGCTTTCATTACACATGGATGGCGGCCCTTGAGCACGCTTTAATGTATCTGAAGTATCTGCTGCATTTCGCATCCTTCCTTACACTCTTTTCTCCATCCTGTTCCCACGTTTTGGCCAATCATGTGTCTCTCTATGGCATTGGTGTGGTGCAAACCCATGGGAATGATGATGGTACTGAGCAACTGATTGAGACTGTGTGTTAAAGACTCAGAACTACTCAGTATTGAGAAAAAAAAAGCTTTGGTGACTATCTTTACCCTTAAGAAATCCTATGTTTACCTATTCAGGAGCAAGCTTACCCTCGTTACAGACCACAAACAACTGGTAGCAATCTTTGGGACATGCTCCCAGCTTCCAGAGCATACAGCACATTGGCTCCAGCATTGGGTGTATTTCCTTAGCTTATCCCATTAAGTACAAGCCCGTGGCAAAACATGTAAACATGGATGCTCTATCTCATCCAGCATTTGACCAACAGCAAATCTCCTGTTTTCGCATTGATGTGGAACAACAGCACGCCTTGGACACGTTACTGATGACAGCTGCTTATATTGCTGCAGACACACACCACAACCCTATCCCGTGGGGCATCATGTACTATTTGCTCCATGGGTGGCCCACTATCCTTAGCTCCAGGCATGGGCTTGCCTCTTCCACCATTCATAAGTCATCTCCAATATTCTCCTGCTTGATACGGAGGTAGATAATGACCTCATAATCCCACCTACACTGCATTTTCATGTTTTTCAACTCTTCCTTTGTGAGCATTAGGCTATGTTGCGAATGAAATACCTTGTAAGGCAACATGCATACTGTCCTGGACAGAACAAAGATGTGAAGGCCATGGTGCACAGATGTCATGCTTGTGTCTGGCGCCAGACTGATCTGCCGCAGTCTTTCGCCCCTGGTCCATCATCTCTGGCATGGCATTCACCTGGACTTTTTCTGGGCTCTTTGTGTCTCATTGTCATGAAAGCTTATTCTAAGAACCCCTATGTGGTCACTGTGGCTTCTGCACCACTAATGCTATACTCAATGCACTCACCCAGATTCTGGCCATCGAATAGCATCCCTGCACCATCATGTCAGACATTGGACCCCAGTTCATAGTGATGGCTTTCGGATGTTTCTGCACCTCCAATGGCATCAGGCACAAGTTTACTCCACCATTTCACCGATCCTCCAATGACGAAGTGGAGCATATGATGCGAACTTTTAAGCAACAAATGTTAGAAGTGGTGGGCACTTCTATCACTATAGCTGCACTCACAATGTTTCTGAGCACCTGCAGGATCACCCCTGTCCGTGACTGTGGCCTGGTGGAGCTCCTCCATGGATAGCACACACTCACCCTCCTCCGCCTCCTGGCCCCACAGCCCGCGGAACCCCAGACTCTGCGCACCCAGCACTTCCTGCTTATCTCATTTGTGTTGGCACACTCGTTTGGGTCAAAACACTCGTGAATGCTGGCCACGGCAGTTGCCACCCTCGGGTGGCACCTTACACCAGTTGCTCTGAGAGGTGTGGAGTGCCAGCCGACCAACCAGCTCTGTCTCCACATACTGACAGCATCTCCGTTGCTGGCTCTGTCAGACCTGGAACGTCTGTCTATGCCACTCCCATATCCTCACAGGCACAACTTGTGCTCCAGGACACCAGCAGTGGTCCCCGTGGATGCCGGCACGGAAAAGGAAGTCTTAATGTAACCTCCGCCCTCTCGGCCACGGTCACGGCATCATTATTGTCTCTGCTGGCATGCCCCAGCACTTTGCCAGATTCCTCGGTTCTTCCTACCAGCTGCCGGGCTTCTGTGCTATGACTCCCCCTGTGCCATCAGTTCTCCTTCCCAAGCGTCATCCAGGGTGGTTCCGGCCCAGCATGCCCATTTTAAGGGGGGCAGGGATCTGGTATTCCAGCCTGGTGAGTTTAAAGGCCTGTCACAAGGTATGTAACTCAGTGACAGTGTTGTTACAACTGCAGGCACTGGTGTCTCTGCTGCAAGCGCTACCATGAGTACACGTCCATCTTGCTGACCTATGCACACCATGTTGTTGTTGTTGTGGTTTTCAGTCCTGAGACTGGTTTGATGCAGCTCTCCATGCTACTCTATCCTGTGCAAGCTTCTTCATCTCCCAGTACCTACTGCAACCTACATCCTTCTGAATCTGCTTAGTGTATTCATCTCTTGGTCTCCCCCTACGATTTTTACCCTCCACACTGCCCTCCAATACTAAATTTGTGATCCCTCGATGCCTCAGAACATGTCCTACTAACCGATCCCTTCTTCTGGTCAAGTTGTGCCACAAACTTCTCTTCTCCCCAATCCTATTCAATACTTCCTCATTAGTTATGTGATCTACCCATCTAATCTTCAGCATTCTTCTGTAGCACCACATTTCGAAAGCTTGTATTCTCTTCTTGTCCAAACTAATTACCGTCCATGTTTCACTTCCATACATGGCTACACTCCATACAAATACTTTCAGAAACGACTTCCTGACACTTAAATCTATACTCGATGTTAACAAATTTCTCTTCTTCAGAAACGCTTTCCTTGCCATTGCCAGTCTACATTTTATATCCTCTCTACTTCGACCATCATCAGTTATTTTGCTCCCCAAATAGCAAAACTCCTTTACTACTTTAAGTGTCTCATTTCCTAATCTAATTCCCACAGCATCACCCGACTTAATTCGACTACATTCCATTATCCTCGTTTTGCTTTTCTTGATGTTCATCTTATATCCTCCTTTCAAGACACAGTCCATTCCGTTCAACTGCACTTCCAGGTCCTTTGCTGTCTCTGACAGAATTACAATGTCATCGGCAAACCTCAAGGTTTTTATTTCTTCTCCATGGATTTTAATACCTACTCCGAATTTTTCTTTTGTTTCCTTTACTGCTTGCTCGATATACAGATTGAATAACATCGGGGAGAGGCTACAACCCTGTCTTACTCCCTTCCCAACCACTGCTTCCCTTTCATGTCCCTCGACTCTTATAACTGCCATCTGGTTTCTGTACAAATTGTAAATAGCCTTTCGCTCCCTGTATTTTACCCCTGCCACCTTTAGAATTTGAAAGAGAGTATTCCAGTCAACATTGTCAAAAGCTTTCTCTAAGTCTACAAATCTAGAAATGTAGGTTTGCCTTTCCTTAATCTTTCTTCTAAGATAAGTCGTAAGGTCAGTATTGCCTCACGTGTTCCAGTATTTCTACGGAATCCAAACTGATCTTCCCCGAGGTCGGCTTCTACTAGTTTTTCCATTCGTCTGTAAAGAACACCATAGCTACCCTTTAAAGCCAGCAGCATAACAGCTCCGAAGTCAGTCATGATTTCTGTGGACTATTGTATCGATTTAAGTACACTATATTATTTTGGTTCTGAATTCAACATGTTTTTGGTTTTCAATCGTGGTTTACTCACTGGTCTTGTTATTCTCCCATGCAATCTCCATTGTTTGTCTTTCCCTCATTGTTGTCCACCTGTTTACTCTCAGCTGGCTTACTATGATGCCTTGAGCTGCCCTATTTGTACTGGTTCCTGAGTCCTTCTCGGTCTTGAAAGATTCCAGTCATTATAGTGACGTCTATAATTACATTATCCAGCCTAGAGCCTTCCTGCTATTCCTTCATTTTCTTGGCCCTATTATCTTTCCTAGAATTTCCCAAAAAATATTTTCCCACAGTAGCACACCAATGTCATTCCTCCATAGCTTTGAAATTCTTATTTTCTTTTTTATAGGCAGGGACAATTATTCCTTTACCACAGTCCTCTGGATTGTCTTTTCAATATTTGAATTAAAGAATTACTTATACAAATTAGAGAGAGCTACCCTTGTTATTAGAAAAGATCGTTAGGTAGGGAATTTTGTGTCTTGCATCAGCACCTCTCAACATTTTTGAAAACGAAAAGCATGGTATTTTATCCTCTTCGATCTTTAGTTTTTGTTATTGGGCTTTATGATCCATTTTATGGAAGTGCCCATTCATTCATTTCTGTGTCCGGTCAGCATTTCCAGAGGTAGGAACTCTGATGGCATTGTTGTGTCCGTCGATCAGGTCGTGTGTTGTGCAGGCTTGTTCGAGTTGAGGACAAATTGGGAGGTGGGCTGGGTCTTGTGTTGTTCCGCACTTGCAGGATGTATCTCCATCAGCTGGAAGAATGCCCCATTTTTGCATGTTGGTCTTGCAAAGAGAAACGCCCACCCTTAGACGATTGAGCAATCTCCAAATAGGGTAGGGCAAGTCATTTCCTGGAGGTATCCCTTTACAGGGATATCAGGTGGTAGCTTGCTCTTGCACCTGGTGATGCGGTTAGACTCTGGTGTTCCCTCTAGTGGTTAAGTCATGGCGATGAAGCTCTTTCTCGACTTCAGTCAACGGACTACAGCCTCTTGATTATGCAGTGGATGTTAGGGATCATAAGTTTGCTTAGCCCTCTCTACATCAGCAGCAACAGCCCTTCTAATACTGCTGGGAGCTATTCCAATGATCGGGTAGATTTTATGGACTGGAGGTGGCTTCATACATCCCGAAAAGATTCGGACAGTCTCATTGATTGCAATATCCAACTGTGGTGTGAGTGGATGCACTCCACACAGGTGAGGCATATCTGCAGCGGACACACACAAAGGAAGAGTCAAAATTCTCAGGACAGGAGGACTTGCTCTCCAGGTGGTGGATGTAAGCTTCCTCAAGATGTTATTCCATGAACTAACTTTCAGCCTGGTGTTATGGCAATGTTTCTTGAAGGACAGAGTTTGGTCAAGGGTAACACTCAGATATACTGGTGTTGAACAATGCTCCAGTCATTTGCCTAGCCATGTAACATCCAGTTCCCACCGAACTTCTCTATTCGTCAAGTGAAATGAGCTACCTGAGTCTTGGGATTTGGCTTTAGGTGATTGGCTTTGTAGTAGGAGCCAAGCGTGTCTAGTGCAGAAGTCAACTTTTCCTCTGCTTCTTCAAAAGTCTTTCCTTGAGCAGCCACAGCAGTATCGCCAGCATATATGAAAAGCCAGGAATTTTCCGTTATGGGCTGGTCATTAGTGTAAACATTGAAGAGCACAGGGGTGAGCACTCTGCGATGAGGTAAGCCATTCTTTTGTATGCGCCATCTGCTCTTATGGAAGTGCTGTATTCATGTTTTTAAGTTACATGTGGTTGCGTGTTAATGTTTAGATGAGCTTGAATAAATGCGGGAGAAAGTAAATATGACAAAGGAATATTTTTAATTTATTATTGTAATTGGATTTGGCACAGAATAATGTAATTTAAGTGTTGATAACTACAATGTTGGATATCTTAAAGCAACACGTGCATTGTTTGTGTGGATTTATCCCATTTGGATTTTGTTTTGTATATACTGCATCTTGCTTAACTCTTAGTGACTGATTTTGTGAATCCATTATTCGGTATTGCCTATAAAATTTATGTATTTGGTTTTTCATCTGTCCAGGGAACACCTGTTACTTTTCCGCCAAACAAGCTGAAGCAGGGTTATGGTGAATATGCCATATTTGTTCTGGACCATCTGGTTGATGCAGCACTGAAGTATGCGAGCTTTAGTTGGAAAAAGTGAGTTAATTTACATTGTTCATGATATATCAGAACCCATTATATTTCAGAAATTACAGAGGCACTCAGAAGTGTTTTGGAATGACTATTTTATCAACAGTTTTAGTGGTGTACTGTTCAACCTAATATACATTAGACATTACATCCCAATTTTACAACAAAATAATGAGTCTAGTAACACTATATCTTGTGTTGGAAAATAAAGTTCAGAATTTCACAGCTCATAAGTGTTCTGACAATAAATCAAACAAACTACCTATTGGCTTCTGTCTCGGGTTCTTCGGCCGACGTTCATATAATGATTTTTCTGACGTTTCGCCAGCACGAGTGGCTGGCATTGTCAAAGCTTCACCCTCCATTGCCGGTGGTGAACTGGAGCCGAGCTCGCGGGCGCAGACTATATGTACCTGGCGCGCCAACGTCCGAGGGCTTCTCTGCGGTCATTTCCGGTGCGGCTCTCCTCTTGCTACCTGCGACGGTCGTTCGCTGCAGTACGGGAAGCCAGGATCCGTTTACCTTAAGGCTTTCCTCTTTCTTGTTCAAACTGTTCGCGTGTTTTTGTATTTCTACAGCTTCTCTGAACAAGTGCGTGTGATAGTGCTTCTCTATAGCCAGAACTTCCGTGTCGGCGAATTTTATTACGTGGTCGGTCTCATTCAGTGCGTGCTCTGCCACGGCCGATTTCTCCACCTGCCCCAACCTGCAATGTCGCTTATGCTCTTTGATCCTGGTGTTGATGGATCGTCCAGTCATTCCGACATAAACTTTTCCGCATGTGCATGGTATACGGTATATTCCCGACATTGCAAGTGGGTCTCTTTTCTCCTTCGCCGATCTAAGACACTCTTTGATTTTCCTTGTTAGTTTGAAAATCATCTTTACGCCATGTTTGCGCAATATACGGCCGATTCTGTCCGTCACTCTGGGAATGTATGGCAGAAAGGCCGTACCCGACATTTCTTTTTCTGGTTCCTTACTTCGCCGAGTGTTTGGCTCTGTTACACTTTTAATATAATTTGTGGAGTACCCATTGCTCCTCAGGACAGTTTCCAGGTGTTGCATTTCTCGTTTGAGGTGTTGCGGCTCACATATTCGTCCTGCTCTCGTTACGAGTGTACTAATCATGCCTCTTTTCTGGCTTGGGTGGTGGTTTGACAGTTTGTGCTGGTATCGGTCCGTGTGTGTCGGTTTTCGATACACGCTGTGTCCCAGGTTTTCGCCGTCCCTTGTGACCAGCACATCTAGAAATGGCAGTTTCTTGTCCTTTTCTACTTCCATGGTTAATGTTATGTTGGCATGGAGGCTGTTCAAGTGTCTTAGGAAGTCACCGAGCTGTTCTTCGCCATGGCTCCACACCACGAAAGTATCATCGACGTACCTGTACCACACCTTAGGTTTGCAAGTCACCGAGTCCAGTGCCTGTGCTTCGAATTGTTCCATGAAGAAGTTGGCCACCACTGGACTGAGAGGACTACCCATGGCGATGCGTCCCAGAGTGACGGACAGAATCGGCCGTATATTGCGCAAACATGGCGTAAAGACGATTTTCAAACCGACAAGGAAGATCAAAGAGTGTCTTAGATCGGCGAAGGAGAAAAGAGACCCACTTGCAATGTTGGGAATATACCGTATACCATGCACATGCGGAAAAGTTTATGTCGGAATGACTGGACGATCCATCAACACCAGGATCAAAGAGCATAAGCGACATTGCAGGTTGGGGCAGGTGGAGAAATCGGCCGTGGCAGAGCACGCACTGAATGAGACCGACCACGTAATAAAATTCGCCGACACGGAAGTTCTGGCTGTAGAGAAGCACTATCACACGCGCTTGTTCAGAGAAGCTGTAGAAATACAAAAACATGTGAACAGTTTGAACAAGAAAGAGGAAAGCCTTAAGGTAAATGGATCCTGGCTTCCCATACTGCAGCGAACGACCGTCGCAGGTAGCAAGAGGAGAGCCACACCGGAAATGACCGCAGAGAAGCCCTCGGACGTTGGCGCGCCAGGTACATATAGTCTGCGCCCGCGAGCTCGGCTCCAGTTCACCACTGGCAATGGAGGGTGAAGCTTTGACAATGCCAGCCACTCGTGCTGGCGAAACGTCAGAAAAATCATTATATGAACGTCGACCGAAGAACCCGAGACAGAAGCCAATAGGCAGTTTGTCAACAAGTGGCCACGAAAGCCTTAACAATTTTGTATTAATAAATCAAACCTTTAACACTGTGCAAACACTATATCCTGTGTTGGAAATGAAATTCAGAATTTCACAGCTCATAAGTTTTCTGACATAAATCAAATCTTTAGCACAGGGCAAAGAAAAAAATAAGTTCACTTTTCTGTGCCAGGTCATATTAACTCTTCATTGTATAACCTTTTGCTAGCAAAAGAGCAGCATATCTCGAAGGCATAGATTCAATTATACATTCGATCATCTCGTGTGGAATCTTTTCCCATTCAGACTGCAGAATATTGTTGAAATCTGCTTTATTTTGATACTCTCTTATGTAATATATCTATCCAGTACCTTCTTCATAACTTATGTGTGTTTGAGATCACAAGTTTTGACTTGGCCGTATCAAAACCTTTGTCTTTTTCTTCCTAAGATATTCTTGGGTGCCTAATGTGTGATACTCTTGATCATTGTAATTTTGAAAAATCTATGCTTTCTAGCATATGATAGTGTGTGTTTGTTCAAAATATTCCTGTGATCATGATATTTCATAATATTGTATGTGTGCTCAAGGACACACAACTTTGGTGCTGAAGCATCCCTGTACTGTAATGTTTCCTCCTCCATGCAACTTAATCAGAATCCGATGGTGTGAATTCCATTTTTTGGCTGCTGGACGACAAACGTGCTGAATCCCATTGTAAGACATCATATAAAATTTATTTTTGTCACTCCATAATTTCTTGGCTCAATCTTTTGCTGTCCACTTGCAATGTTCTTTAGTGGAGGCAATTCTCGTCATTCTATATTTGCTGAATTGTGAAAACATTTCTTGGCTGGACAGCAGCCTATCAAGTCCTGATTGCAAAATCAACATTTTAGTGTAGAAACTTGAATTTCTAGTCCATAATGCATGTTCAGATCGTCAGTAATTTGTCATGCAGTCTTTCAAGTATGTGATACGAACTACTACAAACTGTCTAATAATTCTGTTGATTTTGATGATAGCATTTTTGTGGTCGGCTATGTTGTTGTTTGTTGCTCATCAACTTTATTACAGACACCAGCTGTCTAGATACTCCAAAAATACTACCAACCTCAGTCCGTGATTTATCTTCTGTCAAAGCGTGTATTACTGCCTCCTTCAAATCTGTCAGATATTCTTTATGTTTTTGGTGGTGGCATAATTCTGTGTTAATGACTTTAGATTTGTTTAGGAATGTAGCCATTCGTGTTAAGAATAAGAGACTTTAAAATGTTATTTTAAAACACTTTTGACCTGCACTTGTTATTTTTTGTCTTGTACTGCATTACTTATCTACCCATGTTGACTTTGTCGTGTCTTGGAACAAAACACGAATCCCATGTATGCTATGTTCTCAACTTAAACACTTTACTTACATATTGCCAACTTTATCGTACAAAAACACCATGTCAGAATACTTTCCAGTACCACAATATGTTGGCTGGCATTGAAATAAGTAGCAGTTTTCATGTGAATATTACTTTTTATGTATGTGAATGCCTTTGGAACTTCAAAAAGTGATAAAATGTTAGCTGCTGCTACCATTTTATATTACTGTCGCCATTAAAATGTGATACACTGAGTGGAGAAGCAAAGTGCTATAACAATGGCACCTACAGTTGGTAGTGATGAAAATGAGAGTAGTGGGTTATTCTGGATCCCTCAACTGACATGGGTGGTCAATAAACTGGAGTAGATTCAAAAACTAAATCGGGACAAAGATGAAGCTGAAGTCATTGTGAGTCAAACTCAGTAATACCAACTTGCATGACCTTGAACATAATCAGGAAGAGTGTGCTTAGTCATTATAGATGTATGAGGATGTTGAGCTATTGTAAGTTTTATACACCACAGCGAGGCCAATGAGTCATGCCTGATTATTTATCAACTGTTTGTTGGAATGCATGAGCACCTGTCTCATCTGACTTACCTCATGTGGTCTGATTTGAAAGATGTTGACTCTGATACTGCTAATGCCTCTGTCTTGTGAACAGTATCAATGTGGAAGTTGTACAATACTAAGTCCCTAACAGTGTTAATTGACAGGAAGATATGGAACTGACCTGGAGAGTGCAGGAATGGACCAGTGAGGAGGGATGGTTGGGAGTGGGGGGGGGGGGGGGGGGGATGATGCTGATGATGTCCTTGTCCATTGCCTCTTGCATATTGGTGTCAGATCAAGTCAGTTGTGGTGAAATTGGTGATGGTGGGACCAGGTGAACAATGAGGTGCAACACTAATATGGTGAAGTGTGCAGGTTATGGTCATGGCAGTGTACAGGGTAGCATCTCCATCAGCACCCAGCTCTACTGTGAAGGTCTTTGATTGCCACTGTGGGTTCAACTGGAGTCAAAGACAGAAATATGCTATTGCATAAAAAGGGGGATAGATCTGATGCCAACAACTAATACCCAGTCTCACATCAGTCAGCTTTGTACAAAATCTTGAAAAAGAGATATATTCAAGAGTAGCTTCACATATTTGTGAAAATGAAGTACTAAAAAAATGCCAGCTTGGTTTTCAGAAAGGCTTTTCGGCAGAAAATGCTACATATTCTGTCACTGAGCAAGGTATTAAATGCTCTGAATAACCAAATATCACTAACTGGGATTTTTTTTTTTTTTTTTTTTGATTTCTCAAAGGCTTTTGATTGTACAAATCAGGGATATATTGTAGATAAACTTAAATATTACGGAGTGAGTGGAGCAGTGGACAGACAGTTTAATTACCGTATTTACTCGAGTCTAAGCCGCACTCGAATCTAAGCCGCAGCTGAAAAATGAGACTCGAAATCAAGGGAAAAAAAATTTCCCGAATCTACGCCGCACCTGAAATTTGAGACTCGAAATTCAAGGGGAGAGAAAAGTTTTAGACCGCATCTCCAAGTCGAAACAAAGTTGGTCCACTGTAATATGAGACAATTTAGGTCGAATGAATGACGATACAGCTACAGTAGTTCGGTTCGAGTCATAAGCTTAGCAGTTAAGCTTTACCAGGTAGCCATTGCTATGCGTCAGGCGCTCCGTCCGTATTTATACGGGTACCCTTCCTTTTTCACGTGCTTCGTCTGGTTTGAATTGATTGTTTATTTTTCTTTGATCTGATAAGCGCAGTTTTCTTTGTTATAGGTGTTTACGTCACTCTACGCTGAATATGCATTACTGTACTGTGTCATGCATTGTTTGTCGTACTCTGATACTGCGTGTTTACGACCTGTCGCCGATCGCGGCATGGCTTGCTGTGCGCGCTACCACCGCTTACAAAAAAGAGAGAGAGGAATCGTCTCATTAGCGAAACAATGGCAAGAGACTGCTACTTATTGTTACTTACACTGCTGCTTTCTTTGATAATGATTCCGGCCGCGGTGGCCGAGAGGTTCTAGGCGCTTCAGTCCGGAACCGCACGACTGCTACGGTCGCAGGTTCGAATCCTGCCTCGGGCATGGATGTGTGTGGTGTCCTTAGGTTAGTTAGGTTTAAGTAGTTCTAAGTTCTAGGGGACTGATGATGACCTCAGATGTTAAGTCCCATAGTGCTCAGAGCCATTTGAACCATATTTTTTGATAATGATCAACAAGAACCAAATAATAGACTGCGTATGATAGAAGATGTTCTGAACGAGAGTTTAGCGAAAATTTTTCTCCGTTTGAAAATCTTTGCAGGCGCCTCTTTAGTACATTACATTCTGCACAGAAATTAGAGTCATCTTAGATTTAAAAATCTAGTCAATTGCCTCGCTTCATTTCTGACTGTATCACTGTTTAGCATAAGAATAATACGAATATAAACATGACATGATATGTATATTCTTCCGCGTTTGCTGTTGTCTCACTCTAGTTTTGTGGTTTATTCCGCAGACAGGATTTAAATGAGATAGCAGCAAACACGAAACAATACATGGCAAAATGTTTATATTTGTATTATTCTTATGGTGACGAGAATACTGCATGTGATTCACAATTTATAAAAGTTCCTATTAGCAACCATCTCTTCTCACAGATAGGAAAAAATTCAGAACGTAGAGTTGGCCATATTGACAAACATCCTAAACATTCTTGCCAGTCGGGTTTTCGTAGTACATTGAAATGCTGCTACATTCGAAGATGAACAATACGGAATTTGTATTTACTTCGTTGGATAATGTATGAAAATGCAGTGGTCGAAACTCGGCGCGGAGAAAAAAAGCTTGTCTTCCACCTTTTTTTTTTTTTAATGTATTTACTGACGCAGAGGTTTTGGCGCCAGTATTTATCTTTGTGCCTACAACGCATGTCTGTGTAGCGCTACATATATTCGACGACAGAAGTTAGTTGTGGCGGCACCCACCGACATTTTTAAGAACTTCCGCTTGCTTTGCACTCGATTCTAAGCCGCAGGCAGTTTTTTTGATTACAAAAACCAAAAAAAAAGTGCGACTTAGATTCGAGTAAAAACGGTAATATTTAACTCTCAGAATACAGAAGGTTGAAATAAACAGTCCACATAATGCACAAAAACCAGCAGATTCCTCAAAAGTGGGGAGGTATCATGAATACGGCCTCACAAGGTTCAGGCTTGGGTCCTTTATTGTTGTTAGTATATATTAATGACTTGCCACTCTATATTCACTAAGATGCGAAGCTAGTTCTTTTTGCTGATGATACAAGTATAGTAATCACACCCAACAAACAAGAATTAGCTAGGAAATTGTAAATAATATCTTTCAGAAAATTATTAAATGGTTCTCTGCAAATGGACTCTAACTAATTTTTTATAAAACACAGTATATACAGTTCTGTACGGTAAACAGCATACCACCATTAATAAATACTGAGTTTGAATGCAGGTCTGTAGCTAAGACAGACTATTCCAAATTTTTGGGTGTGTGCATTGATGAGAGACTGAATTGGAAGAAACACATTGCTGGTCTGCAGAAACGTTTGAGTTCTGCTATTTATGCTATTAGGGTTACAGCAAATTTTGGCAATAAAAATGTAAATAAATCAGCTTACTATGCCTATTTTCATTCACTGCTTTCATATGGCATGATATTGTTGGGCAATTCATCTTTAAGGAAAAAGATATTCATTGCACAAAAGCTTGTAATCAGAATAATAGCTGAAGCCCAGCCAAGATCATCTTGCAGAAATTTATGTAAGGGATTAGGGATATTCACAGCAGCTTTTCACATGTGCACGTGCGCGCGCGCGCTCACACACACACACACACACACACACACACACAGACACTTATGAAATTTGTTATTGGTAACCCGTGAAATTTGTTATTAATAACCCATACCAGTTCAAAAGCAATAGCAGTGTGCATAGCTACAACACTAGGAGAAAGGCTGATCTTCACTACTTCACTGCTGTTGGTTAAAGTATACTTTGGTGCAGAAATGGGTGAATTACGCTGCCACAGAAATCTTTGGTCACTTACCAAACAGCATCAAAAGTCTGACATATAGCCAACCAACATTTAAAAACAAATTAAAAGAGTTTCTGAATGACAGCTCCTTTTGCTAAATGGATGCATTTTAGATATAAATTAGTAATATTACTATTTAAACAACTTGAATTACGGCTTTTAAGAAAACCTTTTGTTGAATTGACACATTCCACTTAATTAGAAAGTGTTATATTCATGATCTATGGAATAAATATTAATCTAATCTAAAGTATTGTGGGAAGGGCCTGGGTAGAGTGGGGCTGGTCTATGCCAGATGGTAGGATTATGAGAGTCTCTGGTCACTGATGTGCTCAGGATGGTGATAAGCCTAGGTGGGGGTACATTATATGCTGGCTGCTGTGACCGTAGGTGATGTCTGTGATGAATTACCTAATCCGTGACCTCAAGCCACTGGTGACTCTGCCCTGTGTCCACTCTGGGGTCTTGATGAAGTTTCGAGCACAGATGTGGATGCCTGTATGTTAAATGAATCAATGGTGTTGATAGCATCTTATAATGCAAAGATGGTATCTAGAGCATATAGGGAAATTTGAGAGTGCATCAATAGATGAGAACCACATAGCTTCCTGGAATGAACCAGGAAAATTGATGTGCACCTGCTCCCCAGGCTACCCAGGTTTTGGCAAGGGAGCGAAACACTGCAGTGGAGTAAGTGTTGCAGGCCCAGACAGTGTGTTCACTCATAGAGTTGATTGTTTGTTTGTGGACCATTAGACACAACAGTGTGCTAGCATTTTCTTTGTAGTTGTATCCCATTGTGACATGCAAAGCAATGGTGTGATGCTGACCCAACATTCTTCATTTTTTGTTGATAAAAGTATAAGTCAGTATGTTGTGTTCAGTCATCTTCCATGTAAAACATGAAGCAACTGGAGAATGTGGGTGCAGAGGAAGGGTGAGACCATGATGCAATATTCTTCCTCTTTGGTTGGCAGATCCCAGACATTGTGACATGCAGCAATTGCAAAAGGAAAAGAGTGTGTGATATAATGAATTCGTTTCTTTTGATAGCCGTTCTGGGTATATTCAGTGTATTGGTGCCTATTAATGAGTCCCAAACATATTTCAGAGGGTGATTCATCAGGAATAGTAGGGAATCCATACAGTGTTTGTTGCAGGTTGTTGTCAAGCTCACAAAACACACGGATTCACGTTTTTCAAACTCCGCATGCAGTCAATGGGCAGATGAGATACAATGTTTACATTTTCATGCCGTGTCATGGGCAAGTAATTGATATCATAGTTTTAGTTGCTAAATATAGGGCAAATCTTTGTAGCTGTTTTTTTCTGGGAGCTCAGAATGGGTGCCCAGAAAGGGTATCATCAGTGTGTGACCTGTGGTTAACTGAACTTTTGCATTGAAGAGAGACACGTGAAATTACCTTAGTCCATAAATGGCTGATAATATTCCTTCTCTGCCTGTGAACAATTGCAGTGGGTTGCTGTGAGCATTATCAGTGTGATTGCTTTTAACCTTTGCATGTGCCATGTATGTGCTGATACAATAGGATGGTCCCATCTCATATTGCAGTATCTCAGTTGCTGATGGGTGATGCTTGCAGGGCATAAGCATCATCAGGTATGGAGTTGTTCGAAGACACTTTTAGTTGCTGGTATGCTTTCTGACATTCATTGAATCACATCGATGGTATGTCTTTGAACCAGAGCTGATTTGCGCAATATGCACCTTCCAGGGAATAAACTTTCTGTAAAATTTTCCTTAGGAAGGACTTTGTTGGTAGATGATCGATGGTATCTACATATCCACCAAGGGTTTGAGTCATGAAATTAGTTGACTGCCAAATTAGACACCTGGTTGAATCCTAAGGTATTTTTAGGTAAGAATCTGTAGTACTAATTTGAAAGTCCATGAGCATAAGCAGGTAGAAAGCACCAAGCCGTCATTTAGGTACTTGAATGCCACATTACTTTTGTCTTCATTCATATTACTGTGGTGAGTGTTTGTGAGCTGCATCCAAGTATTTATTGGCAGTTGTCACAAGTGAGTTCCAATAAGAGTTGAGCATCATGTTACTTCTGCCAACACTTATATCTAAAACTGACTGTAGTGCTAAAATCAGAGAAGTTCTCACTTATTCAGAGGCTTATCAACACTTGTTCCCACACATTGTGTATGAATTTTGAAGTGAGGGTGAGGCAAATCACAGTGATTTATATAGTGTAAATTTAGAAGCAGATGTGAAACAGTACTGTCAAACTCTAGAGCTGAGAAGTGATCCTGTACAAAATGGTTCAGAATTCAAAGAAGTCAACTTAATGGAATCATTTGTAAGGGCAATGGGAGAAGTTCTCTGTCAGCAATGAAAGACTTTCAACTCAAAAATATGTTTTTTTACACAATCCCCTTTTTCTCAATGAACTTTGTCCAACATTTCCTCAGTAAGTATGTTCAATCCCTGCATTGTGACTGGAAAGTCTGCAAAATACTGTATTTGTCTGATTATAAGACAAGGTTCTTAACCAAATTCATCATTCAAAAAGTACAGGGTCATCTTGTATTCATGGATTATACTATTCCATTGGACATTCCATTGGAACAACATTCCATTGGAACTACTGACGGCCTTGGGAGAGCCAGTCCTCACAAAACTCTACCATCTGGTGAGCAAGATGTATGAAACAGGCGAAATACCCTCAGACTTCAAGAAGAATATAATAATTCCAATCCCAAAGAAAGCAGGTGTTGACAGATGTGAAAATTACCGAACAATCAGAGTAATAAGCCACAGCTGCAAAATACTAACACGAATTCTTTACAGACGAATGGAAAAACTAGTAGAAGCCGACCTCGGGGAAGATCAGTTTGGATTCCGTAGAAATACTGGAACACGTGAGGCAATACTGACCTTACGACTTATCTTAGAAGAAAGATTAAGGAAAGGCAAACCTACGTTTCTAGCATTTGTAGACTTAGAGAAAGCTTTTGACAATGTTCACTGGAATACTCTCTTTCAAATTCTAAAGATGGCAGGGGTAAAATACAGGGAGCGAAAGGCTATTTACAATTTGTACAGAAACCAGATGGCAGTTATAAGAGTCAAGGGGCATGAAAGGGAAGCAGTGGTTGGGAAGGGAGTGAGACAGGGTTGTAGCCTCTCCCCGATGTTATTCAATCTGTATATTGAGCAAGCAGTAAAGGAAACAAAAGAAAAATTCGGAGTAGGTATTAAAATCCATGGAGAAGAAATAAAAACCTTGAGGTTTGCCGATGACATTGTAATTCTGTCAGAGACAGCAAAGGACCTGGAAGAGCAGTTGAACGGAATGGACAGTGTCTTGAAAGGAGGGTATAAGATGAACATCAAGAAAAGCAAAACGAGGATAATGGAATGTAGTCGAATTAAGTCGGGTGATGCTGAGGGAATTAGATTAGGAAATGAGACACTTAAAGTAGTAAAGGAGTTTTGCTATTTGGGGAGCAAAATAACTGATGATGGTCGAAGTAGAGAGGATATAAAATGTAGACTGGCAATGGCAAGGAAAGCGTTTCTGAAGAAGAGAAATTTGTTAACATCGAGTATAGATATAAGTGTCAGGAAGTCATTTCTGAAAGTATTTGTATGGAGTGTAGCCATGTATGGAAGTGAAACATGGACAGTAAATAGTTTGGACAAGAAGAGAATAGAAGCTTTCGAAATGTGGTGCTACAGAAGAATGCTGAAGATTAGATGGGTAGATCACATAACTAATGAGGAAGTATTGAATAGGATTGGGGAGAAGAGAAGTTTGTGGCACAACTTGACCAGAAGAAGGGATCGGTTGGTAGGACATGTTCTGAGGCATCAAGGGATCACCAATATAGTATTGGAGGGCAGCGTGGAGGGTAAAAATCGTAGGGGGAGACCAAGAGATGAATACACTAAGCAGATTCAGAAGGATGTGGGTTGCAGTAGGTACTGGGAGATGAAGAAGCTTGCACAGGATAGAGTAGCGTGGAGAGCTGCATCAAACCAGTCTCAGGACTGAAGACCACAACAACAACAACACTATTGCTGCTGAGGTCAACATTTTTAAGTTGTTTAATAGATTATATAGGGATCGTCCTGCATTTACAAATGCAACTTTGGCTGTGGAGGTCACATCTAAGATTTATTTTGAAGTATTTGGAAGGACAAGGCAGGGCTGGGCAAGTGATACTCGCCCTCGAACAGGCTCAAGATTTTCCGTTAAGCTGAAGTACTCGATACATGTTATGGACATTTCCTGAAAACTCACACAACATTTGATTCACACGGCACTAATGCAAGGGATATGCAATAAACTATAAACTAGCCACTACAACAATGTAGCATTGGCAATTCATCGATCTTGGATAAAAGGCCACCGTCGGACTGAAGCCAGGAGCAAAGTAGTCCACCCTGTGGCACAACATGCAGCCGAACATAACACGCTTGATTTCAATGGCTGCTTCACTACCCGAGCCGTCTGGATCCTCCCCACCAACAGCTTTTTTGGACTACAGAGGCAGGAGTTATCCTTACAACAAATTCATCCCTCCTGAAACTATCCCAGCCTCAACGTATGATAACCTACTGTACCCACCCCCTCCACCCAACAGTTTCCACCCCCTCTGTCCTATCACCTCCTCCATAATCTCGTCTCCCACCATCTTTGCATGCCACCCTCTGCCAGAGTACCCACTCGTCTTCTCTTTCCCTGCTCCTCTCCTTTCCTGCTCCTCATCCCCTCCCCCCTTCTCCCTGCCCCACAGCCACCTGTTGCTGCATCTGTTGGCCATCTACTCCCTGCATGCTCCGCCAGACAGTGCTCTTATCTCCAGCCATCCATACCCTGCTATCTCTTCCCCTTTCCCTCCCCCTCCAGACTGCAGTTTATGTTCTTTGTTACAGTTGCATTCCAGCCCAAGCTGCCAGAGATGGCAGTCGTTTGTGCGTGAGGTGTGAATGAATATGTGTGTGTTTCCCTTCTGACAGAGGCTTTGACCGAACGCTAATGTGTAAGTGTCTTTTTGTTGTTCCTGTCTGCAAGTCAATGTTTCATCTTTACGGTGACTAACAATTTATTTTTTCCTTATGTTATTGATATTCCAACATGGAGTTCCCTTTGTTTAATTGATTTTGTAAGTTTTTTTGGAAAACACGTCTGAAATAGGGGCATGAAAGTACTGGAAAATGGATTGAGTGATTCGTTGGTTGTTGTTTTGCAGGTACATTTTCACAGATTTCCCTTGCTATGAATAACTATATTCACTTTTTCTGTGCAGAAATTCCTTAGCTTGGGTACAGAAGAATTTATACATATGACAAGTGTGTTGTGATCTTAAAGACGTAAGTTTACTTTTAGTGCCTCAATGACACCATTTTCCATGTTTTTGAAGTTATTATCTAATGGGGAAGATGACAAAACTGTTACTCTATTGGAATCAATAAGGAATGGTTTCCTGTGAAAGCTGTTTAGGATACTCAAAAGCTGTCTTTTTTTCTACACTTTCTTCTTTCATTTCACCATACTTTGGGGTACATTAAATCAATGAACTTTTAATATTTCGTGCCTTTCTGTTAGCCCAGTATTTTTTCATTTTTCCTGGTCTTGTTTTTTCTTTGATCTCCAGCCTTTCAAGTATGCCGTGGTTGGCGATGGACACTGTTTTGGCTGCTTCCCGTTCGATTATCTTATTGTAATGTCTTATTTTTGCATTCCATGACAGGGACGTTTTGTTATATGTGTTTTTGGTACATAGGAATGCCTGTTCAACTTCTTGTAGATTCCATTGCCTTTTCCTCAAGGACATTCCAACTGATTCATTCTCTAAGATATTTGAATTCTTTGACAATCTCAATTTTTTGTTCTCGCACTTTATATATATATTAATGTTTGTCATTATCTTTGTGTTTTCAAGGGAGATTTTGGGACCTATTTATTTCACCTTGTTTTTGTGATCAGAGGTTCTGTTCTTTGGCTTCTTTCAGGTCTCAGCTAGTAGGGAGATATCGTCTCCAAAGGCTAGACAATTGATTTTTTTCTCTGGTTAAGTTAGTGATTTTATTGTCTAGGTTTAATTGTTTTAGTATAGAGATGAGGGATTCCCAGTTTATTGAGCTGTGTGCTGACTGAAAGTCAGTGAAAGTTATAACATGTTATTTTGCTCTTGATTTTTGGTAAGCCATGAGGCTTTTGATGTTTAGGCTTTGTTCTGGGTAGGATCTCCCTTTTCTGAGTCCGCCTGCTTAGCCGGATGGTAAAGTGCTTGCTTCCTATGCAGCAAGCCCAGGTTCAGTTCTTGGCCGGGTTGGAGATTTTCTCCACTCTTGGACTGGGTGTTGTGTTTTTCTCCTCGTCATTTCATCCTCATGCGAGTCACCCTATGTGGCGTCAATTGAAATAAGACCTGCACTCGGCGGGTGAACTTGCCCAGATGGGACCTCCTGGCCAGCAATGCCATATGATCATTTCGTTTCATTTCCGACTTTTGAAACCTGTTTTCTCCAAGTTTATGGTCTAATTGCCCCCCCCCCCCCCCCCCCCCCCCCCCTCTTCCATGAACCATGGACCTTGCCGTTGTTGGGGAGGCTTGCGTGCCCCAATGATACAGATAGCCGTACCGTAGGTGCAACCACAATGGAGGGGTATCTGTTGAGAGGCCAGACAAACGTGTGGTTCCTGAAGAGGGGCAGCAGCCTTTTCAGTAGTTGCAGGGGCAACAGTCTGGATGATTGACTGATCTGGCCTTGTAACACTAACCAAAACGGCCTTGCTGTTCTGGTACTGCGAATGGCTGAAAGCAAGGGGAAACTACGGCCGTAATATTTCCCGAGGGCATGCAGCTTTACTGTATGGTTAAATGATGATGGCGTCCTCTTGGGTAAAATATTCCGGAGGTAAAATAGTCCCCCATTCGGATCTCCGGGCGGGGACTACTCAAGACGACGTTGTTATCAGGAGAAAGAAAACTGGCGTTCTACGGATCGGAGCGTGGAATGTCAGGTCCCTTAATCGGGCAGGTAGGTTAGAAAATTTAAAAAGGGAAATGGATAGGTTAAAGTTAGATATAGTGGGAATTAGTGAAGTTCGGTGGCAGAAGGAACGAGACTTCTGTTCAGGTGGATACAGGGTTATAAATACAAAATCAAATAGGGGTAATGCAGGAGTAGGTTTAATAATGAATAAAAGAAAAGGTGTACGGGTAAGCTACTACAAACAGCATAGTAAACACATTATTGTGGCCAAGATAGACATGAAGCCCATGCCTACTACAGTAGTTAAGTTTATATGCCAACTAGCTCTGCAGATGACGAAGAAATTGAAGAAATGTATGATGAAATAAAAGAAATTATTCAGATAGTGAAGGGAGATGAAAATTTTATAGTCATGGGTGACTGGAATTCATCAGTAGGAAAAGGACGAGAAGGAAACATAGTGGGTGAATATGTATTGGGGCTAAGAAATGAAAGAGGAAGCCACCTGGTAGAATTTTGCACAGAGCATAACTTAAACATAGCTAATACTTGGTTTAAGAACCGTGAAAGGAGGTTGTATACATGGAAGAACCCTGGAGATACTAAAAGGTATCAGATAGATTATATAATGGTAAGACAGAGATTTAGGAACCAGGTTTTAAATTGTAAGACATTTCCAGGGGCAGATGTGGACTCTGACCACAATCTATTGGTTATGAACTGTAGATTAAAACTGAAGAAACTGCAAAAAGGAGGGAATTTAAGGAGATGGGACCTGGATAAACCGAAAGAACCAGAGATTGTACAGAGTTTCAGGGAGAGCATAAGGGAACAATTGACAGGAAGGGGGGGAAGAAATACAGTAGAAGAAGAATGGGTAGCTTTGAGGGATGAAATAGTGAAGGCAGCAGAGGATCAAATAGGTAAAAAGACGAGGGCTAGTAGAAACCCTTGGGTAACAAAAGAAATATTGGATTTAATTGATGAAAGGAGAAAATATAAAAATGCAGTAAATGAAGCAGACAAAAAGGAATACAAATGTGTCAAAAATGATATCGACAGGAAGTGCAAAATGGCTAAGCAGGGATGGCTAGAGGACAAATGTAAGGATGTAGAGACTTATCTCACTAGGGGTAAGATAGATACTGCCTACAGGAAAATTAAAGAGACCTTTGGAGAAAGGAGAACCACTTGCATGAATATCAAGAGCTTTGATGGAAACCCAGTTCTAAGCAAAGAAGGGAAAGCAGAAAGGTGGAAGGAGTATATAGAGGGCCTATACAAGGGCGATGTACTTGAGGACTATATTATGAAAATGGAAGAGGATGTAGATGAAGATGAAATGGGAGATATGATATTGCGTGAAGAGTTTGACAGAGCACTGAAAGACCTGAGTCGAAACAATGCCCCCGGGGTAGACAACATTCCATTAGAACTACTGACAACCTTGGGAGAGCCGGTCCTGACAAAACTCTACCATCTGGTGAGCAAGATGTATGAGACAGGCGAAATACCCTCAGACTTCAAGAAGAATATAATAATTCCAACCCCAAAGAAAGCAGGTGTTGACAGATGTGAAAATTACCGAACTATCAGTTTAATAAGTCACAGCTGCAAAATACTAACCCGAATTCTTTACAGACGAATGGAAAAACTGATAGAAGCCGACCTCGGGGAAGATCAGTTTGGATTCCGTAGAAATGTTGGAACACATGAGGCAATACTGACCCTACGACTTATCTTAGAAGAAAGATTAAGGAAAGGCAAACCTACGTTTCTAGCATTTGTAGACTTAGAGAAAGCTTTTGCCAATGTTGACGGGAATACTCTCTTTCAAATTCTGAAAGTGGCAGGGGTAAAATACAGAGAGCGAAAGGCTATTTACAATTTGTACTGAAAGCAGATGGCAGTTATAAGAGTCGAGGGGTATGAAAGGGAAGCAGTGGTTGGGAAGGGAGTGAGACAGGGTTGTAGCCTATCCCCGATGTTATTCAATCTATATATTGAGCTAGCAATAAAGGAAACAAAAGAAAAGTTTGGAGTAGGTATTAAAATCCATGGAGAAGAAATAAAAACTTTGAGATTCGCCGATGACATTGTAATTCTGTCAGAGACAGCAAAGGACTTGGAAGAGCAGTTGAACGGAATGGACAGTGTCTTGAAAGGAGGGTATAAGATGAACATCAACAGAAGCAAAACGAGGATTATGGAATGTAGTCGAATTAAGTCGGGTGATGCTGAGACTATTAGATTAGGAAATGAGACACTTAAAGTAGTAAAGGAGTTTTGCTATTTGGTGTGGAAAATAACTGATGATGGTCGAAGTAGAGAGGATATAAAATGTAGAGGCAAGGAAAGCGTTTCTGAAGAAGAGAAATTTGTTAACATCGAGTATTGATTTAAATGTCTGGAAGTCATTTCTGAAAGTATTTGTATGGAGTGTAGCCATGTATGGAAGTGAAACGTGGACGATAAATAGCTTAGACAAGAAGAGAATACCGTATTTACTCGAATCTAAGCCGCACTTTTTTTTCCGGTTTTTGTAATCCAAAAAGCCGCCTGCGGCTTAGAATCAAGTGCAAAGCAAGTGGATGTTCTGAAAAATGTTGGTAGGTGCCGCCACAACTAACTTCTGTCGTCGAATATATGTAGCGCTACACAGGCATGCTTTGTAGGCACAAAGATAAATACAAAAAAAAAGAAAAGTGGAAGACGAGCTTTTTTCCTCCGCCCCGAGTTTCGACCATTGCATTTTCATACATTATCCAACGAAGTAAATACAAATTCCGTATTGTTCATCTTCGAATGTAGCAGAATTTCAATGTACTACGAAAATCCGACATGCAAGACTGTTTGGGATGTTTGTCAATATGGCCAACTCTACTTTCTGAATTTTTTCCTACCTGTGAGAAGAGATGGTTGCTAATAGGAACCTGATGAAATGTGAATCACATGCAGTATTTTCTTCACCATAAGAATAATATGAATATCAACATTTTGTCATGTATTCTTTCGTGTTTGCTGCTATCTCATTTAAATCCTGCCTGCCTAATAAACTACGAAACTAGAGTGAGACAACAGCAAACGCGGAAGAATATACGTATTGTGTCATGTTTATATTCGTATTATTCTTATGCCTAATAGTGATACAGTCAGAAATGAAGCACAGCAACTGACTAGATTTTTAATTCTAAGATGACTCTAATTTCTGTGCAGAATTTGATGTACTAAAGAAGCGGCCGCAAAGATTTTCAAACGGAGAAACATTTTCGCCTAACTCTCATTCAGAACATGTTCTATCATACGCAGTCTATTATTTGATTCTTGTTGATCATTATCAAAGAAAGCAGCAGTGTAAGTAACAACAAATAGCAGTCTCTTGCCATTGTTTCGCTAATGAGATGATTACTCTCTCTTTTTTTTTAATTGTAAGCGGTGGTAGCGCGCACAAAAGCAAGCCATGCCGCGAGCGGCGACAGGCCGTAAACACGCACTATCAGAAGGCGACAAACAATGCGTGACACAGTACAGTAACGCATTTTCAGCTTCGAGTGACGCAATCACCTATAACAAAGAAAACAGCACTTATCAGATCAAAGCAAAATAAGCAATCGATTCAAACCAGACGAAGCACGTGAAAAAGGAAGGGTACCCGTATAAATACGGACGGAGCGCCTGACGCATAGCAATGGCTACTTGGTAAAGCTTAACTGCTAAGCTTACGACTCGAACCAAACTACTGTAGCTGTATCGTCATTCATTCGACGTAAATTGTGTCTCACATTACAGTGGACCAACTTTGTTTCGATTTGGAGGTGCTGCCTAAAACTTTACTCTCCCCTTGAACTTCGAGTCTCAAATTTCCGGTGCGGCTTAGATTCGGGAATTTTTTTTTCCTTTATTTCGAGTCTCATTTTTCAGGTGCGGCTTAGATTCGAGTGCGGCTTAGATTCGAGTAAATACGGTAGAAGCTTTCGAAATGTGGTGCTACAGAAGAATGCTGAAGATTAGACGGGTTGATCACATAACTAATGAGGAGGTATTGAATAGAATTGGGGAGAAGAGGAGCTTGTGGCACAACTTGACTAGAAGAAGGGATCGGTTGGTAGGACGTGTTCTGAGACATCAAGGGATCACCAATTTAGTATTGGAGGGCAGCGTGGAGGGTAAAAATCGTAGAGGGAGACCAAGAGATGAATACACTAAGCAGATTCAGAAGGATGTTGGTTGCAGTAGGTACTGGGAGATGAAGAAGCTTGCACAGGATAGAGTGGCATGGAGGGCTGCATCAAACCAGTCTCAGGACTGAAGACCACAACTTCAATTAGGGCTCTGCCTTGTTAAATAGGACTTTAGAGATGATCTTGTATGTTTCATCTAGGAGTGTGATGCCTCTCTAGTTGTTGGGGTTTGCTTTAGACACTTTTTTATGGAGTCGGTGGATAACAGCTGTCTTCCATTTGTCTGGAATTCTTTCATTTTTCCATATTTCTTCAAAGATAGTTTGGAGAGAATGTGTGTGGCATTTTTTGACATTTTTCCAAAGTTCAGCTGTGATTTTGTTTTGTCCTGAGGCTTTATAGTTTTTGAGATTTAAAATGACTGACTGTAGTTCCTTCATGGAGGGTGGTTCAGAGTTAGGTTTGGTTATTGTTGAGGTCTTAAAGTCCATATCTCTGTGGGTTTTGCACAGATGAGAAAGTTTCTGAAATATTCTGCCAATATTTTGCAATTATCTGTGTTGTTATGGGCAATATTTCTATTTTTGTCTGAGAGAAGCAGGGTCAGTAGACTATATTCAGTTATTTTTTGTTTAAAAGTCTTATAATAGTTCCTTGTGATATTTTTAGTGAAGTCTGTTATGTTCATTTTTCTGTGATTGCTATTGTTACCATGCTTTTCTTCGTAGTTCAAGGAGTCTGTGACATTCTTGTGTCCACCAGGCATGTTTTTTGGCTTTGATCATGGGAGTTAATCATTCAGCTTCTTTTATTAGGCTTCGTTTCATTTGATACTAGTTTTGATTTTGCATGTATTTAGTTGTGAGGGGAAACTCCTTGGAATTTATTATCTTTTGTAGATTGTATTTTCTTCTTTTGAGGTTTTTGGTTTTGTTTTTTCTTTTTGGGGTGATTTTGAGTTGTATTTTAGAATGGTACTGATCAGAACCCAGGTTGGCTCCTCTGAGGACCCGGAAATTTTGTATTTATTTGTAGAACTTTATTTAATTGGATACATAAAAGATCTACTCACCAAGCAATGGCAGAAAACACACATAAAAAAGACAGTTATAATAGGCAAGCTTTTGGAGCCATTGGCTCCTCCTTCAGGCAGAAGAGATGAAGGGGAAGGAAGAGGAGTGAAGGGAAATGACTAGAGAGGTCTAGGAAAAGGGGTAGATTTCAGGAAAGTCACCCAGAAACATGGGTCAGGGGAGAGTTACCATATGGGATGAGAAGGAAACACTGATTGTTGGGGACCGCATCAAATAAGTTTTGAAAACCTGAGAGCTTAAAAGGTGGAAGACAGGGTAATATGTAGACAGAGAATGAGTTAATAAGAGTGAGAAGCTAAGTGCTTTGTACATAACAGAGGTGGGACGGTGGTGGTGAAAAATAGATGGTAAAGACAATTAAAGATGTAGAAAACTAAAATGGAGTGAAGCAAAGAGTAGTTACAGTGAAGAAGTGTTGTGACGGAAGAAATTAATGTAGATGGAAGAAATTAACATAAATTAAGGTCATGTGGGTGGTAGGAACCAAGGACATGTTGTAGTGCTAGTTCCCACCTGCAGAGTTCTGAGATACTGGTGTCTGGGGGAAGAATCCAGATGGCACGTGTGTTGAAACAGGTGCCGAGGTCGCGAATTTCGTATTGTAGAGCATGTTCTGCAACAGGGTACTGCAAGTTGCCAGTATACACTCTCTGCCTATGCCTGTTCATCCTAATAGATAACTTGGTGGTAGTCATGCCGATGTAGAATGCCGAACAGTGATTACATAACAGCTGGTATATCATGTGTGTTGTTTCCCTTTGATAGAATATGTTTTGCCAGTTACAGGGCTGCAATAGGTAGTGGTAGGAGGGTGCACAGGAAAGTCTTGCAGTGGGGACAGTCACAGGGGTAGGAGCTATAGTGTAGGGAGATGGGTGCAGAAGGAGCATAGGGTCTGACAAGAATATTGCGGAGATTGGGTGAGCAACAGAAAGCTGTTCTAGGTGTGGTGGAGATTGGGTGAGCAACAGAAAGCTGTTCTAGGTGTGGTGGGCAGAATTTCAGACAGAATGGATGTCATTTCAGGGCAAGATTTTAGGAAGTCAAGGCCCTGTTGAAGTAGCTGATTAACATGTTCCAGACCAGAATAATACTGAGTCACCAATGGTGTGCTCTGAAGCTGTGTTTTGGAGGGATCAGGAGTACCAGGCTTGGATGTGATGACCCAGGAAATCTGCTTTTTAGCTAGGCTGGTGGGGTAATTATGTGCAGTGAAGGCTGAGGTGAGAATGGTGGTGTATTATGTAAATACTGTTGTTTATTGGTAGGTTTAATGTGGACGGAAGTGTGTTGCTGGCCTTAAGTGAGGACAAGATAACATCAAGGAAAGTGGTCTGGGAATCGGAATAGGACCATGTGAGATTTAATCGGGAGAAGGTATTCAGAGACGCCAGGAATTTTAGCAGGTCCTCCATGAGTCCATAAGGTAAAGATGTCATCAATGTATCTAAACCAGACCAGGGGCTGAAGACTTACGGATCCCAGGAAAGCCCCCTCCAAGCAACCCATGAAGAGGATGGCATGGTTCCCATGGCTGTTCCTCTGATATGTTAGTATGCCTGCCCCTCAAAGGTGAAGTAGTTGTTGGTAAGTATAAAGTTGATTAAGGTGAGTAGGAAGGATGCCATAGGTTTGAAATAAGATGGGTGCTGACTGAGGAAATGTTCAGCAGCAGACAGACCATGTACGTGGGGGCTGTTGGTATAGAGGGAGGTGGCATCATTGGTGACAAGCAAGGTGTGTGGTTGGAGTGGGACGGGCATGGATTTCAGATGACCTAGGAAATTGTTGGTATCTTTGATGTAGGAGGGGGTCTTTGTACTATGGGTTGCAGGTGTTGATCAACTAAGGCAGATATACATTTGGTGGGTGTTTTGAAGCCAGCAATTTTAGGATGGCCAGGATGATTGGGTCTGTGGATCTTAGGAAGAAGGTAAAAGGTGGGAGTGCATGGTTTGGATGGGGTCAGAAGTTCTATGGATTGAGGTTTTAGTCCTTGTGAGGGGCCTGGGGTTTTAAGGAGGGACTGCAGGTCAGTTTGAATCACAAGGATGAGATCTTGATGACAGACGCTGTATGTAGTGGTGTCAGACAGCTAGCGTTGACCATCGCTAAGATACTTCTTTCAGTCAAGTGCTACAGTGGTAGATCCTTTGTCTGCTGGAAGGATAATGATGGTGTCATCAGATTTTAGGGACTGTAGAGCTTGAAGTTCTGCAGAGGACAGGTTAGGACCTTATTGTAGGGACCTGAGGAATGATAGTGAAGCAATGCTGGAGGTGAGGAATTCTTGGAAGGCTTGTAGGGGATGATTTTGTGGTAGTAGTGGTGAATCAAGTTGGGATTGTGATCAGAACTGTTCAAGGCAGGGTTCAATGTCAGGTTTGCTGTTGGAAAGGTTTTGGGATTGAATTGCAAAGTGATATTTCCAATGGATATTACGTGTGAAGGAAAGTAGTTCCTTCACCAAAGCACCATGATAAAATGCAGGTTTAGGACAGAAAGTGAGACCTTTAGAATATACAGATAATTCAGGAGGGGAGAGTGCTTTAGATGAGAGGTTAAGGACCCTGTACTGTTGTGGCTGGTTCTTGGGATTATGGGTTATTCTTGGTCTGGGAGGTAGTGGTGAAGGCTGTGGGATGTTAAGGAGGTTGGCCAAACTCAGTTTGTAGAAGAGAAGTGGTGGTTGATGGTGTGGCTGTTTAGGAAGCTGCATAGGGATAGGAAGGGAAACATCACAGTTCAGGTAGTTTAGGAGAAAGGGGGATAGCTTTTTGAGGTGAAGTCTGGCATGTTGTTGCAGTTTGAAGTTGACTTGGCGGATGATATCATTCAAGGAAATGTGAGGGGTAGATAAGTGCAGGATTTTGTAGAAGGAGAGAAGTCTGACAGTGTGGAAATTGGCTGATGAGGCATTAGGTCACAGCTTAGCCGGATAAGAGCAATAGGTTGTTGTATTTGAAACTGTAAAAGAGCCTGGTGTAGGGAAGGATTGCATACAGAAACAGGGACTTTCAGTGTTAGGCCTTTTGGAGTAACTCCAAGGGACAAGCAGGTTTCAAGAAACAGAATGTGAGACCTTAGCTGGAATCCACCTAGATGTGAGCATGATGAGATCCATGTTTTCTGTTGTCGATGTAGCTTTTTAAAGGCTGTGGATTTCAGACTCATATTGTGTGCTTGTCGTAATTTGATCAGTCTGATCCGATTTTGGTTAGTCCTGTTATGTGTTGCATAGTTTCCTTTTTTGCATTGGTGTCCCCCATAAGTAGGGAGTTTTTCAAGGAGTTCCTTGCAGGGTGGGGAATTGCTATGTACGTAAAAAAACAGTATTCTATTTGAGTCCATAGATGTATCATGGCACTGCACAGAAGAGATATTTGAATGTTGTGCAGGGGCAGTTGAATTTAGTGAAACTAAACTTCTAATTGTGTTATAACCTTTAATCACCAATAATTGCGTGGATATTCAAACACACTCACTTAGAAACAATAGCTGGTTACATGATAACAACTCAGTGTCTCTCATTTGACTGCCGTGCCATGACATGCGGCCGGCGCCGTTCGTAGCTAGGTGGTGCTCCAGCGCTCAGCCGAGTTGCGGAGCGCCTCTATCACAGTTTGCGCGTACTGTCGTGGCGGCACTGTTAAATGTCGTGGCACTGTCACAACACTTTTCCCCCCTTCAAAAAAAAAAAAAAAAAAAAACACTCACTTCCTTGGAGATACGGACAGTGTGGAGACATCCATGGCCTCTTGTAAGGCCCCGAGAAGATCCCGCAGAGAGACACGAGAGTATGCTTGAAAATGTCCAGGACGGAAGCTCGTGCGTGGAACGTGCCTCCTGGACGAGATGATGGGTGAAAACTCTGGAGCAGCATCCATAGGTGTCGTGGACCTGGGGGTGTGCTCCAGCGAGATGGGTCCCGGAGAAGGCGGTGTCGCGACTGGGGCCGGTTCCAGTTAGTACTCGGAAGCGGTAGCAATGTCGGCTGCATCAACACGTATGGTAGATCGGCAGCAGCGACAGGACTGGCTTCTCGGGCTGGTGGAGGCGAAGGAAGGGGCGGTGGCACTGGCGTGGCCACCCCTCATGGGCGCATCTGGTCGTAATGGCGAACAACCATGCCATCGTCCGTACGTATCTCACAAAGCCGGCGGCCGCGAAGGGCCTTGACCACCCCTGGAATCCATTTAGGGTGAGTTCCATACCCTCGTGCCCATACGTCGGCACCCACCGAGTATTTTCCCGCACTAGGGGACACAGCACAAGGCCTGACAGGGTGAAGCAGGTGCAGTAGAATGCGCGGTTGGCGGCCATGCAAGAGTTCAGCAGGGCTGCGATCACCCAGAGGCGTGAAGCGATAAGAACTCAGAAATTGCAGCAGAGTGTCATCTGTGGAAAAATCACAAAGGAATTTTTTCATCTGGCTTTTGAAAGTGCGGACAAGGCGCTCAACCTCCCCATTCGATTGTGGATGGAAGGGCGGTGCTGTAACATGATGAATCCCTTGTCCAGTACAAAAATCATGGAAGGCCTGCGAAGAGAACTGAGGGCCATTGTCCGTGACGATCGTGGATGGAAGACCTTCTAGCGCAAAGATTTTGAACAAAGCCAGCATCGTCGCCGCAGTGGTGGGCGACGGACATCGAACAACAAACGGAAACTTCGAGAAGGCGTCAATCAACAGTAGCCAATAAGTACCGAGGAAGGGGCTGGCAAAGTCAGCGTGCACCCGTTCCCATGGCTGCGCCGGATCAGGCCACGGAAAGGGTATTGTACGAGGTGCAGCCAGTTGTTGAGCACACTGACCACACGCAGCAACCATGTGGGCGATGTCCGAATCAATACCGGGCCAATAAACGTGCCTGTGGGCCAGGGACTTAGTCCAAGAAATCCCCCAATGGCCTTCATGCAACAGTTTGAGAACATCTTTGCGAAGAGAGGCTGGCACCACGACCCGTGGAGATGCGCCATCCGTGGCCGGAAGAACAACACCATCACGAACAGACAGACGAAGGCGCAAGGCATGGTAGTTGCGAAGGGGATCCGATGCCCGGCCCTTGTTCCTGTCCGGCCAACCCCGTTGAACAAAACCGATCACCTGACGCAGGACCGGGTCCCGCACAGTAGCCGACACGACCTGCGAACCTGTAAGTGGAAAACCCCCGACCGCATGACGTTCTTCCTCATCAATGTGGAAACAGAGTAGTTCATCACAATCGAAAACCGGGTCGGGGCGCATCGGCAATCGTGACAATGCGTCAGTGTTGGCGTGCTGGGCCGTGGGGTGATAGTGAATCTCATAGTGAAAACGAGACAAGTATAAGGCCCAACGTTGCAGGCGGTGAGCTGCCTTATCCGGAAGCGACGCCAATGGGCTGAACAGAGAGACCAGCGGCTTGTGGTCGGTGATGAGGTGAAACTTAGAACCATACAAAAAAACGCTGAACATTTTAGAGCATAAATGATAGCGAACGCCTCCTTTTCGATTTGAGAGTAACGCCGTTGCTCATCGTTGAGGATCTTGGAAGCATAGGCGATGAGTCGTTCCGACCCATCCTCATACCGATGGGCGAGAACAGCCCCTAGGCCATAGTGTGACGCGTCAGTCACCAGAACCAAGTGCTGACCCAGACGGAATGTGGCAAGACAAGGCGCCGACTGCAAATGAGCCTTCAGGCGGACAAAAGCCTGCTCACACTCGTCGGACCAACAGAAAGGGATGTTTTTGCATAACAGCTGCTGCAGAGGATGAGCTACCGCCGCCGCGGATGGAATGAATTTGTGATAATAAGCAATCTTGCCTAGAAACGCCTGAAGTTCTTTGACCGTAGACGGCCGGGGTAGAGCGTTAATGACCGCAACGTGCTGACGTAGAGGACATATACCCTCACGGGACAAGTGGAAACTTAGATACACAATGGAGGGTTGGAAGAACTGTGACTTGTCCAGATTGCACTTCAACCCAGCCAAATGCAAAACCCGAAACAGTGAACGCAAATTGCGAAGGTGCTCCTCAGTGGAGGCCCCCGTGACAACAATGTCATCCAGATAGTTTATGCAGCCGGGAACGGAAGCCGTGAGCTGTTCCAAAAACCGCTGAAAAATGGCCGGCGCGCTAGCGACACCTAGTGGTACCCGCTGGTAATGATACAACCCACAAGGAGTGATGATGACGAGAAATTCCTTGGAAGAAGCATCCAACGGCAACTGATGGTACGCCTCCGATAAGTCAAGTTTGGAAAAGAACTGGCCCCCAGCGAGCTTGGTAAATAACTCCTCAGGACGGGGAAGAGGATAAGTGTCAATGAGGCTCTGAGCATTGACGGTGGCTTTAAAATCACCACGAAATTGCAGACTCCCGTTTGGTTTAGAAACCACTACGATTGGCGATGCCCATTCGCTGGAGATAACAGCAAGGACAATCCCTGAAGCTGTTAACCTGTCTATCTCAGCCTTGACAGGTGCACGCAACGCCACCGGAATAGGGCGTGCCCGGAAAAACTTAGGGCGAGCTGTAGGTTTAAAAGTAATGTGGGCTTCAAAATCCTTGGCATGACCCAGACCAGCAGAGAACACGGACAAAAATTCAGAACACAATCCATCCAGCTGTTGATACGGAATATCCTCAGATATGAGGTGCACATCATCATCAATCGAGAACCCGAACAACTGGAAAACATCATAACCGAACAGGTTTTCAGTGCCCGCGTGACCCACCACATAAAACATGAGGGGCCTAACAACAG
Organism: Schistocerca cancellata; assembly: GCF_023864275.1. Taxonomy (NCBI): domain Eukaryota; kingdom Metazoa; phylum Arthropoda; class Insecta; order Orthoptera; family Acrididae; genus Schistocerca; species Schistocerca cancellata. The sequence goes on along the minus strand of NC_064632.1, from coordinate 587,768,685 downwards.
ACTTGTAGGCAGTGGAAATATCAAACTGGTCATTGATAGGAATTTCCTGTTTATTATAAGTTCTCAGATTTCGCGTAACTGGAGACAAGGGAGGGGAGCCCAACTCCAAATACGTGCGAGAATTAATGAGAGTTACTGCAGAGCCAGTGTCCACTTGCATGCGAATGTCTTTATCCAGAACACGAACAGTAACAAACAACTTATTTGTTTGAGAAAGCACACAGTTAACATCCATGTCCGATGCCTTGTCCTCGTCGACAGGAACTTTAGGGGACTGACACACAGAAGCAATGTGGCCCTTTTTCCTACATGAATTACATGTGGCCCAACGTTTTGGACACGTGGCCCTGTCATGCTGTACGAAACAAGGTGGACAAGAAGGAAGTGCGGAACGAACCTGCTTCTGTGGTTGCTGTTTTCACTGCGAGCGTTGTGGCCCCACGCGACGTTGTTTACGCGAGTGAACCGCCGCCACATCTTCGTTCTCCTGTGAAACAGGCAAATTGTCCGTGTCGAAAGTTGACTGTACAGCGCCTACGTCACACCACGCGTCTATTTGCGTGCCAGCAGCATGAGACACTACAAAGGATTGAGTGATGCTTAGAACTTCCGACAACGAGGGGTTTGGCAGTTGTAGGGCACGTTGCCGAACTTCTTTATCAGGAGCAAGCTGTAGAATAGCATCCCTAACCATTGAATCAGCATAAGACTCATGATGAGTGTCCGTGACAAACTGACATTTCCTACTCAGACCGTGTAGTTCCACCGCCCAAGCCCGGTAAGATTGATGGGGCTGTTTACGACACAGGCAGAACGCCATGCGGGCAGCAACGACGTGGGTATTTTTGCGGTAATAGTTAGACAATGAGTCACACATTTCGTGGAAGGACAGGGAGGCAGGTTCCCGCAGAGGGGCTAACTGAGATAGCAGCTGATAGATCCGTGGGGAAATCCAAGATAGAAATAACGACTTACATAGGAGCATCGACAACACTGAAAGCCAAGAAGTGTTGCCGCAAACGCTTCTCATAATCCTCCCAGTCTTCAGCGGCCTCGTCGTAAGGAGGAAATGGAGGCGGAGAAGAGGAAGACAGACGATTAGTAAGTGGCGTCGACAACGCCTGAATAGCAGCCGTCAGCTGTGTTTGTTGTGCCTAAATAGCAGCCGTCAGCTGTGTTTGTTGTTCAATGAGCGCTTGCATAAGCTGTTCCATGTCTGCCCCGTCACGAACACGCAAATCCACAACACAGTGAAAATATCCCATCCTCGTAGCCAAAAAGTGTTATAACCTTTAATCACCAATAATTGCGTGGATATTCAAACACACTCACTTAGAAACAATAGCTGGTTACATGATAACAACTCAGTATCTCTCATTTGACTGCCGTGCCGTGACATGCGACCGGCGCCATTCGTAGCTAGGTGGCGCTCCCGCGCTCAGCCGAGTTGCGGAGCGCCTCTATCGCCGTTTGCGCGTACTGTCATGGCGGCACTGTTAAATGTCGTGGCACTGTCACAACAAATTATTTTCTTTTATAGGTCCCCTAACTCTGACGTCAGAGCACTTCTGCTCAAGCTTGAGAGGGTTCTTGATTCACTTCATAGGAAGTACCAGAAATTAGTTATATGTGGTGACTTCAGTATAAATTTTGTATGTAATGGTGCAAGAAAAAGGATGTTGTTAGATCTCCTAAATTCATGTGATCTGATGCAGACTGTTCCCCCCTCCCCCCAACTAGGGTGCGGGGGAACAGTAGCACAGCCATGGACAATATTTTTATTCATTCTTCATTACTAGATGGACATTCTGTTAGTAAAAGGGTGAATGGCTTTTCAGACCATGATGCACAAATTTCAACACTAAAAGGCTTTTGTACTCAAACAAATGTCACTTGTAACTACAAACTATGTAAGAAAGTAGATCCAACAGCAATAGAGAGTTTTTTAAACCTCTTCAGGGAACAAGAGTGGCATGATGTTTATAGTGCCGATAACATAGATGATAAATAGAATGCTTTCCGTAACACATTTCTCATGGTCATTGAGAGTTGCTTTCCATTAGAACCTTCTAAACGCAATACTAGCAGTAATAGGCAGCCTGGGTGGCTGACAAGTGGGATAAGGATATCATGTAGAACAAAGTAGGAATTATATCAAAATGTTAGAATTAGTCACAATCAAGATACAGTAGCCCATTACAAACAGTATTGTAAGGCCAGAATGAGATTTTCCACTCTGCAGCGGAGTGTGCGCTGATATGAAACTTCCTGGCAGATTAAAACTGTGTGCCCGACTGAGACTCGAACTCGGGACCTTTGCCTTTCGCGGGCAAGAGCACTTGCCCACGAAAGGCAAAGGTCCCGAGTTCGAGTCTCGGTCGGGCACACAGTTTTAATCTGCCAGGAAGTTTCAGTATTGTAAGGCGCTTAAAAATGTCATCAGGAAGGCAAAGAGTATGTGGGATGCAAATAGAATAGCTAATCCACAGAATAAAATTAAAACCATGTTGTCAGTTGTGAAGGAAGTGTCTGGTCAGCAGCACAAGGTCGACGATATAAAGTCAGCTCATAGTAAAAATATTTATGTTACTGATAAATCAGATATATTTACAGTATTTGACAATCATTTTCTGAGCATTGCTGGTGAATTAAATAAAAATTTAGTTTCTACAGGTAATCATATAACTTGCTTGGCAAATGCCTTTTTTAGATTGATGTCTGAAATACTCCTCTGTGATTCAGACAAGGGAGAGATGGATATGATGGAGGGCCTAGCAGGATATTAAAGTATTGTGCTGCACATGTTAGCCTTGTATTGAGCCATATTTGTAATTTCTCCTTTAGGAAGGGTCAGTTTCCTGAATGATCAAAGTACTCAGTAGTAAATCCGCTTTATAAAAAGGGAGAAGGGATAATGTAGACAATTTTAGACCCATTTCTATGCCATCAGTGTTTGCTAAAGTTATTGAAAAGACTGTGTATGTAAGGATAATTGATCATTTTATATCACACGATTTTCTATCAAATGTACAGTTCAGCTTTATAAGTCGTTTAACAACTGAAGATGCTATGTTCTCTTTTCTCTGTGAGGTACTGGATGGGTTAAACAAAAGGTTTTGAACGCTAGGCATATTTTTTGATTTAACTAAGGTGTTTTATTGTGTTGATCACAAAATATTGCTCCAGAAGTTGGACCATTATGAAATACGGGGAGTATCTCACAATTGGTTCACCTCTTACTTTAGCAACAGACAGCAAAAGGTCGTTATTAACAATGTTGAGAATGGCTGTGATGTGTCTCAGTGGGGTATGGTCAAGTGGTGGGGGAGGGGGGAGGGGGATTGCCACAGGGATCAGTGTTGGGGCCACTCCTGTTCATTATTTATATAAATGATACACCCTCTAGTATTATGGGCAACTCTAAAATATTTCTGTTTGCTGATGACCCTAGCTTGGTAGTAAAGAATGTTATGTGCAGTTCATGACCTAAGTTCATGGCTTGTAGAAAATAAACTAACACTAAATCACAGTAAGACTTAGTTTTTACAATTTCTAACACACAATTCTACATCTACATATATACTCCGCTAGCCACCAAGCGTTGTGTGGCGGAGGGCACTATTTGCGCCAAAGGCATATTTCCCCCTCTCTGTTCCACTCAGGGATCGCGCAAGGGGAAAACGACGGTCTCAACGCCTCAGTACAAGCTCTAATTTCCCTTATCTTTGAATAGTGATCATTGCACAGTATGAAAGTTGGTGGTAATAATATATGCTCTACATCCTTGGCGAAGATTGTATTTTGGAATTTAGTGAGCAGCCCCTTCCGTTTAGCACGTCGTCTATCTGCAAGTGTGTCCCACTTCAAACTTTCAATGAGATTTGTAACACTCTCGCAATGACTAAATGTACCCATCACGACTCTTGCCACTCTTCTTTGGACCTTCTCAATCTCTTGAATCAGACCCAACTGATAAGGGTCCCACACAGACGAACAGTACTCTTAAGACTGGATGAACTAAAGTCTTGTAAGCAGTTTCCTTTGTTGAAGGACTGCATTGCTTCAGGATTGTACCAGTAAACCACAATCTAGAGTTCGCTTTACCTGTTACTTGTGTAATCTGATCGTTCCATTTGGGATCATTTCGAATAGTCACACCCAGATACTTGACGGATGTTACTGCTTCCATATACTGGGCATTTCTTTTGTACTCGTATATTAATGGGGATTTTCGCTTTGTGATGCGCAGTAGGTTACACTTACTAATATTCAGAGATAAATGCATGGTGTTCACAATTATTGTGTGATACTACTTTCTTGTAGGCTACAGCATCGTCGGCAAATGGTCTAATGCCACTGTCAATACCATCAACCAGATAGTTTATGTAAATCGTAAAAAGCAGTGGACCTATTATGCTGCCCTGGGGCACACTTGATGTCATGCTTGTTTCTGTTGAAGTCCCCCCATTCGAGACGACATACTGCTCTCTATCTGTAATAAAACTTTCTATCCAACCACATATGTCATTGTTGGATTCAAATTAATGATATGAATATAATAGAGGGAAACATTCCACGTGGGAAAAATATATTTAAAAAGAAAGATGATGAGACTTACCCAACAAAAGCGCTGGCAGGTCGATAGACACACAAATAAACACAAACATACACACAAAACTCTAGCTTTCGCAACCAACGGTTGCCTCGTCAGGAAAGAGGGAAGGAGAAGGAAAGACAAAAGGATATGGGTTTTAAGGGAGAGGGTAAGGAGTCATTCCAATCCCGGGAGCGGAAAGACTTACCTTAGGGGGAAAAAAGGACAGGTATACACTCGCACACACACACATATCCATCCATACATACAAGACACAAGCAGACCTGCTTGTGTCTTGTATGTATGGATGGATATGTGTGTGTGTGCGAGTGTATACCTGTCCTTTTTTCCCCCTAAGGTAAGTCTTTCCGCTCCCGGGATTGGAATGACTCCTTACCCTCTCCCTTAAAACCCATATCCTTTTGTCTTTCCTTCTCCTTCCCTCTTTCCTGACGAGGCAACCGTTGGTTGCGAAAGCTAGAGTTTTGTGTGTATGTTTGTGTTTATTTGTGTGTCTATCGACCTGCCAGCGCTTTTGTTGGGTAAGTCTCATCATCTTTCTTTTTAAACACATATGTCATTGGATAGACTGTAAGTGCACCCTTTTTGGAGCAAGCGACAGTGCAGAAATGAGTCGAACGCCTTTCGAAAGTCGAGGAATCCTTCCTGGCGTCTAAGTATCTTAACTGTTTTACAATCCCAGATACACTAAACACTATGTCAGCCATCCTTGTGTTTGAAACTTCCTGGCAGATTAAAACTGTGTGCCCGACCGAGACTCGAACTCGGGACCTTTGCCTTTCGCGAGCAAGTGCTCTACCATCCTTGTGTTTGTTTGATAATTGAAAGGGGGAATGGTGCTGCAGTCCTCTACCGTAAATGAGCTTTTGAAAGCTAGGTTTAGAAATTCGGCCTTCTGTTTATCATCGTTCGTTACATTACCCGTACTGTCAGCAAGAGAAGGTATTGAATTATTTGTAGCGTTCATAGATTTTACGTACAACCAAAATTTTTTGGACTTATTTTTAGAATCTGCAGATAAAATATTGCTTTCAAATTCCTTAAAAGAGTCTGTCATTGGCCTTTTGACAGCTGCTTTCATTTTGCATAATTTTTGTTTGTCAGTGGGACAGTGACTACATTTAAAACGGCTGTGCAAAATTCTCTGCTTTCTCAGCAACTTCCTAACATGTTTGTTGAACCAAGGTGCATCCTTTCCTGCCCCTATATTTTTGCTAGGCATGTACAGTGTGTTAACTGTAAGACAGCAGAGTTGTGAGGGGAGTGCGGGGAGAGGAGGAAGCAAGCGTTGGCTGGTGAGGGGAGGGAAGAGGAGCCTTTGGGCGGACAAGGCACGCCTACCAGTTGCAGTGCCTGGCACCACAAATTGCGCGTCATGCTTACACGAAAGCAGACGAAAGGCTTGGAAGTAAAACTCGCTTTAAATGTTGTTCGTAAACGAAACTGAAATCGTCATGTACATTAAAAAATATATATATAATGTCTACTATGCGCTCACAAACCATGAAACGAGATCGCCAGTGCACAATGTCTGGACGGTATAAGAACACATTCATCTTGTTTTCCATCTTACGCCATATGAATCCCATAGACAAAAGTACTTTTCTCAGCGAGACAACACTCCACTTCCAGCCTATTTTGTCGTACAAAACTGGAAGCAGTGTTCACAGGCTCGGCACAATCTTCCGCACTGAATAAAATTCCGCTATCGTGTCGCGAATGTCACGCTGGTCGAAATCATCGATCATTACTTCGATATCTCCACTTCTTTTCCTAAGTTAAAAGAGAGAGAAAGATTTATTAGAAAATGCCTTCTGTACTGCATGTATTTTTTTTAATTTGGAAATGTACTGTAATATGAATGTGTTTCGAAATAATACAGTAACCAGTGGTGTTTCCATACAAAGCAATACGGTAGCAAGGAAAAATGAAATATAAGGTAATTCGGACGAAACAGGGGGCTCCTTCAAAGTGATCGCGAACAAAATACCTGAAATGGAAACTCACCTTTTCTTGCCAGGCGTTTGTGGTGATACACAAGGATCATTCTTGGAAAACTGTTTAAATCTTCGAATTCTACGCATGCTTTGTCCTCTGTTTGTAGCAGCTCTCACTGAAGATTTGTAAATGGGGTGAAGCAATGTTTTCTGCTCCCTTTCCCTTTCGCAGCATTCAATAACGCAAAATATAATTTTGCGAGCATCGCTACATAATACTGGTTTCCTTCTAACCATAGGCCTACCGGTAGGGGTTGTTGGCGACTCCTGAGGTGGGCCAGCAACTGCATCTTCACTCATTTTGATAATGTTTAGCGCAACTGCACAATAAAAACACGCAGAACAGTACAGCGCAAAACAATAACGAAGCAGATAACAGTGGCTACCTTTTACAACACAGTCAGCTACGTAATGTTGGCAGCAGTCCAAACTGCGTGCCTACCGAAGCCTCCCGACATTTACCGACTTCTAACAATTCAGGACTAGGGAGAAGTCTACCATCTAAAAGTTTACACACTATATTTCTTTACACTTGGTGGACAATACCTTTAAGTTCCAACCAAAGATGCTCAATATCTTTGTGTCCCGCGGTGAATACTAGGAGCTGACGATGAAGATATTCATTAATGACACTTTTATTTGCATTCCCAAACAAGAAAACTTTGCTGTTTCTGTGGTGTTTTTTTGCAGCTTCCACTGACATAGAACTCACAACAATGTTATGGTCGCTAATATCTTCTTCTAGATTAACTTCCTCAAAAAGATCAGGTCTGTTTGTCGCCAAGATATCTAATATGTTCCCATCTCGAGTTGGTTTTCTAACCAATTGCTCTAGGTTGTATGTTGAGAGCACTCCTAGAATAACTTCACATGAGTCTTTGCTTCTGCCCCCGGTGATAAACATGTAATTTTTCCAGTCAGTGGATTCCAGATTAAAGTCTCTACCTATAACTAATGGATAATGTGGATATTTATTTCCTATATACTCAAGACTCCCTGAAACATTCTGCAACGTTTGTTGCAGATGCTGGTGGTCTATAAAAACATCCTAATACAATGGTCACTGCTTGGCTGATTGACAGCTTTATCCAGACTATTTCACAGTCTGACCCAGTATCGATCTCAACTGCGTTTAAACAGCTTTTAACTGCTGTGAACACACCACTTCCCATAGCATCTGTCCTATCCTTCCTAAACATTGTCCATTCAGAATTCAAAATTTCACTGCTATTTATGTCTGGTTTCAATCAGTTTTCAGTACCCATACAATATTGGCATTACTACTGTTTATTTTGGAGAGTAACTTGGGGGGATCTTGCTATAGACACTTCGACAATTTACTAACATGAGATTTAGTAATTCAACAAAACCTGACATTTTAATTTCACAGAATGGGCTTATGATTAGTGAAACTGAACAGTTCAAATTTCTAACTGTTCACTGTCATGGAAAGCCCATGTTCTGGATCTAGTTCAAAGACTTGATGCTGCCATTTTTACTATTCGAACGGTATCTGAAGTGAGTGATCGTTCGACATGAAAATTAGTCTACTTTGCTTATTTTCATTCACTTATGTCATATCGTGTTATATTTTGGGGTAACTCTTCCCATTCTAGAAGGATATTTTTGTCTCAGAAATGGGCAGTATGGGTAATAAGTGGTGTAAGTTCACAAACCTCTTGTCGACCCGTGTTCATCAGTCTGGGTATTTTGACATTGGCGTCTCACTATATATATTCCTTACTGTCATTTCTTGTTAACAGTATTAGCTTATTCCCAAGAATAAGCAGCTTTCACTCAGTTAATAGTTGCCAGAAATCAAACCTGCATTTGGATCGGACTTCCTTAACTCTTGTGCAGAAAGGTGTGCAGTATACTGCTGCATCCATTTTCAATAAGCTACCACTTGAAATGATAGTTCTCCAAGTGCTTTCAAATTGAAACTTACGGCTTGACTTTTTTTGGGTTCATAAACATTTTATTTTTATCTGTTATTACTTTTATGTTGTAATTTCATGTACTGTCATGTTCCATGACTTAGAGATTTCCTCCTCAACTTGGTGCTACGGAACTTGACGTGTAAATAAATAAATAAAATAAATAGGACATGGTGTTTTTTCTTGGATATTTTGCACATCATCGAGTTGGTCACAAAAACATTTCACCTTCTCTTTGTCCTTTCTGTTGTCCTCATTTATGGAGGCATGTGCATTCACAGTGGTGTACACCTTGTTAGCAGATTTAAAGGTTAGTGTGGAGAGGTTTTCAGATGTTGATGTTAAAGTTCACATAATGACAAAATCACTTCATTGTTATAAAAAGTGTTGAACGCTGCCCCAAACTTCTTAAAAAATATGTTTTTCTCACCCACTGGTGATTTAAACACTGATATGAGAATTAGTTTTTTTTCTCTTCTCATCAGTTTTTATCTCTGTGGCACAGTTCAAAAAGTTTTTCAGTATTTATATGGTCCACTTCTATTTTTGCTGGAAACTGTAATTCTGCTCTTGTGTAAAAGCATACTGTACTATTTTTACAAACACTGTGGCAGTAATGAGATGTTAATTTAAAATTGCTTACATTTCTTATCATTGCACCAATGCTCAGGTAAACAAATTCAGGAGATGTCACCAAAATTATTTATAGCTACTACTAAATCTAACACTTTATTCTTGAGGCACTGTATATTCGAATACATCATTTTGAACATTTTTACTTTTACTATTACCTGGTTAAATACTACTTTTTTCCTGATAGTTTTCAGGCTGGTTTGTTGTAGTCTTTTCCTTTTCTTAATTTGAAACCATAAAAAATATCTCATTAAGTGGAGGAGTGCTGCTGCTACTTGAGTTGTATCAGCTGTTACTGATATTTGTGATGTTCCTAATACTGATACTGTTGTTGGTGCTGCAGATGCTTGCTGGTGCTTCTTGATTTCTCCCGGTAATTTGTGTGTCACAGTGTGCTTCTCTAGGCCATTCAAGTGAATTTATGAAGTATGAAATATGTGCCCAGTGCTGCTAATATCAACAACAGAAACATTTTTGAATTGATTGCATGTATTCGAAAAACACTTATTACAGCACTAATCTCCTAGTTTACACAAGATCAAGATGGCAAATCATAGCGGTGTGGAATGTTCATGAAGAGAATGTTTGTGTGCGACAAGTGACCCAGGTGCTTCTTTAACTCTGATCGAGCTGGGTATCTTTCGTTCGTGTATGCATCATTAGAGCTGCCAAACAAAGTCGTTTGAAGACAACTTGATAATTTCTTCAGTGTGAACATTCTTAATGATTTCAGAGAGGGATGCTTTGGGTTTGACAAAACTCAAGGACTTCACAATTGCTGCTTCATTAACATTTGAGGTGATACCGCATCTGTGGATATCAGCTAGAATGTAAAGTTTCCCCAAGTGATCATGGATTTTTTGCTGTGACATGTGCATATGGTGACATGGCATTTGAGTATTCTGTGGAACAGCAATAGCTGAATCACGTATCTGTGTACTTTAAGTAACAGTTTCTGAATCATTTTCATCACTTATTTTGCTTTTGTCGAATGGGTGTATGTATGTAGTATCATCTCTGTAGTTATCACGTGTGCGCTTTGTTATTGTGTTTTGGTCAGTTTTTGGTGATGGATTAATTTTACTGCACAGAAAATGGAACTTACTTTCCCATAAAGTGCATCTGACACAATTTCTACCTACTCTCCCGTACTTTTTTCACACGTTATAATATGAGTTCTAGTATCTGGGTGTAGTTCACTGTGTGATTCATTTGCAACCTCTGCATTCTACTGTGTGAATTAGTTACATTTGTGTTTTAAAACCTGTACCTCTTCCAGGGGCACTGCAGTTACTTTGCTTGTAAAACATTCCTTCTCATTAGGTTTTTGAATTAGATTATCTCTGCTATATTTCTTACAGAACCGTACTTTATGTTTTGGATCTGCATTAACACATTTATAATGATGTGTAGTTTTACATATATTGCACATTATACCGATAACTGAATGTTTCTCGCAGTGGCAGGGGTCCAAGCCTAATATTACAGTTGATTCGTCATAGGATGATATAGATGCATAATTCTCAATACTTCATCTTATTCAATCTCTGCTGTTTTCAGTTTATTTTTTGATGATGTATCATGACAAGCACAAATTATCACAATGTACATTGATTATGTTGCAAGTTGAACGCTTTTCATCATTCATTTTACACTTTTTGCAGGAGTCAACACAGTGACGATCTACACTTGGCACCATCTTGAATTGTAGCGGCATGGTTGTGTGATCTGCATGTTTTACAGTATGTTGTGCTTATGGTGGTTAATGTTGCCAGCTAAGCACTAGCACCAACATAAAAAGTACAGATTGAAGGTCCGCCAATCCAAATGTTAGTTTCAACACCCTAGTCTATTGGAAGTGGTATGCTCTTGCCTTCTCGTGACCTTCCAATTGATCCACCAAACCCGTCACCAACAATGAATTAAGTGATAACTGACAGAAAAGAGAAATCCTCAGTATAACTGAGGATCAAATCCCAGACCTTTGGACATGTAGCCTGGCACTTTCCCATTGAGCTACTGTCCTAAACACTGCCAACAATTTTTTCAGCAAAAAATTGTATTGTACTGTATAAAAGCAGATGTCTAAAACATGGAAACAGAATTATGTGATGCTCTGAACATGTTAACTATATTGAATATTGATGAAACTCTTTTACTAGCCTACTGTCCCAGATACTTTTGTTTGTGGAGATTCATGAGAAGTCAAAATGGCACAAGTCTAGATCAAGGCCAGTGGTGTACTGATGTGTTTTTTGCTTCAATGTTGGCAGTGCTTACTATGAGGTATAATGGGATGGAAATAGTTTGTGTCAGTTGGTGACTCTACTCAGCCAATGAGCGAGCAGGACAGACAATGTGTTTCAAAAAAATATTGTCTCATTCTCAAGTCAATGCATCACTGTAGTAACACTGTTCACGTTTACGTAGCACTTCACTTAGCATAGACTGGGACTGTGTCCTAGGCAGGCCCGATGTTAACTGACTGGGCACGGCCTGTGCTGCCTGAGTTGTTGTTGTTGTTGTTACACCGGCAGAGGCCGCGTCCGAATTCTCGCGTGCCCTCTGGTGGACGGGTCTCTACTTGTGGCAACTACCGTCCGTGACGCGCCGTGCCGATGTGCGCCTCCCGCGATCTTTCTGGTGGCTACTGCAGTCACAGCCTCTGAAACTGTAACACATTCAGTAGTAACTGGCAAATATTTTGACAACCAAGATTATTAGTTTAATGTAAGCTGTGCTTTTAGGTCCCAGCCTAAACACAATCTTGTAATTCTTGACATATTCAGAAGGAACAAATACATGTGGCAACAAAGATTATTAATTTAATTAACCTACATTTTGGGCTAAGCAGCACAGCAGTTCGTCACCATGATGAGGCTATTTGGCTTTTACATTCATTGGTTTCACCAACTCACAACCAGACTGTCACATTCCTGTCTATCAGTAACCTCAAGCTGAACTACAGAACAGTTTCTCACCGTTACTCAGCTTTTTTAACTTTCACAGCCATTGGCTTTGCCAACTTGTGACCAAACTGTCACATTTGAACCTAATTACAACCTCATAATTTTTGACATACTCAGTAAAAACAGTCAAATATTTGTGACACAGTGAAGAAAAAAGGTTTCTATTTTGTGGTTAGAAATTCAGTGCATATTTTCTCACCTCTCATAGGTTACGTAAACATACCACCCCATTGGCTATACAAAAGTGATGTGTTGGCAACATATGAGCTGTAGAGAAATACCGCCAAGACTGCCATTGGCTCTGATCTAGACTTTAGAATTCAATGTCTTAGCTGACATGTAAAACACATGAAGGTAAGGATTAAATAAATTACAGTAATGCTTCAGACTCACTTCAGAGAGAGAATGGATAATTATTAAAGTTGAAGGTAACTGCTATATATGTTCAAGAATTATTTTATGATTCTGTAAGTACAAAGACGTAAAGCTAAAAATTGGATTCCAGCCTGTTTTCTTCTACTGTTGCACATAATTTACACATCTCCAAGTGGCTCAGTCACAGCTGCAAGTACTACTTGTGTTAAATATGTGAGAACCTTTGTTTTTATTATTAATTGTGCTGTTTCTTTTTCCACCTCTAGATTTAGTCATCATGTGTTCACTTTTCCCTGTCCTGTTCTTAGTAGTTTCCTTGTGTGCTCATTTCCAGACCACAGCCAGCAGTTGAGGTAGAGGCTGAGGAGGAGATAGAGCAGCTGCAGGAAAACTTCGAAGAAGAAGAACTGACAGCCGAGTATACAGATGAGGAAGACGATGACGAAGAAAATATGCTGCATGTTGATGACCTCCATAAACTGAGCTTCAGCAATGTAGTGGTGCTTTTGTTCATAACCTTTTCCACACATAGTTGACCACTGCACTTTCGCCAAAAACTGCATGTCAGTTATATTTGGTTCACTTTTTACACTATTTATCTGCACCAGTGATATTTCTCAAAGACTGTAATTTGTCTTCTGTGATAATCTTTTTTCTTCTTTATCCGTACATATCATAAAAAGTGTGTGTGTGTGTGTCTTTTACTGACAAAGGCTATGACCGAAAGCTATGTGTGAGTGTCTTTTAATTGTGCCTGTCTGCAGCTCGATGTGTCTTCTTTAAAGTAAGTAGCAATCTGTATTTTCCTACATTGTTCATTCGCATAAACATATGTTCTTGAGAATTTTCGGAAGTTACATGTATTGTGGATGACATATTTCGAAGTAAATCAATGTTTGTGATGTAAAGTTATCGTAGCACATATTACAACTAACATTTTGTATTGCATTTAGTTTTACCTTTCAACAGAACTGTGTATTGTTAGCATTTATCATAAATTAATAGTATTTTCTAGTTCATTAGTGAATCTAATCTCAAAAAGTGTAAGGAAACTGGTAACTTTTATCCTGGGTTTTTCTGTTGCTGTAATAGAAATCTGGTTTTGCATATTAATTGTTTCAGTTCATAAAGGGAATTAGTAATATATTTAGCTTAACAGATCCAGAAACTGAAAGATCGTCACAAGCTTATTTTAAAGTTATTTGTTTACTTTTTGCACCAGCCACAAAGCAATCCCACCGTGAATGCAATTCTCAAAGATGGAATGAGATACTTGATTACGTAAGTGACCGGAAATCAGCCAGTCCACTGTCAGCAGGGTGTCTACGACCCGGGACAACCGGGAAATCCGGGAAAAACCCGGGAATTTTTTCATCCGGGAGAAAACCGGGAAAAACCCGGGAATTTTTCGGAATTCCGGGAATTTTTCATTGGTTTAGCTTTCAGTTAAATTTTTGTAATTTTGACTGCAGAATTGATTCTCTAGCAAAGAATGTTATTGTATCTTGCTACTGGAGAATGATACTGCAGCAAGAAAATATAAACGAGAGGGAAAAAAATAAAACTTTAGTGGCAAAGGAAATGTACAATTTACAACAACGAAACACTGTGCACGCACAAGCGTCTGCAAATAGCAAAAGTATGTCAAAGGCCGTAGGGCGCAGACTGTAATTCTTCGTAACAATAAACTGCTTGCTTTGAGCATGACGTCACAACTGTTCACATTAGGTTCGTTTGACCAATTGCCAGCGGTTTGTTGCGCATGCGCATTTGACTCGCGTATAAGCAGTACCTTCTCCCGCTACTTGAAGTTTGGCTGTTAGCTGTATCGGTAGTAGCAGCAAGCAGCCAGATGCAAACGAGAAAAAATTTTCTCCCGTGCCCTAGCTGCCAGATTCACTCTTGCACAGAGTTGTAGTGGGGAGGGGGTTTATCTCCACGTGACCCGTGTTTACGTTAAGTGATTTCGCTGCTTCTCTTCATGTACAGCTCCCACATCAAATGAAAACAAAACGGATATCAGGTGAATTAAAATACATTCACATAATTACGGAGGGCAAAAATATTATTAATTTCAGTTTCCTGATTTTATTTTATTTCCAAGTTTGTAGCAGTCAAACATTAATCGCCTTGCAGAACAGTGAAGTTAATTTTGCAAGTTTGCTAAAGAAATTTGGCTTTATTAATCTTTCCGCTAAGGCAGTCATTTTATTTGAAACGAAGTGTTTCATTCTACAGTATTGCCTAGTTCCAACTGTTCGCTGAATTTCAAGTGCACGTTATCATCTTCTGCCATACATGGCATTATGCCATAATAAAGAACCAAAAATGAGATAGCAGAGTACTGGTACTCCAAGAAAATTTACATCCCAAAAACCACACTGAAAAGCTTAATATCAGATGGGACCTACGTCATTGTGAATCTGGAAAAAGCCAATTTGCACTCAAGCCGAATTATGCATTTTAGTATAGTTTACGAAATTCCGATGTTCTTTGGAGTACCCTCTGATGACCTGTTTCTTTTATGGTGTAATGTAAGCTCTGTTAGTGCTTTATACACACGAACATGCGGGCTTCCTACACCAATACAATTGCACAAGCACAATAATGCCTGTGTTTCTGGCGCTCTCTGGCAACTGGTAAATCGAACCTATTTCTAACAGTCTCTGGATAGTACTGCGAACGGTGGTTAGAAAAGCGTTACTTTCAAAGTAAATTTCTGAATTATATTACGTGTGAGAAAGTGGGATGGATATCTAAGTCACAGAGCGTTCGTAACTGAACAGTTTGAGGACCAGCCACTTACAAGAATTTCGAGCCGAGACATTTATATCAGAATTTTAAATTTACTGGCACATTTGTGTGATGTATCTTAAAGTGTAACACACACAAAAAAAAAAAAAAATAAATCAATATTACATGTGAAAACTTAGCTTCTGTTGTAGCATGTTAATCTTAATCGGTTTCAACGCTCCGGAAACTAACGCGCTGTGTTTGGTGCAATTCGATTTTATACTTTCGTAAAACGAAAATATGCACCGTATATGTTGCTGCAAATCAAAGGTCTTTCCAAAACTTCTCTGCCCCGTCTTTTCTTTTTTTTTTTTTTCGGGAAGTTCTGCGCGATTGTATAAAACGTTAACCATTCAAAGGATTGATAAGTTTTACAGTTCCGAGGGAAAATCTACGGAAAACCTACTGTCACTTAGCACAGAAAAAGTGTATTTTCGCCCGAGAAAAAAGGCATATTTTTTAAACGGAATATCCGGGAGAAATCCGGGAATAATCTGGGAATTTTTTTTCCTTGTCCCCGTATACACCCTCGTCAGGTAATTGGAACCGGCTGCGAATGGGTTTTTTGGGAGGGTTCCTGAGAGTTGACTGCCAGTACCGTCCTCTCCTGTGGACTCTGTCATCTTTACTGGAATTATAGGATCTGTCACTACTGGTCCACTTGACTATCAGTGGCATGCCAGTGGTAGTGCTAGACTTCCTGTACAGAGGAGATGGGGACCAGAAAGGACTTAGCATGTTCCACCTCTCCCAATAACCTCCAAGTTTGAAGTATTGTCTTCCACTGTAAGCATAGCTAAGCTATAGCTAACTTGGTGTAAACAGATACCTGACAGTTGTTGTGGACTGGGAGTGGTGGCTTTGTGCGCCTACCTCAACCGATCGCATAACGTCATTCTGTTAGCCTATATGGCAATACCTCTTTGTTGCTGGAGTACTGTTTAGATGGCTTTTGTTTTCAGTCAGTGTTATGATGCATACTATTCGAGGGGTTTGCATGTTTGTATTCCACAGATTCTGTCTGCGAACTTCATGACATTGATTGAGATAATGGCTTTCTGTAGTGGAAGAAAGACAAAGTCTGAAAGTGAAAGAGACAATGGTGATTGATACCAATAAGTTAAAATATCATCAGAGTGTCAGAGCGTTGACTGTCTACCATCTGACAATGAAGAGAATGACAAAGGAGAAGGAGAGTGCAGATTCAGCTGGAAGCTCTGTTCTTGTCACTCCCGAAGAGACAAGAAAGAAATTCTATGAAGTGACAGATATTGACAGCTTCGATGAAAATGCAACTAAGCAGCATGTTTATGTGCATATTATTACAGGAAAAGTACCGTGCAGGTAAAATGCTGACTGTGTATGGAGTGCTTCCATGGTTGTCCTTTTTCTAAGGTTAGGCGACTCTCCATCCAATCCAGATAACAGTACCTGTACAAAACCCAGAAGTATCAGTGTAAGATTGAAAGAAATGCCTCCCACAGATGAGAGTATTAAAATCTTAATGGTAAACTGCTGAAGCATTCACAACAAAGTGCCATAGCCTGAAATGCTCATGAAAAGTAGTGAAGCTTGCATAATACTAGGTTCAAAAAGCTGGTTGAAACCTGAAATTGATAGCAGTGAGTTTTATGTGGGAAAATTTAAGTGTATATTAAAAGGGTAGACAAACGAGGATTGGAGGTGATGTATTTGTTGCAGTAGACAAGAAACTTAAATCCACCACGATAGAAATTGAAGCTGCATGAGAGGTTGTTTGGGGAAGACTCAGTATCAGGGGTGAGCATAAAATGATAATTTTATCCTTCTATTGCCCACCAGGCTCATCTCCTGATGGAACTGAAAACTTTAAAGAAAACCTCAGTTCACTTGCATGTAATGATTGAAGCAGACGAAATGAATTAAAATTTGTGCTGCGGCCGGGACTCGAACCCAGATCTTCTTGCTTGCCGGGCAGAAATGCTAACCATTACACCACTGCAATATAATGGTCAACATTGCTGCACGAACTGCCTAGCAAGCAAGAAGACCTGGGTTCGAGTCCCAGCCACAGCACGAATTTTAATTCATTTCGTGTGCTTCGGTCATTATCGTAGATAATAAAAAGAGACTTAAATGTCTTAGGGAAACATTTGATTATACTTGTAAGTAAGTTCCCCGGTCATACTGTAATCATTAGTAGAGACTTTAATCACCCAACAGTTACATCTACATCTACATCTACATCCATACTCTGCAAGCCACCTGACGGTGTGTGGCGGAGGGTACCCTGAGTACCTCTATCGGTTCTCCCTTTTATTCCAGTCTCGTATTGTTTGTGGAAAGAAGGATTGTTGGTATGCTTCTGTGTGGGCTCTAATCTCTCTGATTTTATCCTCATGGTCTCTTCGCGAGATATACGTAGGAGGGAGCAATATACTGCTTGACTCTTCGGTGAAGCCCGTACCGAGCTACTGAGCGTCTCTCCTGCAGAGTCTTCCACTGGTGTTTATCTATCATCTCCGTAACGCTTTCACGATTACTAAATGATCCTGTAACGAAGCGCGCGGTTCTCCGTTGGACCTTCTCTATCTCTTCTATCAACCCTATCTGGTATGGATCCCACACTGCTGAGCAGTATTCAAGCAGTGGGCGAACAAGCGTACTTTAACCTACTTCCTTTGTTTTCGGATTGCATTTCCTTAGGATTCTTCCAATGAATCTCAGTCTGGCATCTGCTTTACCGACGATCAACTTTATATGATCATTCCATTTTAAATCACTCCTAATGTGTACTCCCAGATAATTTATGGAATTAACTGCTTCCAGTTGCTGACCTGCTATTTTGTAGCTAAATGATAAGGGATCTATCTTTCTATGTATTCGCAGCACATTACACTTGTCTACATTGAGATTCAATTGCCATTCCCTGCACCATGTGTCAATTCGCTGCAGATCCTCCTGCATTTCAGTACAATTTTCCATTGTTACAACCTCTCGATACACCACAACATCATCTGCAAAAAGCCTCAGTGAACTTGCGATGTCATCCACAAGGTCACTTATGTATATTGTGAATAGCAACGGTCCTATGACACTCCCCTGTGGCACACCTGAAATCACTCTTACTTCGGAAGACTTCTCCCCACTGAGAATGACATGCTGCGTTCTGTTATCTAGGAACTTCTCAATCCAATCACACAATTGGTCTGATAGTCCATATGCTCTTACTTTGTTCATTAAACGACTGTGGGGAACTGTATCGAACGCCTTGCGGAAGTCAAGAAACACGGCATCTACCTGTGAACCCCTGTCTATGGCCCTCTGAGTCTCGTGGACGAATAGTGTGAGCTGGGTTTCACACGACCGTCTTTTTCGAAACCCATGCTGATTCCTACAGAGTAAGATTTCTAGATATAGGTCTATAGTTCTGCACATCTGTTCGACGTCCCTTCTTGAAAACGGGGATGACCTGTGCCCTTTTCCAATCCTTTGGAACGCTACGCTCTTCTAGAGACCTACGGTACACCGCTGCACGAAGGGGGGCAAGTTCCTTCGCGTACTCTGTGTAAAATCGAACTGGTATCCCATCAGGTCCAGCGGCCTTTTCTCTTTTGAGCGATTTTAATTGTTTCTCTATCCCTCCGTTGTCTATTTCGATATCTACCATTTTGTCATCTGTGCGACAATCTAGAGAAGGAACTACAGTGCTGTCTTCCTCTGTGAAACAGCGTTGGAAAAAGACATTTAGTATTTCGGCCTTTAGTCTGTCATCCTCTGTTTCAGTACCATTTTGGTCACAGAGTGTCTGGACATTTTGTTTTGATCCACCTACCGCTTTGACATAAGACCAAAATTTCTTAGGATTTTCTTCCAAGTCGGTACATAGATCTTTACTTTCGAATTCATTGAACGCCTCTTGCATAGCCCTCCTCACACTACATTTCGCTTCGCGTAATTTTTGTTTGTCTGCAAGGCTATGGCTATGTTTATGTTTGCTGTGAAGTTCCCTTTGCTTCCGCAGCAATTTTCTAACTCGGTTGTTGTACCACGGTGGCTCTTTTCCATCTCTTACGATCTTGCTTTGCACATACTCGTCTAACGCATATTGTACGATGGTTTTGAACTTTGTCCACTGATCCTCAACACTATCTGTACTTGAGAAAAAAATTTTGTGTTGAGCCGTCAGGTACTCTGTAATCTGCTTTTTCTCACCTTTGCTAAACAGAAAAATCTTCCTACCTTTTTTAATATTTCTATTTACGGCTGAAATCATCGATGCAGTAACCGCTTTATGATCGCTGGTTCCCTGTTCTGCGTTAACTGTTTCAAATAGTTCGGGTCTGTTTGTCACCAGAAGGTCTAATATGTTATCGCCATGAGTCGGTTCTCTGTTTAACTGCTCAAGGTAGTTTTCAGATAGCGCACTTAAAAAAATTTCACTGGATTCTTTGTCCCTGCCACCGGTTATGAACATTTGAGTCTCCCAGTCTGTATCCGGCAAATTAAAATCTCCACCCAGAACTATAACATGGTGGGGAAATCTACTCGAAATATTTTCCAAATTATCCTTCAGGTGCTCAGCCACAACAGCTGCTGAGCCCGGGGACCTATAGAGACATCCAATTACCATATCTGAGCCTGCTTTAATTGTGACCTTCACCGAAATCATTTCTCATTTCGGATCTCCATCAATTTCCTACGATACTATTGCACTTCTTATCGCTATAAACACGCCTCCCCCTTCACTGTCCAGCCTGTCTCTGCGGTATACATTACAATCTGCGTTTAGGATTTCATTACTGTTTACGTCTGGTTTCAGCCAACTTTCTGTCCCTAGTACTATATGGGCGTTGTGACTGTTTATTAATGAGAGCAGTTCTGGGACGTTTCTATAGACGCTCCTGCAGTTTACTATTAGCACATTAATATTGTTATTCCCTGTTGCATTTTGCCTACTTCTACCTTGGCGCGTCTCAGGAGGCGTCTTGTTGGGCCTAGGGAGGGAATTCTCTAACCTAAAAAAAACCCACGTGCACTCCACACGTACTCCGCTACTTTTGTAGCCGCTTCCGGCGGTGTAGTGCATGCCTTACCTATTCAGGGGGACCCTACATTTCTCCACCCGATAGTGGAGGTCGAGAAATTTGCACCCCAGATCTCCGCAGAATCGTCTGAGCCTCTGGTTTAAGCCTTCCACTCGGCCCCAAACCAGAGGACCGCGATCGGTTCTGGGAACGATACTACAAATAATTAGTTCAGATTCCACCCCGCGAGCGAAGGTTTCCGCCTTCACCAACTCCGCCAACCGCCTGTATGAACAGAGGATGACCTCTGAACCCAGACGGCAGGAGTCATTGGTGCCGACATGAGCAACAATTTGCAATCGGGTGCACCCAGTGCTCTCTATCGCCGCCGGTAGGGCCTCCTCCACATCTTGGATGACCTTTCCGCTATTTCCCTAAGGGGCTCCATCACCCGCCTAACGTTGGAGCTCCCAATAACTAATAAACCCCTCCCCCCATGTGCCTGCTCGGACCTTGCTGAAGGAGCAACCACATGTCCACTCACAGGCAGAGCGGGCGATGCCACACGCCAGCCTCCACATTTACCCTCCGCCGCGAACGCCGCTGAACCCGCCACTCCCCTTGGGGAGAGGGTGGCCCAACTGCGCCCGGTACCCGCGAATATGTCTCGACAGCAGGGACAGTGGGTGAAACATGTAACACCTGGGGTGTACGTTGCGACGCACCAGACTCCCCACTGCCGCTACACTCCGAGGCAGCAGCCTGAAGACGGCTGACCGCGGCCATCAACACATTCAGCTGTTCGCAAACAGTGGCCAGCTCCTCCTGCGTCCGTACACAGCAGTCACACATCCTATCCATCCTAAGGAATCAATTTACTGAAGAGACTTAATTGGGAAAATTACTGTTTTGTGAGTGGTGGTTGTGATAAGACATCATGTGAAACATTACTAAATGCCTTCTCTTAAAACATCCTAGAACAGATAATTAGGAACCCCACATGAGCAAATTATATTGGATCTAATGGCAACAATAGACCTGACCTCTCTGAGGATGTCCATATTGAAACTGGTATTAGTGAACATGGCACAATTGTGACAACAATTTTACCAAAGTACAAAGGACAAATAAAACAGGCAGAAAGATATATATGTTCAGTCAGCTAGATAAAAAATCAGTAGTGCCATATCTCAATGAGGAACTTGAAACTTCAAGCACAGGGCAGGAGCATGTCGAGGAACTATGACTCATGTTTAAAAGAGAGAAACTACGGCTCAAATTTAAAAGAATAGTTGACCATGTGCTAGATAGATATGTACCCTGTAGTACAGTCCATAATGGGAGGGAACCTCCATGGTATACTGTCACTGTAAAGAAACAGAGATTACGGCATAATAGGTGTAAAACAAAGCGTATGGCTATAGATTGAGAATAGAGTCAGGCAGCAGCAGCTGGCCGAGACACAAGCAGCCACAGGGAATTAACCGATTTTGTGACATTTTACAAGTTTCTAATCAGGAGTGAGTTTTATAATTTCACTATGTGCTTTGGTAGTTTAGCTTCTTGAATTTCTACATGTTAATTTAAAATTTAATAGATACAGTTCTCACGTTTGCTTTGGGAAGTAAACCAATTTCGTGGCTTATTACATGTTCCTAATCAGGAGTGAATTATTTAGTCTCACCTGAGTGGTTTGGTAGCTTAATTTTTGGACCTGAGCATGTTAATCTAATTTATTAGAAACAGTTGTTACATTTTTGTCAGTGTCTACAGTAGAGTTCTGTAGGGCATGTCGATTGTCCTTTACTTGTCTGTGTAATGTAGTTTTCCATGGTCTTTAGTATGGGTAGGGACTGTGATTGCTGTGTGCAGATGCAAGGCGAGTTGGTGATATTTTGCTCTCAGCTCCACGATGTGATGGCTTTGGTTACACAGCTTGAAGCTGCAGTGGGTGGGCATCACTGTTGTGGGCTGGCCATGGGGATGCAGTGGATGTCCAACACATCTGGGTCCACAGTTCAGTCCGCAACAGTGTTCAGCCCAATTACTGCTCACACTGAGGTTTACTCCTCGAGTGGGAGGTTGCCTCGGGTCATGGTAGGTGGTGAAAGATTTCGCAGGGAGCCAAACATAAGGCCTCAGTCTTACAAACAGGTTCAAAGTGCTGTTTGTGGCTGACACTGTCCCTCAGCCAGATGCAGTCACGTGTCCTGTTTCATAGGAAAACCCTCAGCCTGCAAGATCTGGGCAGTCACACAGGGTGTGATTATTGGTAGCTAGGAGCTCCAGTGTTGGTGGGTTATGGGGCTCCTTAGGAACATCGGTGTCCCGGAGAAGAAGAAAGCCTGTGTGCATACCAGGTGGAGTCATTCCAGATGTGGAACGAGCCCTTCCGGGTGCCATGAAGAGCACAATGTGGAGCCAACTGCAGGTGGTCGCTCACGTTGGTGCCAGTGAAGTGTGGCACTTCGGATCAGAAGAGATTCTCTCTGGTTTGAAGCAGCTAAGAGAAGTGGTAAATTTTGTATCGTGCCTGGAAGGCGGCGCGTGGGTCTGCTCCTGTAAACTGAAGGGTAGGCCAAATTTAGGAAGTGAGTAGGAGCAGGAAAAGGTGAAATGCTTCGGTACTGCATATAGGTTATAGCTCTTTTACTGGTGTAAGAACATATACAACTGATAATACTCAACTTCGGCTGAGATGAGCACGAAGGTGTGAAGCTGTACATCAATCAAGTTACTCTGGCAAAATCTATAGTGGCTCGCCCACTATGAAATAGAAACAAAGTTACTTGGTCGTCTACTCAGAATCAAATGGGCTGAATCCAGAGCGGCACTCGTAGAGCTGCACAGCGCCAGCTAGAGGGCGCTGTCGTCTGTGTCATAGTGCCAACCTAGTAGAGCGCACCTATGTTGTAGCATCGTCGCTATCGATACCACATCCCTCCCCCCTGAAACGGGGCACCGTCGTTGAGTAGGGCTTCTGACAGCGGGTGGAGGGACCCAGGGGCGGCGCAACTGAGGGGGCCAGACAGCGGAACTGCTGGGGCGTGCTGCCCACCTGTGACCCCAAATTGCTTACGAGGAGGCAAGAAAAATGCCCCATGGAAAACCTGCCCAGGCTGTGCACCACCACTGGGTATGCTCAGATGAGGAGGCGGAGCAACAACCTCCATGGGCAACAGCAGCGGCGGTGTGACGGTAGCCTCAGCGACCATTGGTTCCAGCACCATGGAGGAACACAGCGGCAGCCGGAGGTAGGGCCATGGCAGCGGCGAGAGACGTCCGTCTGGTGCAGGTGACTGGACTGGCAGTGGCAGCATCAGCAGGAGCGCCTGTGGCGGAGGCGTGAGCAGCGGAGGCACCATCAGTGGAGTCGTGGGCTGAGGCGGCGGAAGCCACGAAGCCTCCAATTCTGCCAGAAAACAACCAGCGGCAGAAAACTGAGGATGGCACAAACAGGTCTGGTTCCGGTGTCACTTGACACTGTCGGAGAGACCAGAAATGACAAATAAGGCGCGGCCAAGCTGGTGAAGAATGCGCCCCTGCTCCCAGCAGTGCCTGCCAGAGGAAATGCAATAGGATACCAAATCATGCAGCACCAAGCCAGAACGAGGCGAAGCAGCAGGAGCTCGCGACTGCGGGTACAATAGCTGCAGGAGCGACTGACGGGCACAGCCATGTAACAGTTCCACTGGGGAACGGGTGCCGCATGGCTGGGAGCGATATGAAGCATGGAAAGTCCATAGTGCACGCTTGCGAGAGTGTATGGCGCGCAACTTTCTCACCTGCGACTTACGTACGCAGAAAGCGTTCAGCTCACCGTTCGACTGGGGGTGGAACGGGGCTGAGGTCAGATGGTGAATGCCATTAGCAGCACAGAACCCTTCAAACTCTGAAGACACGAATTGGGGGCCATTGTCGGAGACAATAACTTCAGGAAAGCCCTCAATGCAGAAAATAGATGTCAAAGCCCGAATAGTACTGGTAGGTGTAGTGGAAGACATAGGTACAACAAAAGTTAAGTTACTGTACGCATCAATAACTAGCAACCAGCGGATGTCCCTGAAAGGACCCGCAAAATCAATTTGAATGCGCTGCCAAGATGCAGTAGGAGTCAGCCACGCTGGCGGGGAGCAGATTGATGCTCCACTCAGGAGTGACAGTTAGCAAGCAAATTCTCAGTTTCTTTATCAATGCCGACCCAAGTGCAGTGACAACGCGCTAATTACTTCGTCCGCACTATACCCCAATGACCAGCGTGCAGTAATCGGAAGATTTCCGACTGCAACGAACGAGGTACAACCGCACGAGACTGATCATTGTCAGTTTGCAGCAAGATAACACCGTGGTGAACAGACAAGTTGTGGCGTTGTGCAAAGTAACGCTGTACAAGGGGATCACTAATCTGGGTAGCAGATGGAGGCCATTGAGTACAAATATACTGCAAAAGAATCTGCAAAGAAGCATTGGCAGCTGCCGTGGAAGCAATGCAACGAAAATCCACCGGAAAACCAACAACTACTTCGTTATCTTGCGAATCAATAAACGTGCAGGACAATTCGGAAGAATCAAACACTTCGTCAGGACCAATAGGTAGACGAGACAAAGAATTGGCATTGCCACTGCCATGCTGGACCGTAGGCCGAAACAAAATGTAATTGTAGCTAGACAAAACAACGACCAGCGTTGCAACTTTTGTGCAGTACAGGCCGGAACTGGCTTTGACTGGTGGAACAACGAAATCAAAGGCTTATGGTCGGTGACCAAATAGAACTTGTGAGCATACAAAAAATCATGAAACTGTCACTCCTTATACAATAGCTAAAGCTTCTTTCTCGATTTGAGAATAGTTTTGCTGGACAGAATTGAGCAACTTAGACGCAAAAGCGATAGGGCGATCAACAGCAATCACTCAACAAAGCAGATTTGAGCTTGTGGAAAGCAGCGTCACATTCTGAGTAGACGACCAAGCAACATTGTTTCTATTTCATAGTGAGCGAGCCACTATAGATTTTGCCAGTGTAACTTGATTGATGTACAGCTTCACACCTTCGTGGTCATCTCAGCCAAAGTTGGATATTATCAATTGTATATGTTCGTACACCAGTAAAAGAGCTATAACCTATATGCAGTACCAAAGCAGTTCACCTTTTCCTGCTCCTACTCACTTCCTACATTCAGCCTACCCTTCAGTTTACAGGCGCAGACCCACACGCCGCCTTCCAGGCGGGATACAAAAGTAAAGGCGGCTAATCTTGCTTGTGAGGTGAAAGCAGAGCTCACCTTCTGCAGGATAGTCAACAGGGCCAATTGGAGATCTCTGGTACAGGGCTGAGTGGGGTCTGAATCAGAGGCTCATATGGTTCTGCAGTTGTGTAAGCTGCAGATTCCTCAACTTGTGCCAGAGGGTGGTTCAGTTTCAGGTTCTGCTAAATAGTTTGGGAAGCCACTACAGGAGGCAGCTACACGGGTAGCAGGGGCTGCGTGATGTGGACTGGGCAGTTTTTTAGGTTAGATGGTCTCAAGGAAACACAAAAGGGCTTCACTCTGAGAGTGCAGGTTGAACACAGGAAGAATGTAGATCCAGAAACCATCAGTGTAACCAGCAGTAAATTGTCATAGCTGCGTTGGGAAGGTACCAGAGCTCCAAGCGCTTATAGGAAGCACTGATGCTCAAATCATTATAAGCACTGAAAGCTGGCTAAAGCCGGAAATAAGTTCAGTCGAAATTTTTGAAAAGGACCTAAAGTGTTCAGAAAGGATAGGCTAAATACATTTGGCAGTAGCATGTTTGTTGGTTTTAGACGCAGTTTATCTTGTGGCGAAATTGAAGTAGATAGTTCCTGTAAGTTAGTATGGGTACAGGTCATCCTTGGCAACTGGAATAAAATAGTAATTGGATCCTATTACTAACCTCCCAACTCAGATTGTACAATTGCTGAAAGGTTCAAAGAAAAGGTTGGTTGGTTTGTGGGATTGAAGGGGCCAGACTACTAAGGCCATCGGTCCCAGAAGTGTGAAGAAAACTTGAGTTTAATTTCAAAAATGTAACTAACTCATACAGTTATAGTTGGTGATGACTTCAGTTTTCCTTCTATATGTTGGTGAAAATACAAGTTTAAATCTGGAGGTATGCACAGAACATCATCCAACATTGTGCTAAATGCATTCTCTGGAAATTATTTCCAGCTATTAGTTTATGAGTCCACTCAAATAGTAAACTGTTGTGAAAACACACTTGACCTGAATGAGATTTTCGCTCTGCAGCAGAGTGTGCGCTGATGTGAAACTTTCTGGCAGATTAAAACTGTGTGCCCGACCGAGACTCGAACTTGGGACCTTTGCCTTTCACAGGAAAGTGCTCTACCATCTGAGCTACCGAATCACGACTCATGCCCGGTCCTTACAGCTTTACTTCTGCCAGTATTTCGTCTCCTACCTTCTAAACTTTACAGAAGCTCTCCTGCGAACCTTGCGGAACTAGCATTCCTGAAAGAAAGGATACTGCGGAGACATGGCTTAGCCACTGCTTGGGGGATGTTTCCAGAATGAGATTTTCACTCTGCAGTGGAGTGTGCGCTGATATGAAACTTCCTGGCAGATTAAAACTGTGTGCCCGAAGTTTCACACTTGACCTCTTAGTAACAAATAGTCCTGAACTAATAATGAGCATCAAAACGGATTCAGGGGTTAGTGAACACAGGGTTATCATAGCGAGACTGAATATTGTAACTCCCAAATCCTCTAAAAATAAACAAAAATATACCCATTCCAAAAAGCAGATGAAAATTCACTTGATGTCTTCCTGAGAGACATTCTCCACTCCTTCCAAATAAACAGGGAACGGTTAAGTATAAACCAGATGTAGTTTGAATTCAAAGAAATAGTATTAACAGCAATTGAGAGATTTATACCAAATAAATTAACAAACAACACACCTGATCCCCCTTGGTACACAAAACGAGTCAGAATGCTGTTGCAGAAACAATGAAGAAAGCATGCCAAATTTAAACAAATGGAGAACCTCCAAGATTGGCAATCTTGTACAGAAGCTTGAAATTTAGTGCAGATGTCAATGTGAGAAGCTTATAATAGTTTCCACAGAGAAACTTCGTCTCGATACCTGTCAGAAAATTCAAAGAGATTCTGATCAATGTAAAGTATGCTAGTGGCAAGACCAAATCAATGCTTTGTCCATGCGATACCAATGGAAATACTGTCTATGACAGTGCTGCGAAAACAGAGTTATTAAAGACAGCCTTCACCAAAGAAGACGAAGTAAATATTGCAGAATCTGAATCAATAACAGGTGCCAACATGAGAAACTTGGAAGTAGATATCTTCGGAGTAGTGAAGCAACTTAAATCATGTAATAAAAGCAAATCTTCTGGTCCAGACTGTATACCAGTTAGGTTCCTTTCAGAGCTTGCTGATGCCATAGCTCCATACTTAACAGTCATGTACAACCACTCGCTCGACGAAAGATCTGTACCCAAGGACTGGAAAGTTGCACAGGTCACACCAATATTCAAGAAAGGCAATAGAGTTATCTACTAAATTACTGGCCCATATCATTAATGTCAATTTGCAGCAGGATTTTGGAACATACATTTTGTTCAAACATTGTGAACTACCCTGAAGAGAACAGTCTATTGACATACAGTCAACACAGATTTAGAAAACATTGTTCTTGTGAAACATAAATAACTATTTACTCACACGAAGAGTTGGGTACTATTGACAAGGGATTTTAAATTTATTCCATATTTCTAGATTTGCAGAAGGCTTTTGGTACTGTACCTCCCAAGTTGCTTGTAGTCAAATTGCATGCTTAGGGAATATCATCTCTGTTATGTGACTAGATGCGTGATTTCCTGTCAGGGAGGTAGTGCAATACATAGTAATTGATGGAAACTCATCAAGTAAAATAGAAGTGACTTCCAGGGCTCCCCAAGGTAGTGTTATCCTCTGCTGTTCCTTATCTATATAAAAGATTTAGGAGACAATCTCAACAGCTGTCTTAGGTTGTTAGCAGATAATGTTGTTGTTTATTATTTAGTAAAGTCATCAGAAGATCAAGATAAATTGCAAAACGATTTAGTAAAGATATCTCTATGGTGCACCCTAAACAATGAAAAGTGTGATGTCATCCATGAGTGCTAAAAAGGAATCTGTCACACAATGAATCAGTCAAATCTAAAGGCCGTCAATTCAACTAAATACCTGTTGTTGTTGTTGTGGTCTTCAGTCCTGAGACTGGTTTGATGCAGCTCTCCATGCTACTCTATCCTGTGCAAGCTTCTTCATCTCCCAGTACCTACTGCAACCTACATCCTTCTGAATCTGCTTAGAGTATTGATCTCTTGGTCTCCCTCTACGATTTTTACCCTCCACGCTGCCCTCCAATGCTAAATTTGTGATCCCTCGATGCCTCAGAACATGTCCTACCAACCGATCCCTTCTTCTAGTCAAGTTGTGCCACAAACTTCTCTTCTCCCCAATCCTATTCAATACCTCCTCATTAGTTACGTGATCTGCCCACCTTATCTTCAGCATTCTTCTGTAGCACCACATTTCGAAAGCTTCTATTCTCTTCTTGTCCAAACTAGTTATCATCCATGTCTCACTTCCATACATGGCTACACTCCATACAAATACTTTCAGAAACGACTTCCTGACACCTAAATCTATATTCGATGTTAACAAATTTCTCTTCTTGAGAAACGCTTTCCTTGCCATTGCCAGTCTACATTTTATATCCTCTCTACTTCGACCATCATCGGTTATTTTACTCCCTAAATAGCAAAACTCCTTTACTACTTTAAGTGTCTCATTTCCTAATCTAATTCCCTCAGCATCACCCGACTTAATTTGACTACATTCCATTATCCTCGTTTTGCTTTTGTTGATGTTCATCTTATATCCTCCTTTCAAGACACTGTCCATTCCGTTCAACTGCTCTTCCAAGTCCTTTGCTGTCTCTGACAGAATTACAATGTCATCGGCGAACCTCAAAGTTTTTACTTCTTCTCCATGAATTTTAATACCTACTCCGAATTTTTCTTTTGTTTCCTTTACTGCTTGCTCAATATACA
The DNA here is from genome assembly GCF_023864275.1 of Schistocerca cancellata. Lineage (NCBI taxonomy): Eukaryota > Metazoa > Arthropoda > Insecta > Orthoptera > Acrididae > Schistocerca > Schistocerca cancellata. The sequence continues at coordinate 587,739,265 of NC_064632.1, read as the reverse complement.
GATTGAATAACATCGGGGAGAGGCTACAACCCTGTCTCACTCCTTTCCCAATCACTGCTTCCCTTTCATGCCCCTCGACTCTTATAACTGCCATCTGGTTTCTGTACAAATTGTAAATAGCCTTTCGCTCTCTGTATTTTACCCCTGCCACTTTCAGAATTTGAAAGAGAGTATTCCAGTCAACATTGTCAAAAGCTTTCTCTAAGTCTACAAATGCTAGAAACGTAGGTTTGCCTTTTCTTAATCTTTCTTCCAAGATAAGTCGTAAGGTCAGTATTGCCTCACGTGTTCCAACATTTCTACGGAATCCAAACTGATCTTCCCCGAGGTCGGCTTCTACCAGTTTTTCCATTCGTCTGTAAAGAATTCGCGTTAGTATTTTGCAGCTGTGACTTATTAAACTGATAGTTCGGTAACTTTCACATCTGTCAACACCTGCTTTCTTTGGGATTGGAATTATTATATTCTTCTTAAAGTCTGAGGGTATTTCGCCTGTCTCATACATCGTGCTCACCAGATGGTAGAGTTTTGTCATGACTGGCTCTCCTGAGGCCATCAGTAGTTCTAATGGAATGTTGTCTACTCCCGGGGCCTTGTTTTGACTCAGGTCTTTCAGTGCTCTGTCAAACTCTTCACGCAGTATCTTATCTCCCATTTCATCTTCATCTACATCCTCTTCCATTTCCATAATATTGTTCTCAAGTACATCGCCCTTGTATAAACCCTCTATATACTCCTTCCACCTTTCTGCTTTCCCTTCTTTGCTTAGAACTGGGTTGCCATCTGAGCTCTTGATGTTCATACAAGTGGTTCTCTTCTCTCCAAAGGTCTCTTTAATTTTCCTGTAGGCAGTATCTATCTTACCCCTAGTGAGACAAGCCTCTACATCCTTACATTTGTCCTCTAGCCATCCCTGCTTAGCCATTTTGCACTTCCTGTCGATTTCATTTTTGAGACGTTTGTATTCCTTTTTGCCTGCTTCATTTACTGCATTTTTATATTTTCTCCTTTCATCAATTAAATTCAATATTTCTTCTGTTACCCAAGGATTTCTATTAGCCCGCGTCTTTTTACCTACTTGATCGTTTGCTGCCTTCACCACTTCATCCCTCAGAGCTACCCATTCTTCTTCTACTGTATTTCTTTCCCCCATTCCTGTCAATTGTTCCCTAATGCTCTCCCTGAAACTCTCTACAACCTCTGGTTCTTTCAGTTTATCCAGGTCCCATCTCCTTAAATTCCCACCTTTTTGCAGTTTCTTCAGTTTCAATCTGCAGTTCATAACCAATAGATTGTGGTCAGAATCTACATCTGCCCCAGGAAATGTCTTACAATTTAAAACCTGGTTCCTAAATCTCTGTCTTACCATTATATAATCTATCTGAAACCTGTCAGTATCTCCAGGCTTCTTCCATGTATACAGCCTCCTTTCATGATTCTTGAACCAAGTGTTAGCTATGATTAAGTCATGCTCTGTGCAAAATTCTACAAGGCGGCTTCCTCTTTCATTCCTTCCCCCCAATCCATATTCACCTACTATGTTTCCTTCTCTCCCTTTTCCTACACTCGAATTCTAGTCACCCATCACTACTAAATTTTCGTCTCCCTTCACTACCTGAATAATTTCTTTTATCTCGTCATACATTTCATCTATTTCTTCATCATCTGCAGAGCTAGTTGGCATATAAACTTGTACTACTGTAGTAGGCATGGGCTTTGTGTCTATCTTGGCCACAATAATGCGTTCACTATGCTGTTTGTAGTAGCTGACCCACACTCCTATTTTTTTATTCATTATTAAACCTACTCCTGCATTACCCCTATTTGATTTTGTATTTATAACCCTGTAATCACCTGACCAAAAGTCTTGTTCCTTCTGCCACCGAACTTCACTAATTCCCACTATATCTAACTTTAACCTATCCATCTCCCTTTTTAAATTTTCTAAACTACCTGCCCGATTAAGTGATCTGACATTCCACGCTCCGATCCGTAGAACGCCAGTTTTCTTTCTCCTGATAACGACGTCCTCTTGAGTAGTCCCCGCCCGGAGACCTAAGGATTACAATTATGAACAACTTAAACTGGAAAGAACACACAGAAAATCTTGTGGGACAGGTGAACCAAAAACTGCATTTCATTGGCAGAATACATGGAAGATGCAACAGATCTACTAAAGAGACTGCCTACACTGTGCGTGTCTGTCATCTTTTGGTGTACTGCTGCACGTTGTGGGATCTTTACCAGATAGGATTAACGAAGTACATCAAGAAAGTTTAAAGAAGAGCAGCACATCTTGTATTATTGAGAAATGGTGGGAGAGTGCCACTGGCATGATACAGGATTTGGAGTGGACATATTTAAAAGTTGGCTCTGAGCAGTATGGGACTTAACATCTGTGGTCACCAGTCCCCTAGAGCTTAGAACTACTTAAACCTAACTAACCTAAGGACATCACACACATCCATGCCTGAGGCAGGATTTGAACCTGCGACCGGAGCAGTCGCACGGTCCCGGACTGAGCGCCTAGAACCGCACGGCCACCGCGGCCGGCGGACATATTTAAAACATGAAATTTCAATGACCAACTTTCTGCTCTGAATGTGAAAATATTTTGTTGATACCGACTTATATAGGGAGAAACGATCATCTTAGCAAAATAAGGGAAATCAGAGCTCCCATGGAAAGATGTAGGTGTTCATTTTTTCCGCACGCTGTTCGAGATTGGAATAATAGAGAATTATTGTGAAGGCAGTTCAATGAACCCTCTGCCAGGCACTTATGTGTGATTTGCAGAGTATCCATGTAGATGTAAATGCTGAATGAAACACATTTGCCTGTCAAGAGAGCAATGTGTGATGCCTTAAATGACTACTTTAGCAGAACCCAAAGAAATTCTGGTTGTATGTGAAGGCTGTTATTGGTAGCAAAGTTAGTGTCCAGTCCCCAGCAAATGAGACAGGCACTGAAATTGAGGGTAGCAAAGCTAAAGCTGAAATGCTTAACCCTGTTTTCTGATGTTCCTTATTGAGAAGAACCCAGAGAATTGCCCCTATTTGATCCTCATACCACTGAAAAGATGAATGAAATAAGTATTAGTGTCAGTGGTGTTGAAAAACAACTGAAATTGTTAAAAGTGATCAAAGCTCCAGGGCCCGATGGAATTCTTGTCATATTCTACACTGAATTTACGGCTGAGTTGGCCCCTATTTTAACTATAATGTGTCATAGATCCCTCAAACAAGAAACCATGCCCAGTTTGTGGAGAGAAGTGCAGGTCACACATGTCTACAAGAAGGGTAGTAGAAGTGATTCACAAAACTACCAACCAATATCCTTGACATCTGTTTGTGGTAAAATCTTAAAAGATATTCTGAGCTCAAACATAATGAGGTATCTTGAACAGAATGATCTCCTCACTGCCAGTCAGCATGGATTCCAAAAACATTGATCATGTGAAACCCAACTTGCAATTTTCTCTCATGACATACTGAAAGCTTTGGATCAAGGCAATCAGGTCGATGCAATATTTCTTGATTTCCGAAAAGCATTTGACTCAGTACCACACGTGTGCTTATTGCCAAAAGTACACTCATATGGGGTATCAAGTGAAATTTGTGACTGGATTGAGGACATTTGGTAGGGAGGACACAATATGTTATCTTAGATGGAGAGTCATCATTGGATGTAAAAGAAACTTTGGGTATGCCTCAGGGAAGCATGTTGGGACCCTTGCTGTTCATGCTGTATGTTAATGACCTTATGGACAATATTAATAGTAACCTCAGACTCTTTGCAGATGATGGCGTTACCTACATTCGAGTACTCTCTGAAAGAAGTAGCATAAATATTCAGTCAGATCTTGATAAGATTTCAAAGTGGTGCAAAGATTGGCAACTTCCTCAATGTCCTGAAATGTAAAATTGTGCACTTGACCAAATGAAAAAGTGTAGTATCCCATGACAACAACATCAGTTAGTCACTACTGGAATCAGCCACCTCACACAAATACCTGTGTGTAACACTTTCTAGGTATATGAAATGGAATGATCACATAAGTTTGTCATAGGTAAAGCAGGTGGTAGACTTCATTTATTGATAGCATACTGGGGAAGTGCAATCAGTCTACAAAGGAAATTCCTTCCAAATCACTCTTGCGAACCATCATAGAATATTACTCATGTGTGTGGGACCTGTACCAAATAGGGCGAACAGGAGATATTTAACGTATACAGAGGAGGGCAGCACGAATGGTCAAAAGTTTGTTTAATCCATGGGAAAGTGTCACAGAGATACTGTACTAGGAAGCTCTTTAAGATACACATAAACAGTCCTGAGAAGGTCTATTAACAAAGTTTCAAGAAGTGGCTTTAAATGGTGACTTTAGGAATACACTACAACACCCTCTGTGTCGCTCACATAGGGATTGTGAGAATAAGATAAGAATAATTACAGCAACCACTGAGGCATTCAGTCAATCATTCTTCCCATGATCCACAAGAAAATGGGACTGGAAGAAACCTTAATAACTGGTATAGTGGGATGTACCATCTGCCATGCACCTCATTGTGGTTTGCAGAGTGTAGATGGAGGTGATGTAGATGTAGATGTAAAACGTTGATTGTTTCAGTGTTGGAAAGTGATTTGTTTACAAGTAATGGAACAAGTCCTTCCTTGGTTTAAGAAAAAAGTATTAATGGAATGGCAGACATTGTGGCACAGCAATGCTAACAGTGTACCCAGAGGTGCTGATTGTACATCTAGAGAATATAATGTGGATTGATGAAACGTGGGTTAATGTGTGTCAGACAAGACTAGTCTTGTTGACTGGCAACACACGTCACGGAACAATGAGTGTGCCTCTAAGACATGGGGTGATGTGAATGAAGCTGTTCGCACAGGTATCACGAGATATATGGAAGAAGGTCGTGACCCTCCGCCACACACCGTCAGGTGGCTTGCGGAGTATGGATGTAGATGTAGATGTAGATGTAGAACCAGTATCATTCCCAGTACTTGGCAGTAACAGATTGGAAGTATCTACTGGATTCCTCATTTTCGTGCCAGACAGTCCACTGCCCCACACTTTCCTTACATGGCATCCTGAAGTCCATGAATCAAGGCAGTGAGGTAGATGCAGTATTTCTTGATTTCCAAAAATCATTTACAGATACAAACTTCTCCGAAAAATCCTAATTTAAAGACTTCTTTAAAGACTTCAATAACCTCTTTAAATGGTGAGGCAATGCCTATACAATAATCTGTTATGTGTTACTCTCGTATGGGTTGCAAAGACAAGATTACACAAGTGCTTAAGCAACCATTCACCCCACACATTTTGCAGTAATTGCAGCGCTGTTTTTAATAACATGGCTGCTTTGATATGTGGCCCTATGCTTGGTAGCTGCAGTTCTTTATTGACAACAACAAACAACACACCATTATGTACAACAGTGATGAGACGAGCACCAGAATTAGAAAAGCAAGTGAGAACTTTAACTGAAGAATTACAAGTGTAGGTAGAGTCCTATCACATGCTATGTCATTTTATAATGACATGTAACTGTCCAAGACTGTGAGTTGAACCTTCACCTTGCAAGGGTGATGCACAGAGAGCTTGGCTGCACTCATGGCATGATGCTGGGATTTTTTTTTCCCCAGACTAAGTTCTTTGTAACTGTTCCTGTGTTCCCTCTTGTGTATTTATATTGACCTAACTGTTATATTTCGCCTCTTTGTATCCGGAGCACGGACACATTTGTATTCTGCCTATCTCACTGCCGAAGCAGGTTGGGCCACCTGGTGGTCCATCGTCTGTGCTTCTGGTTTCCCAGACTTGAAATTAGCTCATTGTCAGACTGCCGTGATGCTTCATAGAACCATCGGGCAGTCTGTTTTGCATGATCCCTTATCATGGGGATCCCTGTTCCCTCACGCAAGGCCCTGGTCGGGTGGTCTTCCAGTTAAGCGCAAGGTGAGTCACAGAGCTCTCCCTTTCACCCCGTGGAGTCGACAAATGTTTGTATCGACTGTGTTCCCCCACACCGGAGGTGCATATTCTGGCACTGGTCAGATCAGTGCCAGATACAGCGTAATTCCTCAGTGTGGAGGAAGCATTGATTCTGGGTTAGTAGGGATATAGTATCTTCAGATGTGCATGCGCTTTCCCCCAGACCTCACAGATATGCAGCTTCCAGGTGAGGTGCCTATCGAGAGGTACTCTAACGTTTTTGATGACTAAAGAGTGTGTGAAGTGTATGTGCAAACTCCCCACTTCTTTTACTTGAGTTGACTTACTTGGTATGCACAGCTGATCTTCTTCTCTGGGTAGGTGGCTACATCAATCTCTAAAAACTTTTTCTCCGAAGAATGATGCTAGTTAAAGGAATATATAAGACTCTTTCTTTCTCTCTTTGTGAAATACTGAGGTACTTAAAGAATACTCTTCAACAATTGTCAGTATATTTGAACTTCGACAAAGAACAAAATACACACTTCTCACATAAACAATTGACTACTTGTAAGTCACCCATGTCATCTCACATTAGAAACAATTAAGTTAAATTTACAACAGAGTTGGTTTGATGACCATAACACTATTATACAGGAATTATACACATCTTGCCTCTAGCATGTTCAAGTTGAAAGTTACCAAACATCTTTTTTCACTCAATTGTTCTTTCGTCACTAACAATAGTCACAGCTACACAATAGTGCAGCATAACGTAGAAGTTCCTTGGTGCTTCCGTGTGCTTTCATTATGACTTCCATGGACCAACTGGCAAGTACTTGTCAGTGCCATTCGACCTCCATGTCTACAGTATTCGTACGACAATCTTCAAACCTGCACACACAGACAGATGACGCGCAGTAGACAGGGTTCCTTTCTCCCACTCACATCTAAAATATTGTGTGTTCAAGACGGTGGAAGGCCTAGTGGTTCTAGAATTTATGCAGAAATTCTCGAAACACTAAAGTACCCCTAGATACTTAGCCGTGCATGACTAAGGGATGGGGACTCCCATAATTTGCAGTGGCTGAAAGTCCATGGGCACTCTACGCCACATTATTTCAACAGCTAGGCTTTTAATGCCATTGAATGTAAGGCGCCATTTTGTAACCCATGCTCTCAGGACATCGCATGCCTCCTGTAAGTGGCAGCGAATGACGTCAGTCCTTAGGGAACACGCGAAGAGTGCGATGTCATCTGAATATAGTACAAGGGATACCCTGTCTGTGCGTGGTACATCAGATGTATACAGCAAGTACAGCAGGGGGCCGTGAACCGACTCCTGCACATATAGGCCTATTAGTTGACATGCCGTCTTTGGCACAAATGTGAAAAGTCTGGTCACGCAGATATGACACGATGAGTCTGGCGTGTAGCATCAGAACCCCCGGTACAAAAAGTTTGTAGAGGAGGCCCTTGTGCTACCTACACTCAAAGGCTCTGGAGATGTCAAGAAATACTGCCCTTGAGTACTCTCAATGCTCCAGGGCTCCCATTGCATCCTCGACAACACGCAGTAGTTGGTGTTGCGTGCTGTGGCCTTGCTGGGAACCAGATTGCTCTGTGGGACCGGCCCCTCCTTGTTCACATGCTCCATGAGCCGTTCAGTGTAGATTCTTTTGTATACCTTAGATAGAACAGGCAGCAGACTTATCAGCTGTTAGTTTTGTGGAAGCCTCACATCTTTGCCTTGTTTTGGGATGGCAACCACCTCTGCGTGTTCCAAGCAGAGGGGTGGTTGCCAGTCTGCAAAACATAGTTGAAGGCATTTGTGATAGGCTGCAGTGCATTAGGTGGCAGTTGTTTCAGCATAAGAGCTTCCACCTGCTCACAGCCGCAGGCCTTCCTGATATTTATGGAGCAGAGTTGGACGTCTACTTCCTCCTCAGTGACAGGTTCAGTAGCATCACTTGCGTCATCTGCAAGTAAAATGGGGAGCCATTATTGCACAGTTCATGTGTGCTCTTCATCTATATTATCCTCTATTGGCACGAAGTTATTCGCAGAGCTGTCAGTCAAGACATTAGCCTTGGATTGAAGCTCTCAGACAACCCCTCTGTCGACTTGCAGAGGAGGAAGACAGCGCCCTTTCCTTAAGAACTGCTTAGTTATTCACCAGGCAGAGCCATCTCCAAGGCGAAGTATGGCTATTTTTCCTGCCCAATTTTGACTTCTGTGGTTTTCCACAGCCACCTTTATTTCACAGCACAGCAAGTTGAGGTGATGTTTGGTGGCAGGATGGCATATAATTTGCCATTTGCAGAAAAGCCTATTCATATCTGACATGGCCTGCAATATCTCAGGGAGGAGCTGGTGTGATCTGTCAGGAGGCCTTTGTGTACCGTTGAGTGTGGCAGTGTCGATAACCCAGAGTGTGTCCACTGTAAGCTGCTGCAATATCTTGTCGGACTGATGATATCATGGTCAGGGATGGCAGCAAGAGAGTCTTGTAGTTCCTCCCTAAACTGTTCCCAGTTTACCCTCCCTAACTGCCAATGGAGTTTTCGTGGGTCCACGCCATCAGTGGCCATGTCAAAAATGACTGGCAGATGGTCTGATGAGAGAGCCACTCGACTTGTGGTAGTAGTGAGGTGTCCGACACCCCACACCATCGGGATATCGAGCACGTCGTGGCGGCTATGTGCATTATTTGTGTAGTGTGTCGGGTCAAGTGGCCCTAAGACTACTGCATTATGCTGCCAAATTATGTGCAGTAGATGGCGACATTATTATTTGTTACTCTGGAATGCCACTCACCAACTTTTGCATTAAAGTCTCCCACAACAAAAAGTTTACTGTGAAGGGACAGTAATGCTTCAACATCTCTGGGTTCTAGTGGTCATCCAGATGGTCGATAAACCAAGTTAAATGTAATTTGAGCTGACATTTTCTCTACTCCAACAGCAATGGCCTCAATTGTTGCTAGTTGTTGGAGCTGTACAAGATGGTGTTTCAGTGAGGTCCTAACGTAGATGGCAGTGCCACCACGTGCTGTAGGCCTATCAATGTGGACAAATGAAATTTGTTGCCCACGCGTTGATGCCAGGTTTAGGAAGGTTTCCTGGACGAATCAGATATCAACTGCCTCATCACAAAGGAATTGCCAGAATTCTGGTGCCTGGGGACATATGCTGCATGCATTCCATCTGCATTCGATTACGCCATAATCCATATTAGGCATGGTGCACCTTTGTTGCCTGTTGGTGGTTGGCCACAAGGGCCACGTGCACGGCCATCACAAGGACGGTGGGAAAAATCTGGATCGACTCTTTGACAGTTTGTATGAGAGAGCAGAGCTCATTTCTTAAATTGTCATTCTTTGCACCAGTTTCCTTACTTGCAGAAACATTTACATTTTGCAGGCCTTCCCTTTCTGGTCCATGACTGTGAATGTCTACCATGGCTTGTTTGGGCAGCCAGGCATCCCCTATTCAGTCCGCACCCGCTAGCGATTTCAGTAGCAGTGGAGGCAGCTGAGCATACCCTATTCGGTCTGCGCCCGCTTACGACTTCCTTATGAGAGGTATTTGCGGCATTCATTTCAGCGCACTGGCCAGCATGATTTGTGTCAGTGTGCGAGCAATGCACACTTTTCCATATGATGCTGCGCCGAGACAGCCTGATCAGCGATGGGGGTGGGGGTGGTACTCTTTCTCCTCCCGACATTATTAAAACTGAGGCCAGGAGTAACTTACCTGGCCGGAGTGTTATTGGTGCGCTGCTTAACGTCTGCCTTTCGGAAAGTGTTAGACCCGCGACAGCCCGCATTGTGCTTTTGGGTGCAGTTGCAGCACTGGCACATTTTCTGTGGCTTTGCTTTGCACTCACGGCTTTCATGTGGCCCATCACATTTTATGCATTTTTGCAGCATAGTGCAGAACTTAGGTACATGATTGAGGCCTTGGCACCAAAAACATTATGCTCCTTTGGTCCTTGCCACGAAACTTTTCAATTTATATTCCAGCAATGTGTGATGTTTTGGAGCTGGAATACTTTCTTATTTTCTATGTTGTCAATCAATATAACCATAAACAGCGGGGTCTGTTTATTGGTGCACGGCATTTTCATGCGAGAGAGCACTCTGATGCCGAAACATAGTCCTTTGATCTCCTCTTTGAGGTGGGCTGGGTCCATTTGGGAAGGTAGTTTCTGGAACACTACCTTCAGCAGCTTGAGTGGGTCAGATGAATGGGTATAGTATGCCAGACCATGGGTCTTAGCCACACCCATAACCACACCACAATCCTCTCACGACTTCACGGCAATCTTAAAAGTGTCGCGACCCGCTGTTCTTATCGTGACAGAAGATAGACTGGACTACGTTGTTTAAGAGGTGCTGAAAGCTTTTAAAATTGCTTGACGATTGTATGACAATCAGAGGAGAGGATTTTCAGCCGTCTTTGGTCTAGTTGGTTGTGCATTGTTATCATCAGTTGTGTCAGTGAATGTGACGTACCTGTTTGCAGTCGGTAATGGCTGTGCCTGTGTGATCGTCACTGCCCTGGTAGTGTGCTTCCAGTTCGGCACTTGGAAACTGTTATCGGTGGGGAAGTTACCCTTGGGAGCCTTGGTGCCTATGGCCAAAGGACTTCTTCTTTGTGCACACCTTAGGCACCATGCTTCTTGGGGTGGGAGGCATCTTAGCAGAAATTTCCTCAGAAGATGCCGTGAGGCACTTCCTTGAGGTTGTTTCCGTGTCAGGTGTCCCCTTGCGCTCGTGTCCACCTCCATCTCTGTCTGGTTCCCAGCTAGTATTAACCCCGTCAGAAATGCCAGATTTTCACTGACCACAGATGTGATCACAGAAGCCTGTGAAATGCCAGTGCAGCTACTAATTGCGCCATTAGGCAGGTACCAACGAACAGCGGCCTCCCCTCTACATGTAAAGCATGTGGAATCACAGTGTAAATCACTGCCAATTCAAAGGATTCCTGAAAGATATGGAAACAGAGTATGGGAACATATCTTGCTGGAGCACAGTTCGTGATGTTTTCTTTGCCATATGTGAGGGAATATATCTCTTCCTCAAAACAAAAGGGGAAGAAATGTGTTGTCTGAAAGATTTAAAATGCATGTCAGACATAATGTTCCTAGCTGACGTAATTATGCATCTGAATAATTTAAATCTGTCATTACAGGGCAGCTAAAAGCTTACATGTGTAACAAAATCAGACCGTTCATGGAATGTTAAGTTTGTTCAAGGCGCTAATGAGTAATGGAATTTCAACTTTCCTCAATCATGTGGCTTCTTAACCTGAAGATACTAGCTTTGGTGATAACCAAGCCAAGATAAAACATTTCTTCATGCCTTTTGAAACGAGATTCTGAGAGCTCACCATTTTGAAAATGGAAATTAAATTGTTCAGCACTCTTTTCTCGGTTTCACCCAATGGTTTGCCATCGACACACAATTTGGAAGTTATTAATTTGCATAATTCAGCTCTCCTTAAATACAGATACTGCAACATGTGAATTTGTCACAATGGTATTGTTCAATACAGCAAAAAATTTCACAGCTCTGCAAAAATGTCGCTCAGATCATGTGCAGGTTTGGATCGACATATTCTTGTGAGCAGCTTTTCTCGGCAATGAGAAGAACAAAACAAAGGAACAGTCTTTTCATCAGTATGCAACACTTAACCCATCCTTTGCATTAACGCTATGAATACTTTGACATCCAATATTCCTACTCTTGTCATGAAAAGAAAATGTCAGATTTCAGATGTCCAGTGTGCAGTTTGTTTTAAAACAGCTGTTTCTCATTTTTTTCCTGAATTTCTTATTTCTCTGAGGTAGCATGTCAATATGTCATAGCAGATAAAAAAATGAGATTAGGTATCATGTACGATGTGGTAGATAGATTAAAAGGCTCGCTGTACCACCTGCTGTGCCACATACCACTGGCCCATTTGATTGTTCACAGCGAGCAACAATGCTCTGCACAACAGGGGCACTCCACAGCTCAGCAAAGAGCTCATGGGCTGGAACAACCTGTTGTAGAAGATGTATCTTCTGTCACATGCAGCCATTTTAAATTATAAGCCACAAGCAATTGGAAAGAGTTACATTCTCTTCCCTATCTTGTCATGAGGGTGATGTGAGCATATATGTTCATTCTGTTCTGAAACCAAAGATAAAAGTATGTCGAATGTAAATAGTGAAAGAAAGGCTGAGTTTCTCTTTCTTGAAATAAATAGATCTAATAGTAAATTTTGAAATAGAGTTATCTGTAAACCACTCAGAATTAGCACATATCATTCACTCAATGTTGCCTTCACTAGTGTCATAGTACATATGTGTAATTGGGACACACAAATACAGACAAGTGGTTAAATTTTGGCACTATGGAGAATTTTAGGAGATGATTCCACTCTAACAATATGAGTATTATTCATCTGGATCCATCCTATTATATGCTACACAAAGGAAAATCTGATGGTATTTTTCAAGCCCGTGGAAATAAATGAAACAACTTTTTCTCAATATAGTCTGCTATCAAGATGCTATGAAATTATCTGGCACAAGATAGCCTCTTTGCAAAAAGAAGTGTTTTTCTTGAAACATTCTCACACAGTACAGAAGTCTTCTAAGACAGTGACTAATGACAGTGTGAGCATAAATGTGATTGAAACCCTTGTCAGTATTATAATTCCATTTCTCACAATGATCACCCAGGAGAGATCATCCAGAATGGCCAGCCTACTCAACATATTACCCATAAGAAGCTAAAGCTGTGGAGTATGATGTTCATGAACAACTGATGTAGTACCTTAAAACTTAAAACACTACAGCATAGCTACTGCCTTAATCAAAGTGACTGACGTCATCAAATGTGCCATATAGACATCAAGCAACTATTTTAACAGTGCATGGTTTCAGCAAGATTTTTGATATTTTATATAAATGAAACAGTGGAATTTCTTAAACAATGCAACACTGTGGTACGACAGCTGATCTCAGACACAGATTGCTACGCATCATCTGTAGATCAGAGAAGTTATCATGGATACATTTGCTCTCTGGAGTCCCGCAGGGTGCAGTGCTAGTCCATTGTTTTTCTCACAGTATATTGATGATATTTCATCTGTGCTTTATTCTTTTAATTATTGCTTATATGCTGACGACACCCAGTTGTATATAAGCACCAGTCTGAAGAACATTGCAACTGCCATATGAGGTATGAATAAAGATGAGCTTTGTTCAGTGATAAGATGGGCAGAAAGCCTGGGTCATAAACTAACCCCTAAGAAGTCACAGGTCATCCTCATATAACACTAAACATTGATTAGTGGACATTTTCATGAAACTGTTCTTCCAATGCTTATTGATGATATCCAGTTACTCTATCAAATGTTAGTAAAAGGTCTCAGCTTAATTGTGGATGAGCATGTAAATTGGGAAGAACAGATTGCTGTAACATGTGGGAAATGTTTCTCTTGCTTACATACAATCAGAAAGCTCAGAAAAATATTCCCACTTTAAATAAAACAAAAATTAGTCTAGTATTTAGTCGTACCGAACATTTACTACTGTGATGTAGTCCAGCATGGCAAAAATAGGTGACTCAAACTAGCTATGAATGCTTGCATAAAATATGTGTCTAACATTGATTTGTCTTATTGCATCAGCCCTTCCTGTGCTCAGTTAGAGTGAATGCAAACAGACAGGTGAAGTTATTTTCACAAGCAGTTTCCTTGATCAGTTTCTTAATCATTGATCTGCCCATTACCTTTCCTCACATACCAAACACCTCCATCTCATAACTGCAATATCAGGCCAGACATGTTCATTAGAGTGGCTGTACCTTTCAATAACATTAAATCTTTGTACATCTCCTTTTCCATTCCACATATACTGCTGTAGAACAAACTACCCAGTAACCTTTAATTTATGCAGATCTGCTCTGCATTCAGGAGGAGATTAAAGGATTATCTTTTGTCGTAGGTGTGGTTTCCATCTTGGAATATCACAGCTTTTTCCTTCTGTCCAACAGTGAACCAGTATCTCTGTCACATTTTCAACACTATCCCTGCTTGCCCTGTTCCGGTATATTTCTGTTGTCTTCCTTCCTTATGATCTGCTGTTCTTATCCTACTACTTCTCTCTCTTGCTCTGGCCAGTCAACTTTTTCTCCACATTTAATTTCTTCTGTACTATTAGCATACATTTCCGCTGCATGTCAGTACTTTCACTGGACAAGAATGTAACAAGGAATTTGTTTATAACAACATTAATAAGACAGACATATCTGAAATTCTATATACTCAGTACTGTATTTGTTATTACTATTATTATTATTGTTGTTGTTGTTGTTGTTGTATACTGCTTATTTACTATCCATAAAGATGTTGGGTTGGATGTAAGACATGGACTGAAGGCCTTAATCTTAACAGGTGAAATAAATGAATAAATAAAATTTTAAAATGTATAGTTCTTGTGGATGTGAATGACCTCATTGTAAAAGTATACTGATTGGCACCACATATAGAGAGGGAGGGGGGGGGGGGACATTATATAATGTCCAGCAATACACAAAGCTGTTTCTCAAGTGACCTGCATATTTTATCAACATTTTGTTAGTGCAATCGCAACAAAGTTCTCGAGTAGAACAAATGGTGATAGATAAAGTGTTTACATTAGCAGAATTCATTGTCTTGTTGATAAAAGTGATGATAAAAATTGTAGATTCGTTCATGCACTAATTCATTAACATGGAATATTTCTTAGATACTTTCAAATAAAAATTCAACTCAGTTTAATGGTTCAGTGCCAGGAATGCTAGACCCCTTAACTGGGCAGGTAGATTAAAGAATTTAAAAAGAGAAATAGATAGGTTGAAGTTAGATACAGTGGGAATTAGTGAAGAATGGTGGCAGGAAGGACAGGATTTCTCCGGCAAGTGAGTATAGGTTTATCAATACAGAATTAAATAGGGGTAGTGCAGGAGTTGCCTAATAATGAGTAAGAAAGTAGGTATGTGGGTGAAATATTAAAGAGCATAGTGAACACATTACCATAGCCAAAACCCACCACAACAATTCAAGTTTCTATTTATACCAGCTCCACAGGTGAGGGAGAGATTGAAAGAATGTATGTTGAGATGAAAGAAATTATTCAAATAGTTGAGGAAGAAAGAAATTTAATTGTGATGGCTGACTGGAATTCTATAGTAGGAGAACATGAACTGGGGAAAGGAATGAAAAGGGGAGTTGCTCTGTGTATTTTTGCTAAGAGCACAATTTAATCAGTGGTAACACTTGGTTCAAGAATCGCGGAAGAATGTTTTATATGTAGAAGAGCCATGATAGTACCAGGAGGTTTCAGTAATAATGGTAAGACAGAAATCTAGAAACCACATGTAATTTGTAAAATATTCCAGGAGCAGATACAGACTCTGATCATAATTTACTGATTATGTACTGTAGATTAAAACTGAAGAAATTGCAGAAATATAAGGAAATGGGATCAGGGTAAATTAAAAGAACCAGAGGTTGTTGAAAGTGCAGGTTCTACATCTACATCCATACTCCGCAAGCCACCTGACGGAGTGTGGCGGAGGAAATAGGTAAAATGTCAAGGCCCGGTAGAAGTCCTTGAATAACTCTTGAGATGAAATTTGAGAGCTGAAATAGGAAGGCCGCAAGTGGTTAAATAGATAAAATGACAAGGCTCAGTAGAAGTCCTTGAATCACTCATGAGATATTTACTTTCATTGTCGAAAGCAAAAAATATATAAGCAAAGCAATGGATTGGAAAAGGGCACAGGTCATCCCCGTTTTCAAGAAGGGACGTTGAACAGATGTGCAGAACTATAGACCTATATCTCTAACATCGATCAGTTGTAGAATTTTGGAACACGTATTGTGTTAGAGTATAATGACTTTTCTGGAGACTAGAAATCTACTCTGAAGGAATCAGCATGGGTTTCGAAAAAGACGGTCATGTGAAACCCAGCTCGCACTATTCGTCCACGAGACTCAGAGGGCAATAGACACGGGTTCACAGATAGATGCCGTGTTTCTTGACTTCCGCAAGGTGTTCGATACAGTTCCCCACAGTCGTTTAATGAACAAAGTAAGAGCATATGAACTATCAGACCAATTGCGTGATTGGATTGAGGAGTTCCTAGTTAACAGGACGCAGCATGTCATTCTCAATGGAGAGAAGTCTTCCGAAGTAAGAGTGATTTCAGGTGTGCCACAGGGGAGTGTCATAGGACCGTTGCTATTCACAATATACATAAATGACCTGGTGGATGACATCGGAAGTTCACTGAGGCTTTTTGCAGATGATGCTGTGGTGTATCGAGAGGTTGTAACAATGGAAAATTGTACTGAAATGCAGGAGGATCTGCAGCGAATTGACGCATGGTGCAGGGAATGGCAATTGAATCTCAATGTAGACAAGTGTAATGTGCTGCGAATACACAGAAAGATAGATCCTTTATCATTTAGCTACAAAATAGCAGGTCAGCAACTGGAAGCAGTTAATACCATAAATTATCTGGGAGTACGCATTAGGAGTGATTTAAAATGGAATGATCATATAATGTTGATCGTCGGTAAAGGAGATGCCAGACTGAGATTCATTGGAAGAATCCTAAGGGCCGGCCGTTGTGGCCGTGTGGTTGAAGGTGCTTCAGTCTGGAACCGCGTGACCGCTACGGTCGCAGGTTCGAATCCTGCCTCGGGCATGGATGTGTGTGATGTCCGTAGGTTAGTTAGGTTTAATTAGTTCTAAGTTCTAGGCGACTGATGACCTCAGAAGTTAAGTCGCATAGTGCTCAGAGCCATTTGAACCATTTGAATTCTAAGGAAATGCAATCCGAAAACAAAGGAAGTAGGTTACAGTACGTTTGTTCGCCCACTGCTTGAATACTGCTCAGCAGTGTGGGATCCGTACCAGATAGGGTTGATAGAAGATATAGAGAAGATCCAACGGAGAGCAGCGCGCTTCGTTACAGGATCATTTAGCAATCGCGAAAGCGTTACGGAGATGATAGATAAACTCCAGTGGAAGACTGGAATAGAAGGGAGAACCGATAGAGGTACTCAAGGTACCCTCCGCCACACACCGTCAGGTGTAGATGTAGATGTAGAAGTGAAAGGGGATATAGACTGTTGTTGTTGTTGTGGTCTTCAGTCCTGAGACTGGTTTGATGCAGCTCTCCATGCTAATCTATCCTGTGCAAGCTTCTTCATCTCCCAGTACCTACTGCAACCTACATCCTTCTGAATCTGCTTAGTGTATTCATCTCTTGGTCTCCCCCTACGATTTTTACCCTCCACGCTGCCCTCCAATACTAAATTGGTGATCCCTTGATGCCTCAGAACATGTCCTAATAACCGATCTCTTCTTCTGGTCAAGTTGTGCCACAAACTTCTCTTCTCCCCAATCCTATTCAATACTTCCTCATTAGTTATGTGATCTACCCATCTAACCTTCAGCATTCTTCTGTAGCACCACATTTCGAAAGCTTCTATTCTCTTCTTGTCCAAACTATTTACCGTCCATGTTTCACTTCCATACATGGCTACACTCCATACAAATACTTTCAGAAATGACTTCCTGACACTTAAATCTATACTCGATGTAAACAAATTTCTCTTCTTCAGAAACGCTTTCCTTGCCATTGCCAGTCTACATTTTATATCCTCTCTACTTCGACCATCATCAGTTATTTTGCTCCCCAAATAGCAAAACTCCTTTATTACTTTAAGTGTCTCATTTCCTAATCTAATTCCCTCAGCATCACCTGACTTAATTCCACTACATTCCATTATCCTCGTTTTGCTTTTGTTGATGTTCATATCCTCCCTTCAAGATACCATCCATTCCGTTCAACTGCTCTTCCAAGTCCTTTGCTGTCTCTGACAGAATTACAATGTCATCGGGAAACCTCAAAGTTTTTATTTCTTCTCCATGGATTTTAATACCTACTCCGAATTTTTCTTTTGTTTCCTTTACTGCTTGCTCAATATACAGATTGAATAATATCGGGGAGAGGCTACAACCCTGTCTTACTCCCTTCCCCACCGCTGCTTCCCTTTCATGTCCCTCGACTCTTATAACTGCCATCTGGTTTCTGTACAAATTGTAAATAGCCTTTCGCTCCCTGTATTTTACCCCTGCCACCTTTAGAATTTGAAAGAGAGTATTCCAGTCAACATTGTCAAAAGCTTTCTCTAAGTCTACAAATGCTAGAAACGTAGGTTTGCCTTTCCTTAATCTTTCTTCTAAGATAAGTCGTAGGGTTAGTATTGCCTCACGTGTTCCAACATTTCTACGGAATCCAAACTGATCTTCCCCGAGGTTGGCTTCTACTAGTTTTTCCATTCGTCTGTAAAGAATTCGGGTTAGTATTTTGCAGCTGTGGCTTATTAAATTATATAGACTAAGACGTCTAAAATGTGAGATTGACAGAAAGTGCAAAATGACAAAGCAGGAATGGCTGGAGGTGAAATGCTAAAGCTATAGAGGACTGTATGGCTATGGGAAACATAGAGGCCACCTACAGGAAAATTAAAGAGACATTTGGAGAAAAAAGAAACAGTAATGACTAACGGATGCAGTGGTATATTACCGATAAATAAAAACAGTTTGGTACATCATTGCAGGCAGTCAAGGAAAAGAAGGAGAAGTTTGGAAATAGAGTCAGAATTCATGGAGAAGAACTGAAAGCTTGCTGATGATATGTAATAACCAGAGACAGTGACATATTTGGAAGATCAGTTGAGCAGTGCCTTGAAAAGAGATTTACAATGAGTAAGAAGAAACAACAGTAATGGGATATTGTCGAATTATGTCATATAATGCTGAGGGAATAACATTAGGAAATATTACAGTAAAAGTAGTAAATGAGTTTTATTATTTTGGCAGCTGGTGGAAATAGAGAGGAAATAAAATACAGACTGGCTATTCCATATAAACTTTAGTGTTGGGACATCATTTTTGAAATGTAGGCTTGTACAGAAGGGAAATGAGGGTGATAAACAGTTCAGAGAAAAAGACAGTAGAAGCTTTCGAAATGTAGTGCCACAGAAGATTGCTGAGGATTGGTTGTGTAGATTGGGTAACTAATGAGGAGGTACTGAATCAGATTGGTGAGAAAATAAATTTATGGCACAACTTTACTAAAGGAAGGGATTCACTGATAGGACACATTTTGACGCATCAAGGAATAGTTAATTTTATAAATTGAGGGAAGGAGTAGCTATTGTAGAACAACTCCACAGCTTGATTACAATAAGCAGTAGATTACAGTAGTTATGCAGACATAAAAAGGCCTGCACAGGCTAGAGTAACATGAAAGAGCTGCATCAAACCAGTCTTGAGACTGAAGACTCCAACAGCAACAGCCAACTGTTTTCTGTTTCTTTATTAAATGAAAAAGCATAAATACATGAGAGACAACGTATGTATGACAGACAACACAAGTAGCCTGCAGTTCCTTGCACTATGGCCTACACAGTTGTCAGTTCTAACAGGAGGTGCAGCCAGCAGGCTGTGTGTGCAACTGCTGTTGTACTAGCAAGCCAGGTAGCTTTTAGTGATCAAATCGAGCACAGACTTCACACGCAAACTGTGAAGTGGCGCACACACGGATTTGGCAGTTACAGTCTTTCCATTCTTCTATGACATTGGCAGGTATTAGAACTATGATGAAGCTGACACTCAACCCATAAGTGTTCCCTTGCATCAACTTTTTGTTCATACAAATGAGTTTAAGAAGATAATGATACTGAGTGTTGCAACATTAGCCCTTCAAGCTGTATACTCAAAAAAACATTCTAAAATGTTAGCCATTGGTAAAATTATACCTATTTCATTTATTTATAACTTCCTAGATGTTTTACATCAGTTTCGGATTGTGACATCAACATGAGTTCACTATCACGTACCACCAACCCACTGTAGCATGATTCTGCCTATGTGAAATAGACAGGTATAAGATGCAGTTTCCATCGGGGAAGACATCAAGCATGAATGGGTGCAGATGGTTCATAAAACTGTTCACTTAGTCAACAGCTGTCACAGTGCCTTCGATTAGTACCACTGGTATCCATGAAGGCTGGGTGAATGCCTCCATAACATAATATTGTCCCAACTGGCCTGCGTCCAGTTTGCAGTTCATATTTTGAACAGCAGTTTGCCTCGATGATGGCATATCTGGATATGACCACTAACCTGATGTACGAAGAAATGTGATACATCCAATGAGGTGACACATTTCCATTTATCCATACCCCAATCTCAGTGATCTCCACTATATTCATAATTGGCCATATTAAGTCAACACAGGTACACTTAGGGGTTGTCTGCCATGGAGCCCCATATTAAACAATATGTGCTGAATGATGTGCTCCAGAACACTTTTGCCTGCAACAGCACTGTACTCTATCATCATATCTACCATAGATCACTGCCTATCCTAGTTTACAGACTGGGAAAGCTTCCAACATCCATATTTTCTGATGAGGTACAGAGGATTAACACCTTGTTGCTTACTTGTGGTTTCACCATCCTTTGGCCACTTTCCATAGTCCTCAGGACAGAAGCACATGAACAGCTGACCAGCTTCACCATCTCTGAGATGCTCATTACCAGGTACCAGGCTATAACAATCTTCCCTCTGGAAAAGTCACTTATGTTAGTGGATTTATCCATTTGTGGCCAGCGTGGTAACTCTGCTTTTATATTTTCATTTCTGTGTCGTATGCTCACAATGCCACCAGATGGCATTCAGTCTCATGGTGGACCGTGTCATAATGTTTTGGCTCATCAGTGTATATTGTGACATCACAAGTAGGGTTGCTTGCTGTGAATCAGTTGTAAGCCTGTTACACTATTCTTTTATCTATGTCTGGTATGCGTGCATTTCAGCCTTTTATCAGCATACTTGTGTCATCAGCAAGCATGTGAGCTTTTGAAGTGTACTCCAATATCTTTAGTAAATCATTATTTAGGAAGAAAATGGGTGTGGAATGTATTAGAATGAGAGGAGAGGGAGACTTTGAAGAGAACATTATGGATGTAGACTAATGAATCAAATGTAAGTGGTGGGGAGTTGTTTATGAGGGGGGAAGGGGAGACGTATTGGGTCAGATGTAGAGGGGGGGCAGGAGCTTGTAGAGAATGGGTTCTGGGGCTTGTGGGAGCATGTGTTTATGGGAAGGGGGAGGTCAAAGTAGCACAGCAGCCACTGAAGTTAAGCATGTCATGCTGAATGACCACACATTTGTTGCTATAATTATATAATATATATAATAATAATCTGTGGTGATTTTGCCCACATAACAGACTGTGCAAAATGAATGCAACATTTTTTCTCCACTCTGGCCACTATTTATTTAAACTTTTCCTTTGTTTCACAATCAGTTTTGGCTTTTCAAGCCATTATCCAGTGGTTATTTGAAAAAGTTGCATCTTGTGTTTGAGTTCTGTTTTTGTAACTGTAACCCATAGATAAATATTAATTAATCACTCTGGAATGTTACAGGCTACATCTGAACCACAGAAACCTGAAGAGGTACTGGTCTCTGACATGGATGTTGAAAAATGGAAACTGGAAGTGGAAAGAGTCCTTCCCCAATTGAAAGTCACAATCAAACCAGGTTTGTTCTATAAATGAAGTTGATAGTAAAGTTGCATTTTATGTACTAAGTTTCATTATTTTTTCTTTCTTCTCAAGGTTAGATACATATGTTCAATACCAAGTAAAATTCTACAGATTTAATTATCCTTGCAGAGGAATCAAGAGGATGGGAAAGGAAAAAACGTGTATATGTGTTGACTTGGTTAGAAAGTGATGGGAAAGGCATTTAATTTCTCTTCTCATTAAAAATAGACTTTTTTTGCCTTAAAAAAGGCCTTGAAGGGTCAACGATTCATGTCGGATGAGGATGTGCAGCAGGCGGTTACAGACTTCTTCATGCGGCAGGGCAGGGTGTTTTACCGTGGGTATCTTCAACCAATTGCTTCGGTGGAATGGTTGCCTCAGTGCTCACTGTGACTTTGACTGATTGGCTGATTCTGGACTGTACAGTCTTCGAATGGAAACTTTTTGACTGCCCCTTATGCTTGACCATATGGTTTAACTTTCTTTTTTATCAATTCCTAATTAACTTTATTCAGTAAGAGGCATATGAAGATATCATGAATAATGTGAATCATAAAAAAGGAACAAAAACTGTCAACATTACTTATGAACAGCTGCAGCACTCACGTTACAGGAAACTGTTTCAGACCAGAAAATTTATTTAGTTTGAAAGAATAATTTAGACACATCTTACATATTTTCCATTTGGTGGTGTCTGAGTGTAATAGAAGTGTGATTTTATGTTAAAACTCATATAATGTTCAGAATTATTACTAAAGACACATTGAGGATACTACTCCAGCAGGACATGGAAGAAATAAAACATAAATTCTACGTAAGATAACCAAGTGAGGTGATGCAGTGAATAGCAAATTAGAATTAAATTTTGAAGAAATAAGGTTCAAGCCATAATCCAGCCATGCATATTATGGTTTCTGTGGTGTCCGTTAAACATGTCAGATTATTAAAGGGATGATGGCTTCAAAGAACCAAATTCTACTTTATCTGATCAAAATTTCTACATCTGCATGGATACTCTGTCAAACACTTTTAACCACTGTTGCACCAGTTATTAGGAGTTCTTCCTTTGGAGTGGAGAAAGAATCATTGCTCAAACACTTCTGTCCACACTATAACTGGTCTAATCTTGTCTTCTTGATCTGTTCAGTAGTGACACGTAGTGGGTGCTCCAACTGGAATGATCTCATTGTTGATGGAACATTAAATCCAATACTTTCTCTCTTGTAAGGAATGCAATTTTAAAGAACAAATATCTCAAAGAAGAAAAGAACAATAACAATTAATTAATGCGAAAATTGTGATGTCTATAACATGTGATAAAGAAAACATGCAGAAGACAAATTTCCCTAGACAACGGGACATATTTAGAAATACAAAAAAGTCAAGAAAAGGATTGGATCGACGAATGTTCTCAGCAAAGATTAATGGAAGAAATTCACTGTAAAAAGAATAAAAACTTCAGAAGTTGTGATGGAGGGAAAGTTTTGGAAATATTTATAATTACAAAGGAAAGTATATGGGACTTTTCGTTACACTGCATATTGCAGATAAACAATATATGAGAATTCTTTTACTAAATGAAAGTAAGTTCAGCA
This sequence comes from Schistocerca cancellata, assembly GCF_023864275.1. NCBI lineage: Eukaryota > Metazoa > Arthropoda > Insecta > Orthoptera > Acrididae > Schistocerca > Schistocerca cancellata. The sequence continues at coordinate 587,716,041 of NC_064632.1, read as the reverse complement.
CTGGGGGTGTAGATACAGTACAGGAATGTTAAAATTCTTGAAGAACAAGGACTGGATAAGAAGACACGGAACATCATAGAGCAGACATTAACAAATACAAAATGCAAAGTGAAATTCATGGGAAAACTTTCAAAATCATTTGAGATAAAAACTGGGGTTAGACAAGGTGATGGATTATCACCTCTGTTATTTAACTTAGTTCTGGATAGAGTCATGGCAGAATGGGAAAAAGAACTCAAAAAAGAAAAGTACTGGAAACCAATATCACTGGGAACCAAAAAAGATGACCTACAAATCCCCTACTTAGCCTACGCAGACGATCTTGCAATAATGGCAGATTCTAGTGAAATGGCAGTCAAACAGATAGAAACCTTAAAAGAGTGTGCAGGAAAAGTTGGCCTACAAATATCTTTTGAGAAAACGGTGTTTACAACAACAAATCTAGAAATTTCTAAGTTACAAACCAAATATGGAGAAATTAAGAGGGTACCATACTTTAAATATTTAAGAGAGATAATTTCTGAAAAATACTCACAACAAGAAAGAATATTAAAAGCTCGTAGGGGTCTAGGGCTGGTCCAAAACATTTACAATAAAAAATGTCTGTCTATAAATACCAAAATTAAACATTATAAGTCGGTAATTAAACCAATAATGCTATATGCCAGCGAAACCTTGACACTTAAAAGAAAAACAGATATGGAAAACCTGAAGAAAGAGGAAAGGAAAATCATTAGGAAAATTCTGGGACCAAGATGGACCAAAGAGGGGTATAGATTACAGAAAAATTCTAAAATTGAAGAATATTCTAACATAGAGATAGACATGAGGAAGAGGCGTCTAAAATTCTATGGCCACATAATGAGACTTCCCGATCACAGACTTACAAAAAGAATAGTAAGATACGTAGCATCCCTTGTTAATGGAGGAGAATGGATCAAAAATGTAAAGAAAGATCTGGAATTAGCCAACATTACTACTGAAGACATGAACAAAAGAAACAATTTCAAACTTAAAGTTGACAAATGGGAGGTCAAACCAGAGACAAAAGCGCCGAGAACTGGAACAAAATGGAGCGAAGAAAGAAAAGCTGAATTCTCGCAAAGAATGAAGACCTGGTGGGCAAACAAGAAGAATAAGAAGCCCCAGAAGTGAACCATCTTTACTTAGCGTCTTCCATGTTGGGAGCTTTACGACTAATAATAATAATAATAATAAATGCAAACACTCGTCTAGTGCCGCAGCCTGTGCTCTGGTCTGAGTAGCGTACTAGGCTGGAGAGCACGCAGAATTATGAAGGGAGGAGGAGAAGATTGTATGAGTTAAGCAGTGAAAGGATGAACAGGGCTGTAGAATAGTGCAGTTACAGTTCAATGTAAAGGGGGTTGGGGGCTTGAGGGAACGTGCAAGAGGCAATGAGATGAAAAATTCTGAGGAAGATACTTAAGAAAGAGTATGACTAATAATGTATAAGAAAATAGGTGTACAGGTGAACTGCTGTTAACAGTTTTGCATGTGCATGCCACAAAATTGTAAATGTCGGCACAAATTTAACTTTTTATGTCCGTAACTGGAAGAGGGACAACACGATATTGATATTCTACTGGTAGTGAGGAGCAGTGCTTTATTATGTCATTGAATGTGGAACGTGAATAACAAGAAAATTTTAGTGCTTGATGACAAGAAGATACAATGTGAAAAAGCTTCCAGAGTAGAAGTTTTATTGCCCAGATTGCAGCTGATACATATCCTGATCACCAGTTTCAGCAAAGTTATATTGCCATCTTCAGGTAATCGGATACATGAATTATAATGCCACTGCGTGGCCATCGAAAACGTGGAGGTAAACTCACAGAGAAAACACTCCCATGCAACACTAAGTACACTAAAATAGAAACCATAACAGTATCAACAAAGTATGGAGGTGTCAAATACAATCCACTGCTGTCAGATGTGTGTAGGTTGATAACCAGCTCCATACTCAAGTACTGAAGTATGGAGCTGTGGCTGTGGCTGTGCTGAGGGTACAGAGCAACATGCTCTCGAGGGAGTCTGGCCATGGCTTGCTCTGCGAAATGGAAGGTGCAGCTACAGTAACTTCCGGAGGAGACCGGCTCGGCGACAGACAGGAAGGTTAACAATTAAGGAGTGCTGCCAGTAGGAAACCAGTGGTTTGCAGTTAGTGTTGCACAGAGCCCTCTTCATGGAAACATTAAAGGTATTTGAGACGTGAGATGTAAGGGGCCAGCTAATGCCGTGCTCCCTGCAGACCAAAAGTGTGAGGCAGGAGAAATGGGGCTGTGGGAAGCGGCTGATGCGTACCTGAAACTGGACAGAATGCACAGTGTGTGTGTGTGTGTCCACAAGTGCAAAGAACTGGGTGAGAATTCAGGAACGGCTACAGTGATCGAGGGAAAGGTGGAGAAATGCAAGGGAACGCAGGAGACAAGTAGGCAGACCAGTAACTCACTGGGTGCAGATGCATCGTGGAAGAAGAGAGTGCAAGTGCGTGAGTGCATGATCCAAGGTGGAGTGCATTGAAACATATGGGAGATCGTTATCACACATGGCAGAGTGTTTAGGGAAACAAGGAAAGTAGGTAATGCAAAGACTGCATTTTATTGGTAGAACACTTAGATGATGCTACATGTTCTGTAAAGAGAGTGCCTACACTATGCTTGTCTGTCCTCTGCCAGAGTATTGCTGTGTGGAATGGGCTTCTTACTAGACAGGATTGACAGAGAAAATCCAAAGAAGGGCAGCACTTTTTTTATTATTGCAAAATAGGAGGGAGGATCTCATGGATGTGATAAGCGGGTTGAGGTGGCAGTTATTAAGACACAAGTGTTTTTCAATGTGCTGAGATCTTTTCACGAAATTTCAGTCTCCAACCTTTTCCCTCTGAGACCAAAACTATTTTATTGATGCCATCCTACTTTGGAAGATATTAATTAAGAGAAATCGAAGCGCATATAGGAGATTTTTCATTTTTCCCACATGCTTTTCAATGGTGGAACGGTAGAGAAATAGTCTGAAGGTGATTCTGCCAGGCACTTAAGTGTGATTTGCAGAGTGGTCATTTACATGTAGGTCACAAGAAGAGACATGCTTGTTGCATAAGATATGCTGTCCCATCTGTAGGGCATGGGGACATTGTCACTGTACACTGCAGCTGAGCGAGGAAGCAATGCCATGGTTCAAAACACTGCAGCTGCATTCCCGTAGCTGAAAAAGTTGCGGGAGCAACAGTTGTAGTGCTGGAGTAGCCATGGTGGACACAGAGATGAGAACAGTGTGTATGTAAGAAAATGCCACCCACATAAGCCTGTTCCTCATTGCCACTTGTATTTCTGTGATTGCAAATGGAGTCAACACACTTATCGTTATGCCTCTGATAATGATGAGTAATGCTTTATTATGTCTCTGAATGGAACATAACAAGAAAGTAAGAACCACTCCTTGATGTCCAGAAAATAAGAGTCACTGCTTGACAACAAGAAATAAGATTAACACTGTATCCACCAATAGGATGTTATCCAAGAGCGTATGTTTGGTCACTGAAATAGTAAATTCCCACAGTGTCCTTAAATACCAAATCCCATGAGGAAGTGGTCAGCAACGACCTTTGGTAGCATCTGGTGATGGCTGAGCAGCTCGGAGAATGTAGGATAGTTAGTGACCAGTGAGACTGTGGTTAATGGGTGAACAGCAGCCGCATAGTGATGGTGTAGGGGCTCGTGGAGTGGGACCCATGAAGTTGTGGCCAGTGTCAGATGGCAACTGCTCAGGGACACAGCGATGTGACTCGGAAATGTACCACAGACAGAATCGTTCGAGGCTGTGGTTGACAGTGTTGACAGCTTGGTTGCTCGTGGAGATGGCTGGTGTCCAGGACTGGAACTCAGCAGAACTGTGCTGGCTATGCACTAGACAGCTGGTTATAAGCACATCCAATGGAAGATTACATGATTATTTTCTGGGCAGCCTGTGACTGGCGTAGAAAAATAGTTCTGTAATTGTGATGCAGCCTTGAGCAATGAGGGTGCTTCGGTGTTGTGTGGAGCGTTTTGTGAGTCTGCAGGTAAATATGCTTATTTATATCAGCAGTGGACATGAAGTCTCTAGTGTTCCTTACTGGCCATCGCATTTTGATGAGACAGTCATTGCCAGGCTGAATGTGTTACGGTACAACCAAATTTCCAAAGTGTATTGCACCAGGATATCGTAGTAACTATGCTTACCAACAGTGGCTCCACAACAAGCCAGAGGGCTGAGCTCCAGAAGAGAAATAAAACTTGACATGTGAGTAAATCTACAGAGGAACAGAGTCCAAGTACCATGTAGAAACAAAAATGGAGCTAAAAACAAAATATAACCAAGATGATTGCCTGAACTCTAGCATGTGGAAACAGAGCTTGGTGTGAGGCGAATACCATGTCTAAGGTATTTGAAATCAGTGTAAGACCTAACGGGCTTGGCTTATTGCTGCTGACAGGTGAACACCTGAGTCAGTGGTCACATGCGTACAATGCTTTCTGTGCGCTGTCTGTGACGGTTTACAGTATTACTCTGCCACAAAATCCACACAGCTCATCTGCTTTCAAGTCCATGTCCGCTAGTGGAATTGCTATATCCCTCCCCCCTGAAAGGACAGTATATGGCTGAAAATGGCCTCATTTGTGATCTGACTTCCGTCACAAAATCAAGAGAGGGTGTGAGATTCCCCAGCAGGGGATCTATCCCAGAAGTAGGCAATAATTACGCGGCAGATGCCTCCAGAGTGGTGGAAGATTGCAGTGGCTAGTGTAATGGCTGGTCTCCCTGCACTGACAGGGGCGAAGACTCATCTGTGGGTGAGTGGGAAAAGGAGGATACTGGTTTCATTTCCATGGGCTCTGCAGCTGTAGCCACAGGGGCGATCACTGCCTGCTGGTAGAGGGTGATGTGCCCATTCCTTCAGCTATATCATACAAGGGCCCTGGTGGAGGAGGCACTGTAACACAGCAGGGATGACTACTCTGGGAGAGAGGTCTTCAGTAGACAACAACAAAACACTATCAAAAACAGGGAGCTGATACCATATGGAAAAATAGTTCCACAGGCACTCCAAAGCCTTATCCAAAGCACGCCCTGTTGAATAAACTGAACCACCTGGCAGAAAACTGTGTTGGCAGCAATGGTCTGCATTTCAATATCAAAATGGAAGCAAAGCAATTCTTCACAATTAAAGTTGGGAACAGCACCCACAGTAAGGTGGCACAAGGCATCCTCATTGCCATCTTTAGATGTAGATCGAAAATGGATTTTGCAGTTGTACTGAGGCAAGAACAGCACCCAGCATTGTAGGCGGGGTGCTGCTTTGTCAGGCAAGTAAGTGTGAGGGCTGAACAAGGAAATCAAATGTTCATAGTCAGTAATAAGGAGAAACTTTGAGATTTTTTTAAAAAAAAAAAAAAAGAAAAAGAAAAAAAAAAAGAAAAGAAAGAAAGAAAGAAAGAAAGAAATTTCTGGACAGCATAGGCTATGGTAAGAGTTTCTTCTTCCACCTGAGAGTAAAGCTGCTGTGCCAGAGTGAGAGTTTTAGAGGTGAAGGCAACAGATCATTCAGAGCTGTGAGCATTTTGGTGTGCTAGGATCACATTGAGGCCATGCTGTGAGATGCTGTGAGCCGTCAGTCACCAAAACAATGTGCTGGTCTGGAGAGAACGCAGCTAAAGAAGCACTTTCACAATCTGGGTTCCAGAAAGACCATGAACCCCAAATAAATGATAGAATGTTGAAAAAAAAAAAAACTGAGATTTCTCAAGGTTACACTACAAGTCTGCAGACTGTAAAACATGAAACTAGAGTGTGCAAATTTTTCTAGTGATTGGCTGTGGAGGAGCCCTTGACAATAATATCATTTAGATAGTTAATGCAATCTGAGACAGGAAAAGTCAGTTACTCTAGAAATTGTTGTAAAATACACTCCTGGAAATTGAAATAAGAACACCGTGAATTCATTGTCCCAGGAAGGGGAAACTTTATTGACACATTCCTGGGGTCAGATACATCACATGATCACACTGACAGAACCACAGGCACATAGACACAGGCAACAGAGCATGCACAATGTCGGCACTAGTACAGTGTATATCCACCTTTCGCAGCAATGCAGGCTGCTATTCTCCCATGGAGACGATCGTAGAGATGCTGGATGTAGTCTTGTGGAACGGCTTGCCATGCCATTTCCACCTGGCGCCTCAGTTGGACCAGCGTTCGTGCTGAACGTGCAGACCGCGTGAGATGACGCTTCATCCAGTCCCAAACATGCTCAATGGGGGACAGATCCGGAGATCTTGCTGGCCAGGGTAGTTGACTTACACCTTCTAGAGCACGTTGGGTGGCACGGGATACATGCGGACGTGCATTGTCCTGTTGGAACAGCAAGTTCCCTTGCCGGTCTAGGAATGGTAGAACGATGGGTTCGATGACGGTTTGGATGTACCGTGCACTATTCAGTGTCCCCTCGATCATCACCAGTGGTGTACGGCCAGTGTAGGAGATCGCTCCCCACACCATGATGCCGGGTGTTGGCCCTGTGTGCCTCGGTCGTATGCAGTCCTGATTGTGGCGCTCACCTGCACGGTGCCAAACACGCATACGACCATCATTGGCACCAAGGCAGAAGCGACTCTCATCGCTGAAGACGACACGTCTCCATTCGTCCCTCCATTCACGCCTGCCGCGACACCACTGGAGGCGGGCTGCACGATGTTGGGGCGTGAGCGGAAGACGGCCTAACGGTGTGCGGGACCGTAGCTCAGCTTCATGGAGACAGTTGCGAATGGTCCTCGCCGATACCCCAGGAGCAACAGTGTCCCTAATTTGCTGGGAAGTGGCGGTGCGGCCCCCTACGGCACTGCATAGGATCCTACGGTCTTGGCGTGCATCCGTGCGTCGCTGCGGTCCGGTCCCAGGTCGACGGGCACGTGCACCTTCCGCCGACCACTGGCGACAACATCGATGTACTGTGGAGACCTCACGCCCCACGTGTTGAGCAATTCGGCGGTACGTCCACCCGGCCTCCCGCATGCCCACTATACGCCCTCGCTCAAAGTCCGTCAACTGCACATAAGGTTCACGTCCACGCTGTCGCGGCATGCTACCAGTGTTAAAGACTGCGATGGAGCTCCGTATGCCACGGCAAACTGACGGCGGCGGTGCACAAATGCTGCGCAGCTAGCGCCATTCGACGGCCAACACCGCGGTTCCTGGTGTGTCCGCTGTGCCGTGCGTGTGATCATTGCTTGTACAGCCCTCTCGCAGTGTCCGGAGCAAGTATGGTGGGTCTGACACACCGGTGTCAATGTGTTCTTTTTTCCATTTCCAGGAGTGTAGCAGGGGCACTGGCCACACCAAAAGGAAAGTGCAAATATTGATAGAGACCAAAAGGTGTATTCATAACCAGAACCCGCTGAGACACTTCGTTCACAGGAACATGCAGATATGCTTCAGACAAATCAGTTTTAGAAAAGTACTGGCCACCCGATATTTTTTCCAACAGTTCCTCCGGGCGTGGTAGAGGATATGTATTCACAATCAACTGTGCACTGATTGTAGTATTGAAGTCGCCACAGGGGCAAAGTTTACCCAACAGCTTTCAAACTACAACCAGCAGCAATGACCATTCACTAGCCGTAACAAGTTGCACCACCCCTAGAGACTGAAGTCTGTCTGATCTACTTTCACTTGATCTTTCAGTGGTACAGGAATAGGACACAAACAACAAAAATGAGGAAGAGTGGTGTACTTCAAAGAAATATGGGCAGAAAAATTTGTGGCACGCTCTATACCTTCCGAAAATAAGTCTAAAAGCTCCTCACACAGTGTTTCCAGTTGAGAATATGGTACCTGATCGGTCACAAGGTGAGCTGCATCGGCGATAGAAAATACAAATGCCCGAAATGCGTCTGTCCCGAACAAGTTCTCAACACAGCAACCACCAAAAATGTAATGGAACAAACCACTGACTTGTAAGAGGCATATGCCACAAATTTTACCAAAAGTACAATGTTCTGTTTGTTATTACTGACCAGCTTCCATGTGACTGGTGTTAATGGAAGTAAGCCTAAACTCACATAGGTTTGAGAATTCAATAACGCCACTGCAGCACCTGTGTCACCTGTAGCCAAAGCACTTGGCAAAAAACACTTCACTCAATAAACAAATTGGGAGAAGTCACAAGCATTGGAGTCACACAGTTTGCATTTGTGTCCGTATACTGAGAAACCTTTGGTTAACGACACACGGAAGTGATGTGGCCTTTCTTCTGGCAAGCCTTACAAGTAGCTGAGTGCTTAGGGCACGTCAAACATTCGTGCTGGACAAAACGGAAAGGACAACACAGAAACAGAGAATGGTGATGCTGACGAGGTGGCAGTTGCGACTGCTTGGACCGGTGTTGGTCTGCTCGGTACTGGACCTGCATATTTGCTGCTGTCACTGCTGCTTCCTCATGCAAGCTGTCTGTTGTCCTGGTGGGCACGTCTTGTGACACTACTGCCACATCACCCCATGCTTCAGTTTGGTTGCCCACTGCCCAAGAAACTTCAAAAGATTGTGCTATTTGCAAAACTACTGGTGCACTTCCTTGTCTGGAGCTAAACAGATAATTGCATCATGCACCATAGAGTCTGCATAAGAGTCTTATGGGTATCAGTAACGAATTGACACTTACGGCTAAGGCCACGAAGTTCAGCTGCCCAGGCCCTGTATGATTGGTTTGGTTTCTTGCTGCATTGCTAGAATTCAACTTGCACTGCTATGACATGCATTTGTTTGCAGTGGTGTTTGGACAATCAACTGCACATGGTTCTGCTGCCAGTTCTTTTAAAGTGCAAGTTTACACAGTAATTGATACACCAAAGGTGGATTCCCAAGAAGAATAAGACTGCACAAATTCGAGTCCCTTGTACAACGATGTGTGAGTCTTTTCTCGTAAGCTTCCCAATCCTCAAATGAATCATCATATAGAGGAAAAGCGGATGGATAGACCAGTGGAACGGCCCACTGTCTCTTAAAGAAAGCTGAGAAAGGGGTCACTGACGAAGTAAGCTGTTCAATCAGGGCCAGTAGCATCACGTCCATAGTGACTAACCCTGATGAAACCACACTTAAAGAATGCACACGTGGAAACCATTTCAAACTTGCCACCAATCATGCAGTAACTGAGTAATACACAAAACTGACCCAAGTACCAGGTGTACCGGTATGAAATGAGCGTTTTTTGTGAAAATGAAACACTAACTTTGAATTGGAAAGTAAAAACATTTTATTCAAAGTACTGACCATTCCTTTCTATACATTTTGACCACCTTTCTGCCAATTTGTGGACACCACACCAATATAAATGTTCGTCTTTTGAAGCAAACCAATCAGACATCCAATTTTCAACTTCTTCATAGGAATCGAAGTGTTCCTCTGCCAATGCGTGTCCCATTGATGAAAACAAATGGTAGTCGGAAGGGACCAAGTCTGGTGAATACGGTGGGTGGGGTAGCAGCTCCCAGCCAAGTGTTTTGATTGTATCCTGAACCAGTTTTGCTTTGTGTGCAGGTGCATTGTCATGTAAAAAAATTACTTTGCCATGTCTTCTGGCCCATTCTGGTCTTTTTTCGATCAATGCATAGTTCAAATTGATCATTTGTTGTCTGTAGCGATTAGTATTCACAGTTTCACCGTGTTTTAGAAGCTCATGATGCACCACACCTTTCTGATCCCACCAAACACAGAGCATTGTCTTCTTGCCGAATCGATCTGGTTTTGCAGTCAATGTTGATGGTTGTCCCTGATTAACCCATGATTTTTCCCATTTAGGATTCTTAAAATAAATCCATTTTTCAACGCCAGTAACAGTTCGATGTAAAATTGATTTTCTTTCATGTCTTTGAATCAAAATTTGACAAATGGTTTTTCGGTTTTCCATCTGTCGTTCATTCAATTCATGTGGCACCCATTTTCCACACTTTTGGAACTTTCCCATAGCTTTCAAATGGTCAGAAGTTGTTTGTTGTGCAACATTTAGCATTGCTGCCATTTGCTCTGACTCAAAGCATCATCTTCATCCAATATTGCTTGCAATTCGGTATCTTCAAACTTTATTGGTGGTGTTCCACGTTCTTCATTTCATACATCAAAATCATTATTTCTGAACCATTGAAATCATCTTTTGCATATTGCTTCTGATAGAGCATGATCATCATATGCCTCGACAAGCATTCGATGCGACTCTGCAGCACTTTTTTTCAAATGAAAACAAAAAATTAATGCTTTCTGCAAATCATCACTTTCTGGTACAAAATTTGACATTGTTAACACGATGAAAACTAATGATGTTGTTTGTCCCATGATTTGATGTATACTGAATATCTTTGACAGGTGTCATACCAACCAAACAAAACAAAATTAAGGCTCATTCACAACAAATGTTCCCTATCGACACATTTGTATCTTAACGCTCATTTCATACTGGTACACCTGGTAATATGAATATGCCTTTATTTGTAAACCTTTGAACGATAACAGAAATAAACTTCTCTGGACTCCACTAGTAGCAAGACAAAAAGAATCATACAGATGGTGCATTACAAGTGATACACAGAACAACTGATGTGAGCAGTACAAACTAAAAGAACATAGCAAGGGTGAGTCAGCACTGCTCTGCGCATGTATAGGAATGAGTCAGCGGTAAAGACGCGGAGAAGACTGTGCTGCGTGTATACTTCCTACAGGTGGCCTCTAGTAGCCAGCACACACTGATACAGTTGGTGCTTGATTTAAGTACACATGCTTGGCAACAGTGCACTTGGAGCAACCACATTCACATTCACTGGTAGCTTGATACAGCAAATTGTGTAAAAGTACAAAATGTTCAGGGATGAATTCTGTTGTCAGTTAATACTGAATGAACATACAAAGATAGTGGCTAAAAGAATGTCATCAGCGTGATATGCTCTTCGGGTTTTATGTTATGCTCTTAGGGTTTTATCAACAGTTTGTAACAGCACGTCATGTGGTGACTTACTATTCTTATGTACACTGAGTTCTTAACTATAGGATTCTTTTCTGAGGATCAAAAGCACAAAACAGGAACACAGTTTTTAAACTGCAGAAAACAGCTATGAGAATGATATATATGTGGCAGTTGGACTCATTGTAAAGAACTATTTTTAAAAAAATGGGCATTCTTACTACACCAGGAGAACATGTCTACCAATCTGTAGTGCATATCAGAGAAAACATTACTAAATATTTCAGTATCTGTTCTACACATAATCATGAAACAAGAGGCAGTTTGGACTTGCATTTACCAAGGAAAACAAACAAAAAACTCCGAACAGCATTTGCTGTCAGGGAATAAAATTCTGGGATAAATTTCCCAAGGAAATGAAAGGGTTATTGGAATGCATTTTTTCATAAAGGCAACTGAAATATTCTCCGTAAGTAACACATATTACACAATTGAAGGTTACTTACAGGACTCAGCTTAGGAGTTAATAATGAAAAGGGATGACTACAACATCCTTCACATTTCAGTACATGATCATGGTTAACTGCTTTAACAAGAAGGTTATGCACCAGGATGTAAAGTCCATGATAGAAATGTCTTCGTCATTCTCCTGAGTTCAACATCCCATCCATCATTGAGAGAGGCTGATTCAGTCTTGCCGGTAGACAGAGGAAAGGACAGGGAAGGGTATGTACAGCCATGCAGTCAGTTTTCCAAACAAACCAGAGTTAGTGCAAGGGGTATAATACCATCTTCATGGTCCAGAAATCATTCACAGGTGTCCTCAGCGTGTGCAATGATGGAGAGCAAAACTATGTTTTATACTATACATTATCTGAAGCAAATTATTGAAAATCAAAGAACATTGTACAGTAGGGACAAACTGAATGAGGCAATGCAGCTGTTAAGATACTGACCTCATATTCGAAAGAATGAAGTTAGCTATGTATCGGCCATTCTAATTTAAGGTTTTCTGCTGTTTTCCTAAATCACGTTAGGCAAATGCCATGATGGTTCCTTTACAAAGACCATGGCTAACCAAATTTCATATCCTCATAGAGCATTCTTACGTATTCTGTGTGTATCTACATTTTGAACTGTTAATTTTCGTTGTATTACCATGGCAATCCCTATATCATTGTGAGATGATCCGCAGATGAATATAAAAAAATATCACGACATACCAACACCAAACTGTATGAAGCACAAAGAAATATGCAGTTTCATAACGTCTCAGTAAGCTATGAATCAAGTTTACTATGTGTCTGAATAAATTCACACAGGATTCTGAAGCTTGTCATTGAGGTATAAATCTCGAGATTTCATATCTGTGGCTGAAATTTTTCAAAAGAGAAAAATCAAAAGCATGACACACACACACACACACACACACACACACACACACACAGTATTTCAGTAACGGCATAAGTGGTCTTCGATAGACATACTAATGGAATGACATGATAAAATCACATCAAGGTGTGCAAATGTTGTAAAAGGCATTGGAGATTGGGGCTATGGGAGAAAGCAGATCCACAGAACTGGAGACTGAGTATTTGAAATAAATGGTAAGATGTTAGAAACAATGATCTGGTTTGTATGTTATGTTGTTGCATAACTCAGAGTGAACTGGTAAGCTGGCAAGAAATAAATTAAGATTTAATATTTTTCATTATACTATTTAACTGTATTGGAAAGACTTGCATCACATTCACAAATTCAGTGCATTATATCCTGTGGTATGAGGTCTATTCAAAAATTTCCGCAATTTTGTCCACAACATTTTTTCCATGCTTTCCTTTTACTTATAGCGCATCTACTCCACAGTTGATACACCACTCGCAATGCTATTTCCACTTCAGAAGCAGTCTTGATGTGCCTCTTCCTGGATTGCGCAAAGTGCCGATTATGAATTTTTCTTTTATCTCGTCTGTTCTTGCAAATCTTTGTCCTTTCAACAGGGTTTTCAACTTCGGTAATAAAAAGAAGTCCACAGGGGCCAGGTCTGGAGAGTATGGAGGATGAGGCAGCACAGTGAATTAGTTTTCTTGTACAATAGCCATGCACCAACAGGGATGAATGTCTGGTTGCGTTATTTTGATGCAAGAGCCATGAATTGTCTTGCCACATTTCAAGCCGTTTCATTCCCACATTTTCTCACAGGCATTGCAACACATCCCAGTACTACAAATAATCAACAGTCTGTCCCTGTGGTACAAATTTATGATTAGCTAATCTGCCCCAAAATGAGTTTTTTTTTCTGACCCGTTATGAATATTGAACCTTGTCCTCAATATCATAAGCTACCTTTCATCACCAGTTGTGATTTTCTTAAGAAACATCTAATTCTTATTTGTGCGACCCAAAAGCTGTTCACAGATAGCAAGGCAAATGTCTTTCTGACCTCGACTTATGAGCTGTGGGACAAACTTGCCAGCAACACGATGCATTCCAAGATTAGTGTCAGAATTTGGTGATGTGATCCCACTGAAATGTTACGTTCTTCTGCAATCTCTCGGACAGTCAGTCTTTTACTGGCACACACAATTTCATTGAGTTTCCTGACATGAATGTCATTAGTAGACATCGAAGGGCATCCTGAACGAGGGTCACCTTTAACTTCCGTCCGGCCATTTTTAAGCAGTATGAACCATTCGTAAAACTGAGTACGCGTCTGGCCATCCTGATTTAGGTTTTCTGTGATTTCCCTAAATCACTCCAGGCAAATGCCGGGTTGGTTCCTCTGAAAGGGCAGAGCCGACTTCCTTCCCAATCCTTCCCTAATCTGATGAGACCGATGACCACGCTGTCTGGTCTCCTTCCCCAAACCAACCAACCAACCAACCAACCAAAACCGAGTACGGCTTAAGCACTCATCACCGTAGACTTCCTGCATCACGTGATGTGTATCTGTAAAGGTTTTCTTGAGTTTCACGCAAAATGTAATGCAGATGCGTTGCTCCTCTAACTTTGCAATCTTGAAATTTGTAAGCAGTGTGACACAATGTTGCTCAATATAGCATTGAACAATAACTAGCAGACATATAACAATGAAACTTCTGGCAATTACACATTAAACACAGGCATGTGCAGGGATGCCGACCGCATTTTCTCCAACACACCATCGGCGCAAAATTGCAAGTGTTCCAGAATATTTTAACAGATCTTGTATAATGCATAAAAATTGTTAACTGATTTTCAAATAACAGTGTTCTAAACATACACAAGCTTTATTAATCAAAGCTAAGGCAACTGAGGTGATTTATTCCATCACACTATTCTGGTATGCTCATCTGTTCAACATCATGAGCAATTATTTCTAATAACTGTTACATAGGATTGACTGAAACATTTTTGTGGCTATTCTACAACTTCTTTCATATTTTCTAAAATACATGCTGATTTGTGATTTAAATTACACTGTCTTAGAAATTTAATGTCGAACTACCTTTTTAAGTCTCTTTTCTGTGGCACTACCAGTTATTTTTCCAAAACTTAATCTCTCATTGCAGTTGCTAGTCTGTTTCCAAATCTTCCAGTATTTCCTTTGTACTGGGTTCTGCCTTCTCATTTTTTTTCCATCATGTTTTTCCATGTGATCATTTTCCCTCTACATTACACACAGTTCCTATCGAAATTTCCACTTTTACTATTCCCGTTGATTATTATGTAGTCTTATTCATTCATTGGTATAATTTTCTTTGTTTAATTTGTGTCAATTACCTCAATATTTACACTAATTTATAATTCTCTCTTTTACGTTCACTTACGCACCATTTTATCTCTAAATCCTTACTATCTGGTGACTGATCCCGAATTTGATTGTCAACATAAAAGTGGACACTAAAAGACTGTCAGATGCTGGCAATATGTTATTTCCTTTCAGATGCAAGTGACTGGCGGTCCCGATTGGAACAGATGCGAAAACATCGTACAGGAATGGAGGATGCTCTCACAAGTGCGCAGACACAGCTGAGTCGCCTGCATACTGATGTGGAACACACACTGGACAAAGTGGCAAGCCGTGAGCGCTATTTGAATGCTCAGCTTGAGCCTTTGCTTGTTCAGTATCGTGCTCTTAAGGTATTGTTACTCCAATACATTGCATTGAGCTTATATCTCTTTTCATTTGTTTAAATACAACCTTGCTGTTTGCAGTTTTTGAAAAAAGTGGTCAACTTCCTTTAGATTCTTTCCTTGGTTATCGTCTATAACAACAATGCCTTCCAAGTAGCTGACAAACAATGGTACTGGGGAATCCATTCCTTTAAATATTGTTTGTAGCAGCACTGGTGCATGCAATTCCCAAGTGTAACCTTTTGTATCTGTAGGGACTAAATTGGGTGTTC
Source organism: Schistocerca cancellata (assembly GCF_023864275.1). Taxonomy (NCBI): domain Eukaryota; kingdom Metazoa; phylum Arthropoda; class Insecta; order Orthoptera; family Acrididae; genus Schistocerca; species Schistocerca cancellata. The sequence continues at coordinate 587,700,642 of NC_064632.1, read as the reverse complement.
AGCAGAGCTGCCTTTTGTGGTTCTTCCTTCAAGAGAATTTGAAGGCATGAATATGCAAAGTCTGTTTTGCAAGAAACCCTGACTACCAGATAGCTTGGCTAAAAGCTTCTGAGAATTTGGAATGAGATAGACATCCATGGCCAGTTAAGCCTTTATCATTGCATTAAAATTCCCTCAGATGCAGAAAGGTTTTTTATGGAGGCAGGGGATGGGACAGCTAGATGCGTCATCCATTGGTCAGAGAGTACTAGTTTCAGATTGCATTGCTATTGTAGCCAGTTGAGCTTAACTGTGAGTGCGCCTCTTGTATTGTGAACAATACAGTTTGTAAGCACAAAAAATGTTGAAACAGCTGATGGTTTCAGAGTTAATTTGAGCTCAGTAGTCTGTTGCACAGACCAGCCCTAGGACAAATGAGGGGCCAAATTTCACACACGTCGTACCCATTAATTGAAGAGGAGGACAATCCGAAAATCATTTCATTGTACCCATAATGAAGAACCAGAATGTATGAAGGCATCCAATTCAAAAATATTTTTACATCTAGATGATCCAGTATTAATAAATTTGTCATCAGGAGATGTGCTTGTATCTGATGTCCACTGAAAAGACTCCTGTGTAACAGGATCTGTTGATTCCCATATTCTAATATCTTCCCCAAGGATAGCGACAAATCAGGATAACCCCAACATTTGTAGATAACAAGCTTAGTTATTGTGTTCTATGTGGCATTATTGGCTTGAAAATATAGAAATGGCATACATAATTATGATCAGATTTAAAAGAAAACAAGACAACTCTCTATGTTTTTCGGTTAAGGCGGTCTATTCTTATTAACATTCAAACATTCCAGACACATTCCCAGTGTCTGAGATCAACAACAGCTGTATTGATAAAAGAGAGCAAGAATCCTTGTCATCCACAAGTTTCTGGACTGTGCGGGCAGTTAAATTATTGATGTAATATATCTTTGCACTGCAGAGTTTACCTCTGTAGCTCAGTTGTCAGTGTGCCTGACTGCCATGCAGAGGTCGTAGGTCATCTGGTTAGATGGCTTTTTGGCAGGTACACATTTGGAAGAGGTGTAATAAATTCTGAAGCTATGTTTTGGCCAGGGTCACGTCTTTTGATGCTAGTATGTGCTGGCTTGCAGGCTGTGAGACTTTAAATGATTTAATGATATGTAACACGTCTTTCAATGTGGATCCCAGCAGTATCAGTGTCTCACAATGGGCTAACTCATCTGGCTAGAAGTAAAGTACTACAGCACACTTGAGTGATTCAACATATGATTTGTGTTTGTGTATGTTGGGTTATCCAAAGTGAATATTATAATTTTGACTAAGACCATGGAGATGAGCAGCTCATGGTGTATGGGTTATATCTGGTATTTTTTGGTATTGATGAAATCTGAAATCAGCCTGTTGTGTGACCTTCTTCTTCCTCTTAACCCGTCCACCATTACACGTGCACACTTTCTTTTTTGTGAGATCCATAACAGATTACATAATTCCTCAAATAGCAAGTTAACAGGATCTGCCAATGATGCAAATGCATGCAACGAGGCGAATAGTTTGAGTTTACCTTGTATGCAGTGAAATGTTGATACCGGCAGCAAAGATATTCACACCAGTTCTCTTTTGTGTCATTATATGATGGTTTTGGTGGTCATGGTGGTGGTGGTATGACACAGCTGTATCTGCTGTTGCAGTAAGTCTCTTAGGTTGTTGTTGGGAGAACTATTTCTGTTACTGTAGTAACACGAGCTGCAGCTGTTGTTGTTGGTGCCTGCCCCAATAGTTTTAATGAATTGTGTTCTGTATCTTTAATGTTTTTCTCTCAAGTATTTCTTTTACCTTGTTGACACTTTTCTACCTGAGCTAGTGATTCCCTCTGTGTTCACTGTAATAGTACTGGATGTTTAAGGTTTGTGTATTGTTCCATCATTGTTCCACATTCGTAATTATATTACATGTTTCAATCATTCTTGATCGTCTACATATCTAAAACTAAATATGTACATCTAATATTTTACGATAAGTAGAAAAGAAAAGCATTGTCCATAAACATAGAATTTACGTAAATAGTTGTGTCAGCAATCCATCTTGTCTACTCAGAAGCACATATCAGAGTACTGTGTTTTGCAACTACAGTCAATGTTTTAAATAGGCATATGTTGGAGGTGGAGGGGGGGGGGGGGGGTGAAGTGAGGCTGATACGGGTAGTGGAAAGGAAGCAGGGAGAGTATGGTGGAGAAGTCATGAGTTTAACAAGAAAGAACGTGCTAAAATTATAGACAGTATAATTATGTAAAAATTCTCATTGGAGGACTAATACTGTAAAACAATAGGTATGTAAAATGTAAAGGGCGTAAAATAGCGAAATTATAAAATAGAGCATGGGGGAAGTGAGGGAGGACAAAGTGGGGGGGGGGGGGCAGGGTTTAGTTGCAGGGATGCTATGGGCTTAACAAGAGAGGGTCTTATACTAAAATTGCAAAAAATCAATAATGTAAAAAATCTCCTGTTAAGATACCAGAATGGATGTGTAAAAATGTAAACTGAGGATAAAATAGTAGATTATAAAAGTGGAAATAAAGTAGTGAAAACTGAATTAGTACCTGCAGGCATTCAAAGTGTGAAACTTTGAAAGTGTAAAGTCATAAATTCTTACTCTGAAAGTATAAAGATAAAATTGTATAATTTTTTCATTAAAAAATTAAAATTTTTGTCCTAGAACAATGGATGTATAAATAGTGAAAGAAAAATATTGTAAAATTACGGAAGTGGAATTATGTAGAAGACCTATAACTGCATGAAGTGTCTTTAAATATTATGAATTGTTTTGCAGTATGTACATCATTGATTTTGGCATGAGACCCTCTCTTGTTAAGCCCATAGCATGCCTGCCACTATCCCTCATCCTCTCCCCACCCCACTCCACCGCCCCTTGCTTCTTTGCGTGCTTTCAATCCCCCCTCGCTCCATTTTATAATTTTCATATTTTAATGCCGTTTGCATTTTAATTACCATTGGTCTACACTATTAGTGTTACAATGGGGAAGTGTACATAATTATATGTCATATAGTTTTAGCATGACCTCTTCTTCTTCTTCTTCTTCTTCTTCTTCTTCTTCTCTTTTTTTTGGGGGGGGTGGGGGGGGGGGGGGATTTGCAAACACGGCCAACACAAGGAGCTGCAAATCAAAAGATGGATATGACCTCTAACATGAATTCCCCGTCATCTCCTCTCTGCTCCCTTTCCCCTCCCATGACCAACTGCACTCTATTTGCCCTCCCCACCCCCCTGCCTTCAACATATATGTTGTGACTCACCGATCTTTCAAAGTGCCGCCCCGCAGTTACTAGCATCCTCTACATGCGGCACTGTCTGCCAGCTATGCAGCAGCAGCGCCACCTAAGCGGCCAGCCAGACCCGATAGACTCGGACTCAGTTATGATTTGACTGGTAAAGTGACACATGTCTTACTCTGTTTACTTTATCTGTGACTTTCATGTATTGCGTCGTCCTTGAAATTTTGTTCAGCTTGAAGTTAAAACAATTGGCGACGAGGATGGGATTTTTCTTTTCCATCGTTGACCCACGTGTTTCCATGGCTACTTTAGAGCAAATATTGCAAGGTCTCATAGAACAGCAAACGCTTCTCACAAATGCTATTCGTGATTTCGTCGCGGCATCAGATGCGGGGCATCTCTCGTCGTTGTCTCTACCTTCTTTTCCTCCTTACAACGAGACAGTGGAAGACTGGTCTGATTATGGAAAATGTCTTCGACAGCACTTCTTGGCATTTCATGTCGCGGATGACCAAACGTGTAAGTCTCTGTTACTTTCATGGATTTCACCTCAAATGTATCGGTTGTTGTCGCAATTGGCTCCTTTGAAAGATCCTACATCTTTATCCTATGCTGAAATTTGCTCACTTCTGTCTGTCGATTTTCAAAAGCATACGCATGTGGTAGCCTCTCGTGTTGCCTTTTATTGTTGTCAAAAACAACCAAATCAGTCCTATCACACTTGGGCTGCTGAACTTCATGGCCTCAGTAGAAAGTGTCAATTTGTTACTGAAGTTCACAAAGAATCCTATGCCGATTCCATGGTACAGGGTGCTATTATCCGGTCAGCGCCCGACAAAGAAGTTGGGCAATGTGCCCTTGAGTTGGCAAATCTGACTCTAGATGAAGTCCTATCCATCGCTCAGTCTTTTGAAATTTCTCGCAGCACTGGAGGGCAAATAGAGGCGTGGGGTGACGTCGCAGAAATACAACCTCTGTGCGCTGTTGATGAAGCGTGTGGCGTGTCCCCGCCGGCTGACGTGGCCGCAGTACACTCCCAAGCGCAGCCTCGGCCTAACCATAAACAAACCTCTAAGAAACTGCAGCAAAACCCACGGCAACTTCCTTCATGTCCGCGGTGTTTTACGAAACATTCACGAGAGGATTGTCCACAACGTTGGGCTGTGTGTCACAACTGCAAAAAAAAGTGCCATGTGTCATCCGTTTGCAAATCCGACCGCATACTTGATGTTCATGAACAAGGCGCTGATTCTGATTCTGTGTTGTCTGTCAATTGTACTTCTTCCCTTTCAGGGAAGTTATTCTTCACTGTCCAAATACTTGGTTGAGATGTTCGCATGCAGGTGGATACTGGTTCTGCTGCCACTATCTTCAATTCTCAGACGTATCTTCAGTTGGGTTCTCAAATCCTGTCACTTGTCACTAGGCAATTACGGACTTACAATAAACAGCAGATTTCTCTCTTGCGACAATTTGATGCTGAGGTATCTTACAAATCTGTTGTTTGCACTGTTCCCATATTTGCTGTCGACCATAGTAACGCAGAGAATCTTTTTGGTTTCGATGCCTTTCGCGTTTTTGGGTTCTCCAAGGATGACTCTGTCAATATCGTCTCTGATGCTATTCCTTGTGCTCAATTGGATTCCTTGTCAATGACATTTTCGTCCCTTTTTCTCCTGGGTTAAGCCATGCAAACGACTTTGAAGCTCATATCACTCTCAAACCCACTGCTCGGCCTAAGTTTTTTCGGGCTCGGCCCATTCCTGTGGCCCTTCGTGATCAGGTCAAACAGGAGCTGAATCGTCTCACTGCTTCAGGAGTCTTACTTCCTGTCACTTCCGGTGAGTGGTCCTCTCCTGTCGTTGTCGTTGCTAAGCCTTATGGTGATATTCGTCTCTGTGGCGATCTCAAAGCCACTGTAAATGCTCAATTCCTTATTGACACTAACCCTATGCCTCAACCGGAAGAATTGTTCACTAAACTTGCTGGAGGCCAGTATTTTTCTAAACTTGACGTGTCAGAAGCTTATCATCAACTTCTTCCCGACGCTGCTTCCCGGCAGTTTCTGGTCCTTAACGTGCCTTTCGGCCTCTATCAATACCAACAATTGCCATTCGGGGTTGCCAGCACTCCTGCTCTCTTTCAGCAATTCTCGGAACAATTATTGCTCACTGTCCCTGTGTGTATAAATTACACGGACGACATTGTTGTCACTGGCTCCACCACTGAAGAACTTCTTCAGAATCTCCACACACTTTTTCATGTCTTACAGACTGCTGGTCTTAAGTGTAATCTTCAGAAATCAAAATTTTTTCAGGCATCTATCACGTACTTGGGGTTTCAACTCTCTCGGGATGGTATTTGTCTGCTTCAGCAAACTGTCGCTGTGCTCGATGCCCTTCCTCGCCCTACATCTGTTAAGGAACTGCAGGCCTTCTTGGGGAAAATAGCATGCTATCACAGGTTTTTGCCGTCTACTGGTTCGGTGGCTCAGCTGTTGCATCGCCTGTTGCATAAAAACATGCCTTTTCACTGGTCTGTGTCATGCGATGCGGCTTTCCAGAAATTGAAGACTATGCTGAAACAGGCCCCGTGCCTGGCTACTTATCGACCTGGTCAACATCTTGTTCTTGCCATGGATGCCTCTCAATACAGGGTCGGTGCAGTCCTTGCACACCATTTTTCTGATGGTTCTGAACAACCCATTGCTTATGCCTCCAAAACACTGACGGATGCCCAACAAAAGTTTTCTCAAAATGAAGAGCTTTGGCCATTATTTATGCTCTTCATAAGTTTGGTGTTTTTCTCTATGGATCCAAATTTCATCTTGCCATGGATCACAAACCACTTGTTTCCTTATTTCATCCATCAACGTCACTTCCCGACAAGGCTGCACACCGCCTCCAGCGTTGGGCTCTTTATTTGTCTTGTTTCAATTATGAGATTCATTTCCGGCCAACGGCTCAACATGCAAATGCTGATGCACTGTCTCGCCTTCCCATGGGTCCTGATCTGGCATTCGATAGGGACGAACTTTTGTGTTTGCACCTGGATGTTGCCGAGCAGTGGGTTGTGGATGGGTTCCCCATCACTGGGGACCGACTGGCGGCTGCTACAGGTTCTGACCCTACCCTCTCCCGGGTTTTACGCTGTATTCAGAAGGGTTGGCCAGATCGTCCGTCCGCTAAGACTTCTGATCCGTTGCGGAACTACTACGCTTTGCGTTATCGCCTCATGGCTAGGGACGGTGTTATCCTCCTTTCCACTGAAAATGCTTCGCCGCGTGTTGTGGTACCTACGTCTTTGCATGCTTCGGTCTTGCGCCTCCTTCACCAAGGGCACTGGGGTGTCTCTCGCACAAAATCTCAAAATCTCTGGCGCGCTGTCATGTGTACTGGCCCAGCATCAACTCTGAAATCGCGCACATGGTCGCTGTCTGCGGCACTTGTACATCACAGGCAGCAGCCCCGAAGTCATCTTTGTCACCGTGGCCTTCACCTGAGAAGCCCTGGGAGCGTATTTATGCTGACTTTGTGGGACCTTTTTTAGGTACTTATTGGCTTCTCGTTATTGATGCCTGCTCTAACTTTCCTTTCATTGTCCATTGCATGTCACCTACCACTGCGGCAACCACCAATGCTCTAGCTCGCATTTTCTCTTTGGAAGGCCTTCCCTCTACTCTTGTTACTGATAATGGTGTGCAATTTGCCTCTTCCGATTGTGCGGATTTTGGTGCCCGTCACGGCGTCATGCATGTCACGGCCCCTCCGTTCCATCCACAGTCAAACGGTGAGGCTGAACGACTGGTCCACACATTTAAGGCTCAGATGAGGAAACTCCTGAGTTCTTCTGCTTCTTACCGTTTCACCCCCGTGGGCGACCACAGCCCGGCTAAGCTCTTACATGGCCGACAGCCCCACACACTACTTCGTCTTCTGCGGCCTTCCACCTCACAGCCGCTGGTGCCTTCGCTTGGCCGGTTCACCACTGGCGACCTTGTATGGATACGGGGATATGGCAGGCGGCCAAAATGGAGTCCTGGCCGCATCTTGCGACACCGTGGCCGACACCTGTATGAAATCCAGATGGATACGGGTGTTGCAGTGCGTCACTTGGACCAGCTTCGGCCTCGTGTGCCGGCAACGCCTGTTCCGGATGCCGCTACACCACCTTCGGCTCTACCTGACGCTCGGGATCCTGGAATCTGTCATTACTCACAACACAGTCCTCTCACCATCATATTGGTGCTAGCACAAGAACTGACGCCACCAGGAGTCGTGCCCTTCCAGGAACCAGATGACCATCCTCTGTCGGAGCAACTCTACTCGCCTCCTTCTCCAATGGGCGTGGACACATCACCCATGTCTCCTGTTATAACAGCCGGACTGGCCGCAATGGGCAGATAGGTGCACGGGGCCCCAGCAGATTCGACTCCCACGTCTCGTGTCATCTCGACTCGTTATCATCGGGGACACTTCCATCCATACGGGAAGCCTCCTCCTCGAGACTTTACGCCCAGTCAAGCAACACCTATGGATGTTAGCAATCTACAGGCCACCTCCATCAAGACCTGTGCAAAAACTTCAAAGGGGGGAAAAGTGTTGTGACTTGCCGATCTTTCAAAGTGCCGCCGTGCAGTTACGCGCGTCCTCTATATGCGGCGCTGTCCGCCAGCCATGCAGCAGCAGTGCCACCTAAGCAGCCAGCCAGCCAGCCAGAGGTCGCTAGACTCGGACTCAGTTATGATTTGACTGTTAAAGTGACACACGTCTTACTCTGTTTTCTTGATCTGTGACTTTCATGTATTGTGTCGTCCTTGAAATATATTTGTTCAACTTGAAGTTATAACAATATACCTATTTAAAACATTGACCACAGTTTGCAAAACACAATCCTCTGATATGTGGTACTGTTTGTATTCAGTTCTTTTCTTTTCTAGTTATCTTATAATATTAGATGGTACATATGTAGTTTTACTTTGTATTACATCTGAAGATGATCCAGAGTGACCGAAATATGTAATCTAATTAAAAAATGTGCAACTGAGATGGAACAATAAATGAGAATTATCTTAAATATCTATACAGTTGCTGAATCTCTCAAGCCAATTATGTCGACTACAATACAAGGCATGATCACACCGTATCAGTCTGCTAGATATTCATATTGTCAGTCTTTCAGACAGGATAACAGATATTCTGAAGCCCAGATCCTTAGCATCGGTTTTGCTGTAGAATTCTAGAACATTTTCTAAGTTTGAAATATAATAAATTTCATAAAGACTGAAAAACTTACGTGCACAAATCAGCACAGTTTTAGAATGCGTCATTTGTGTAAAATACAACTTGCCCTTTTCTCACATGATATGCTTCAAACTCTGGATGAAGGCCAATGGGCGCAGATTATGTATTTCTAGATTTCTGAAAAGCATTTGACACATTACTACATTGCAGAATGTTAACCGAGGCACGAGCCTACAGGATAGATTCCCAAATATGTGAGTGGTTCAAAGAATTCTTAAGTAACAGAACCTTGTGTGTTATCCACGAAGGTGAGTGGTCATCAGAGACAAGGGTATCATCAGGAGGGCCCAGGAAAGTGTGATGGAACTGCTGTTATTTTTTATATGCATAAATGATCTGGTGGATAAAGTTAGCTGAAAAACTTATGTGCACATATCAGCACAGTTTTAGAAAGCATCATTTGTGTGAAATACAACTTGCCCTTCTCTCACACAGTATGCTTCGTGTGCAGGAATGTGTCAAAGATGAGGGACTGTAGGATGATAAAAGATGACTTAGACAAAATTTCTCGTAGGTGTAATGAATGGCGACTGACTCTAAATGTAGACCAATGTAAGTTAATGTGGATAAGTAGGAAAATCAAACCGATAATATTCAGATACAGCATTAGCAGTGAACCTATTCTTGAGTACTGCTCGAGTGCTTAGGGTCCACACCAAGTCAGGTTAAAGGAAGACATTGAAGCACGCCACATGCAGGCTGCTAGATTTGTTACCAGTAGGTTCAAACAACATGCAAGTATTACAAAGATGCTTCACAAGCTCGAATGGGAATCCGTGGAGGGAGGGCAACGTTCAAGGGAAACTATTGAGAAAATTTAGAGACTGGCATTTGAAGCTGACTGTAGAACGATCCTACTGCCGCCAACATGTATTTCATGTAAGGACCACAAAGATAAGATAAGAGAAATTATGACATGGAGGCGTATAGACAGTTGTTTTTCGCTCATTCTATCTGTGAGAGGAACAGGAAAAGAAATGACTAGTGGTGGTACAGGGCACACTCTGCTGAGCACCATACTGTGGCTTTCGCATTGTTTATGTAGATGTAGATGTAGAATAATGAGCAATCTGCAATAAATGTCCTGTCCAAAAACCAGATGAGCAATCACTAAAAGTCCACTGCGTATCTGAAACATATCCGACCGAGATAACTGCACCGTCTGGTGACATGTAGACAGTGAGATCCAGAGATGATGTGTTTCTAGTCTGGATTGTTCTGTGTGCAGTCATAAGTGACTGGTTCTACCTATGTTACATGAGCCCATGGCAGGCATGGCCATGATACGGTATGGGTATCCATTGTCTCTCCCTCACCATTGTGGTTACGTAGCACTGGTGCATACTCGTCTTCCCTATGACATACAAGAAGATTCTCCTTTCAATAGGTAAGCATAATAAGCCATAAAAGTATTGTTGAATGAGAACCTGTCTTAACCATCTCTAAGACGATGATAAAATCTAAGGTGTGTAGCTTTATCAGAAGACAACGTGTAGAATATTGGAGTAAGATCCAAACACAAAAATATGGCTAATTAATGACGCCAAAATCATATTTTAAGAGAAGTTTTTCAAGCCTGGGCTTGAACAGAATGCAGATTAAACTCATGGTAAGTCTAATGACTGGTTATGGAAACTTCAGGAAACACCTGCGCAGGATTGTTACAGATAAAAGTGCAAGTAGGATTCGCACACTGAGGGTTCTGTGCAAACTTAATTCAATTTTTGCCTATTTTTGATGTATGTACTGGAAAGATATTGGTCTCTTGAATTTCAGGACTGTGTCAAAATATCTGTAGTACTTCCTCAGAGTAGGCCAGACATACAAAAAGAAGTGAGCATATTTTTATGTACTTCCTAAACCATGACTACAACTTAGATTTTATGTTTGCATGCAGTAATGTTTATCTATTATGCTTTTGATAGATGATGAATGCAAAAAGATATTTTTAATGTGATGTAATTACAATTCAACGATTTTCTGATTTTTTTCCTTTACTTGTACTTTGAAATTTTGCTTCTTCCAAATTTCATGATTCTAGGTCAATGGAAGTACGTTATTGGTTTTGATGAGTGAGGTTTTGAGTATCATAATATGCCACATAAATAGCTGTATCTTTTGATTACATTGACTTTGAAGTTTAGAATTTGTACACTGCTGAGGACCAGTGACCTTAAAATGTGACATAAATTTGAACTTGATATATCTATCCATTTGTGAGAAAAAGAGTTCTTAACAGTCAGACAGACAGACATATAGATGGACAACAATGTGATCCTACAAGGATTCTTGTTATTACACTCCTGGAAATGGAAAAAAGAACACATTGACACCGGTGTGTCAGACCCACCATACTTGCTCCGGACACTGCGAGAGGGCTGTACAAGCAATGATCACACGCACGGCACAGCGGACACACCAGGAACCGCGGTGTTGGCCGTCGAATGGCGCTAGCTGCGCAGCATTTGTGCACCGCCGCCGTCAGTGTCAGCCAGTTTGCCGTGCCATACGGAGCTCCATCGCAGTCTTTAACACTGGTAGCATGCCGCGACAGCGTGGACGTGAACCGTATGTGCAGTTGACGGACTTTAAACGAGGGCGTATAGTGGGCATGCGGGAGGCCGGGTGGACGTACCGCCGAATTGCTCAACACGCGGGGCGTGAGGTCTCCACAGTACATCGATGTTGTCGCCAGTGGTCAGCGGAAGGTGGACGTGCCCGTCAACCTGGGACTGGACCGCAGCGACGCACGGATGCACGCCAAGACCGTAGGATCCTACGCAGTGCCGTAGGGGACCGCACCGCCACTTCCCAGCAAATTAGGGACACTGTTGCTCCTGGGGTATCGGCGAGGACCATTCGCAACCGTCTCCATGAAGCTGGGCTACGATCCCGCACACCGTTAGGCCGTCTTCCGCTCACGCCCCAACATCGTGCAGCCCGCCTCCAGTGGTGTCGCGACAGGCGTGAATGGAGGGACGAATGGAGACGTGTCGTCTTCAGCGATGAGAGTCGCTTCTGCCTTGGTGCTAATGATGGTCGTATGCGTGTTTGGCGCCGTGCAGGTGAGCGCCACAATCAGGACTGCATACGACCGAGGCACACAGGGCCAACACCCGGCATCATGGTGTGGGGAGCGATCTCCTACACTGGCCGTACACCACTGGTGATGATCGAGGGGACACTGAATAGTGCACGGTACATCCAAACCGTCATCGAACCCATCGTTCTACCATTCCTAGACCGGCAAGGGAACTTGCTGTTCCAACAGGACAATGCACGTCCGCATGTATCCCGTGCCACCCAACGTGCTCTAGAAGGTGTAAGTCAACTACCCTGGCCAGCAAGATCTCCGGATCTGTCCCCCATTGAGCATGTTTGGGACTGGATGAAGCGTCGTCTCACGCGGTCTGCACGTCCAGCACGAACGCTGGTCCAACTGAGGCGCCAGGTGGAAATGGCATGGCAAGCCATTCCACAGGACTACATCCAGCATCTCTACGATCGTCTCCATGGGAGAATAGCAGCCTGCATTGCTGCGAAAGGTGGATATACACTGTACTAGTGCCGACATTGTGCATGCTCTGTTGCCTGTGTCTATGTGCCTGTGGTTCTGTCAGTGTGATCATGTGATGTATCTGACCCCAGGAATGTGTCAATAAAGTTTCCCCTTCCTGGGACAATGAATTCACGGTGTTCTTATTTCAATTTCCAGGAGTGTATTTTTACAGATCAAGGCATGGAACCCTAAAAAGCACCCATCTGCACACTATGTGGTGTAGGGGATGAAACTACATTACATTTAATCTTCCAGTACAAAATGCTGTAGGGCAAAAGATGCAAAATGTTTGGGTAATTAATTCCTGTGGAAACTGTGCTAAAGAAAGGCTTAATGAAGTGTCTCCTACTACCTACTCTTCGAAGGGTCTGGTTGGCTTTACTAGAATAACCATATAATAATTATTTTTGGTGCAAGAAACAGAAGTCTAAGGTAACTTTTATTTTACCTCCCTGATTAAATCAAATCAAATCAAGTCTCTTAAGGCAGAAACATTAACAGTCTCTTCATGGCATATTCATTCTTATGAATATAGCCAAAGCTATATTGAAAGAAATTGTAGCTTCTGCAACCTCAAAGCGACAGAAAAATTTCAATTACTCTTCAGTTATACTCCTAGAGATATATTTTATTATTTGCCTAATGGTATAAATAATCTCAGTCACAGTAAAGCAACTTTAATAGTGAATAGAGATTGCTTGAGCTAGACATTTCTTTCTGTTTCAGATATTATTTTTACATTAGAGATTAATACCATCATGTAATCGTGAGGCTAGTAAAATTTAGTCTTACACCTAATATTGCCATAAATTGCCAGTACAAGTAGGTTAACACTACTCATAATTTGTTTTCGATATACTTTATAGAAGTTGTCTAGAGTGACCCATTGCTCCTGTTAATGTGTGTTTGTTCATTCCATACCCCTTGTGGCTCTCCTTCATAATGGGATTAATGGAAGTAAGTGTGTCAATGAATGGATGAATGGGAAGCAAAACTGGAATACTATGAAGAAAAGAACAGAACTTTTTATTATTTTAGTAGTGTGATTTCTCTCACAGAGTCAAGTTTCCTTTCTTCTAGGTTTTCTCATTGTTGTTTGTGTTTTAAATATTCACTTATGTAACATCTCTAATCTTACAGGATGAGCATTCTCGTTTGAGCACATCCTATCGTGAAATGAGTGCCAGGGTTGCAGAGCGTACTAAAATATTATCTCAGCTTTCGGAAGAACTCGATGCTGTGAAACGGGAAATGGAAGAACGAAGTTCCAGCATGACAGATGGCAGTAAGCTCCAAGCATTTTTTCAATAATTATATGTTTATTACATATGTTTTCATGAGAAAAGAAATTGTTAAAATATTGTGAGAAAATGTAGTCATTATAAACTGATATAGTGCTGTCCCCCATATTCGTGTATCATTTGATAATGTTTTCACCTTTGTGTGTCTGTTACAACCAACATCCTCTATATTCTGCTGTGTCATTCTAGGCTTTACCTGTCCCTGCTGTTTTACCCCTCTAGTGCTTCTTCCAGAGCCTAGTTTACTGTTCCTTGATGCCATAGTAGGCATCCCCCTAACCTGTTCATTCTTCTAATCAGGGCCTTTTGTAGATGTCTTTCCCTACCTGTTCATGGTAGTGCTTATCCATTTTGTAGCTATCTGTCCCGTTGACTGTTAACATTCTTCAATAGCACCACATTTCAAATGCTTCCACTTTCTTCTTCTCTGGAATTCAGAGGGCCCATCTTTCATTCTCACACAAGGCTGTGCTCCAGACGTGCATTTTCAGAAACTTCTCACTCAGTTTATTCAGGGTTCACATCAAAAGTTTCAAGGACAAAATTCTCCAGTGAATCAGAAGGGCTAGAACGATGGGTCTCAGCTAACAGATGCAATGTGGCTCTGTCACTTCCAGGCAATGACAGAGTGAGGATAACATTTTGTGCATAGTGGGTTTTTGTGGTATGTCAAGATTTGAGATGCAGTGGTTAAGCAAGTAATGATATGCAATCAAATTTTATGTCAAACTAAAAACAGTTGGGCTCTGTGATTGTAGGCCTGATTCAGAAAGCTTTCTGGGAGGAAGCTATGTCCGAGACAAGAATTTACAATTGGACAAGAAGTTCTGGGAGGACTGAAAAAAATGACAGTGAGCACTTCGGGCACCTGTCACTGCCTCAAATGCCTGAAAATGTAGAGAAAGTGAGAAAAGATTTGAACGAGAAGGAACACTTGAGCATAAGGATGATAGCGGAGGGTTGCAATATGCTGAGATTGAATATTTATAGTATTTTAGGAAACAAATTAGGGAAGAGGAAGCTGTGGCAGCCCCAATTTTGATTGTGAGTGAGTCCTTTCAACTGCACTTTATCATCATCTTTGTCGTTACTTTGTTTATACTTAAGCCATATTTTGTGCCAGTTCTTTTGACAGATTTTCTAAGACTTTCTTACATTTGAGCGGAAGGGCTGTGTTGTTGGTGAGACAGTCAAACACTGATGTATTAGGTCTACTTTTGCAGACACTGCATGTGCTGCCAAGACATATTAGTTCAAAAAAAAACTAAAGATATTCCAATGAACCAGACCCTAAAAAGCAATAATTCCACTGATGATGATGGTGTTTGTGACAGAATGTGTTAAAATCTGATGCTGACTTAATAGGATTACCTTTAAACTATCTTTGTTATCAATCAATGACTCAGGGAATATTTCCTAGCAGGCTTCAATATGCTGCGGTAAAACTTATGTTTAAAACTGGAGATAGGCAGACCACCTCTAATGACAGACCTGTTTCTCTCCTTCCAGTCTTCCTAGAATAATTTTTAAAAGTGGCTTGTGATAGAATACTGGCTCATTTAACTAAGAAGAAATTGTTAACTGCCTCTCAGTTTAGCTCTCATAGAACAGAGTATGAGACCTAACAAATAAAATCCTGGCAGAGCTAAACAAGCAAAATGATCCTGTTGGTTTTGTGACCCTGCACAAACCTTTGATTGTTCAGATCACAAAATTCTGCTTGAAAGACTGTGTTATGGCATTAATAGCATCCCCTTTGTGTGGATGTGAAGCAGAAGGTTCCATTGACAGACTACACATCACAGTCATGAAACTAAACTAAGAATGGAAGGAATATAACATGTGGGTATCCCACAAGGATCAGTACTGGGCACTCTACTTTTCTTAACCTATGTAAATTACCTTCCAATGACTGTAAGTGGTGGTTCAAAAACAGTTGCTTGGTAGCATTGTAAGTATGCAGTAAATATCATACATTAAATCAAACAACCTGTATAAAATTCCTTGGGTTCCAATTGGATAACAAGTGAAAATAGAGTCAATGCGCAGTTAAATTAATCAAGCAGCTCAGATCAGAAATTAATCAAGAAGGTCAGTTCAGAATCTTCATCCCATTGAAGCATGTCTCACCGTGTTGTCCAAAAGACAAAAGTCTTAGCCGATTATGCATATTTTTCTTCAGATGCAGTGCACCTAAAGTACCTGTACACTAAATATGTATTCAGCAGAAGCAAGTTGTGAGAATACTGTCTAAAGTAAATACCCATATATCTCACAGAAATGTTTTTAAGGATCTAAAATATTTTTATATTCATGCCCCAATACATTTATGTCTTAATGGTTTTTGTTGCTGATCTCATTAGTGCTGATGGTGAGGGTCTTGATGTGAAACACAAATGGCAGTGACCACAACAAGTAAATGCTTTAATGTAATTTCACAACTAGCATACAAAAAACTCTCTGTGATCAGTGAATTGTTGTCTGTTGTATAGTAGTATATGTAATTGCAATATAGTTTGATGTAAATACTCATAATAGTTTGGTCTGTTCATCTACAAAGTATTGTGAAGACTCATATGTTTTTCCAAGTTGCATAATATCTCGACGATTAATTAAAATTACAATATGAGATAGTCAGTGTTGGTTAAGTAGAATCAAATAAATTAAATACAGTATTTATGAAACCCATACCAAGGTGTGCTGGCTGAGCCGCATACAAACTAAAGGGTTACGTATGCTATGGAATACAAATAGTCAATGTAAGACTAATATCTCCAGGAAATGCACAGTTGGCTATAAGTGTGGGTTATTTAACCAGTCAGTGCAGGAAAAACTTGGAAACATACCCAGGTAGCAATCACTCAAGGGCAACAAACACACTTCAGAGGCAGCTTAATACATTAAGTTTTTGTTTCATTTACTTATTTTCATTTAATATTCATTGCAATATATTATGATTTCCATACGTACGAATGAACCCCGCAACACTTTGCAACTGCTAAATATATGTGAGAATTGGATATATGTCTTAATCTCCTTTTTTCCCCTCTCTCTATCCCTGTCCTTTGGTCATCCCCTCCTCCTCCCCCGTCTCTGTTCATCATTTTCCCCTGCTCCTTGTAAACCTCTTATCCCACACTCTCCCTATCCATCTTCTCCTTCCTCATCTCTCTGTCCATATGCTTCTTCTCCCTTATTATATACATTTCCTCTCCCCTGCTCTCTCTGTCTCCTCCTCCCCCTCTCTCTAACTTTATTTATTGTTATTGCAAACCCTGACCTTATTTATTGTTATTGCAAATGGTACCTTGATTCAAAGTAGAAGTCAGAATGAATGTGTAAATTGGTTATGATCATAGGGTATGAGAGAGACCTTTCCATCTACAGGATCTCTGAAGATAGTAGCTTTAATGCCAGTCTTTCACATGGTTATCATCTACGAACAGGCAGGATTATAAAGTTAGCCATAAACACAATTTTCCTGTTTTCTATTAAAAATGACTGCAAAAAGGAAAACAAAACCACACATTTTCACAGCACAGCTCAGCCAGTTTAGCAGAAAGTGTTTATTATATAACATGTCTGCATCTCCACAGTTTAGGTTGTGTGTTGTCTGTCTCTCAATCAGTCAGTAAGTCAGTCAGTTAGTTGAGAATGGATTCAGTCAACAAAATCTTTCCTTGAATTTGTGTGAACTGAAACAAAACAATTTCAGGAAGATCCAGAATTTATTGAAATGAAATGAAATAAATCGGAATTTGTTGTCCCAGAGTCATAATGTGTCATGCTTGAGAAATCCTTATTTGACTTGCTTCCAGACACTTTCTAAGCTCTTCATGAGTGTTGTTGACTCGATGATCATGTACTTTGCTTGTGTTGCACGTACACTGACTGGTATTTTGACACCTCCCTGCTCAATTGTGGCATTTTTTCCAAAGTGATAAACCACAAACTGAAATCAATTGAATCTTTGCAACACAACAAATTACCATGAACTCAATTCAGTCTTTGAAACACACCAAAGATATGACCACCACTTATAACACAATGAAATAGTGCTTTCAGTTGTATTGTTTATTGCAAAAATCAATATTCAATGCGACATTTGTTGTTGTTATGAAAAGATGTAAGAGCAGAACTGTCAAACTGAAAGTCAATTTATTTTTATATTTATTGTTATGAAGAAATGAGAGCAGAACTATCAAATCGGCCATCACATTTTTTTCATAGAGATTTTCATACTAAAATACCATCCAGATTTCTGATTCTTCTGGCAAATTTTCCAAAAATTTTCTTTCATACAAACCTTGTCCTGACAATTATGGACACAGCAACAAAAAATCAGCCAAATTGGTTGAGCCATTATCAAATGATGGTCTTTAATACCTTTGGCAACTAATTTTATTTATATAGGTTTTTGTTAAGTTATATTGTGTAAATTAATATCTTAATTGTTGCAATATTAGAGTTAAGATTTTTATTAAAAAAAGTTCCATCGTGTAGAGAATTTTCAGTGTAATTAATGTATTGTATGATCTGATAGACAACCAGGAGGGTACTTTTTCAGAATGCAATAAATAAATATTTTTAAATATGCTGATGCATGGAGTTAAATCTGTCTCTGATGAGGACCATCAGGATTTTGAGATCAGATATTTTAATTAGATGTTCCATCAGAATATTTATAGTGAATCGGATATTCAGTAAGCCATTTCTAACAGATAAAACATGGAGATACTCAACAATCATAAGATAATCAGTCTACAGCACGTCATCCCTGGGTCCTGGGCAGACAAGGTCTTCAATTCATTTGCCAACTGTCCAAGAATACATTGGTCAGTCCAAGAATACATTGGTCAGTCTATATGTATGATTTCAGAATGTTGCACAGAGCACAGTCACTACAATAAATGTTCTACAAATTTGCTGTTACTGAGCAAGGCCTCATAAATAAACATTTAGTTATGTCTGACAAATTGAAAATCGTATTCCTTGCACCTGTCTTTTGTGATCCTGTCATCAAAGAAGCCATTGACGTCAGAGTATACAACATGAATTGGCGGCTACATCTGTAGCGGTGAACGGAAACTGTTGCTTTATGCTGAAGATAGTACAGAGAAATAAGCTGTCTAATTGAATCAGTATTGTTAATAAGGCTCCTCTGTCATAGACAGTGACATCCAGTAGCATATGGAATTTCTGTGACTCATGACAGTTCCTTGACATAATTAGGCCAAGGTGGTTAGAGTAAAGGGGAGATGGCATCAGGTGAAGTTTGTCCACCATCTTGGTAAGTCTTAGAAACATGCTTCTCTGATAAATCCCCATGTGTTAATGCTTTGAATTGCCAGTCAGTTCTGAGAATGTACTTCGAAACAACATACTTTACTGGATGAATACTCATCCTCAGACAGTTGAAAATTATAATTTTTTAATGCCAGTTCTCACTTTTTGAGCATGATGTACATTGTGGCAAAACAACCAACTTTGTTATTCCTGTTTTAAGTGAAATCGAAGAGCAGTGCTGCAGTATGAATACTTCATTAAGACTCACCAATATGGCAGAGGCTGGCTTCACTTTTTCAGCTTAAGGGAATTCCCTATATTTTAACCTCCTTGAATTATGCCAAAAGGTATCCAGATGTAAAGGGAATAACATGAACTTACCTTTTATGACCTATCACTTTTATCTCTCTCCCTCGTCTCTTTTGTAGATGTAGCAGATTATTCATCTGTCTGTATCTTAGCATCAGTCTTCTCAGGATAATGAACTGTCTTTTTCTGATCCAAAATTGCTTTGGAGGTATTCTGATTTTTCTTTAACACTCAAGGGGTTGCGTCAGTTTTTGTAACATCAGTGGTCATATGACTGACTTGTCAACCAGCCATTGTGTTTTTTGGAGGATTGAAAAAAACCGACTTAATATCCTTGGTATTGAAAAATTAAATTTTATTTTACTTTTTTATACATTATATAAATAAATATTTTAATATTTGTTCAAAATATGTAGCTATGAAATCTAATTAAAGTATCCTAATCTTTTATTTAACAATATATTTCTAACACACACACAAATCATATATCAACTTGGCCTGTATTTTCTTCTCAGTACACTATACTCATACAGTACCTAGTGTATTATATTCTCAGCTTTTTATTACAAATGGTGATATCGGTATTATGTAAAAACAGAGTTTACTTATCCTGTTCCTGCAGCTCCTTCACAGTGTTAGATGCACACTTTTCACAGACAGTGGAAGAATGCTTTTTGAATACAAACATCTTACACTGACAACAAATTGTGGTAACAATATTCTTTTCTCTGCCACTCAGAATGCAGTGACAGTTCTTTTTGTTTGGAGGCTCTTCCGGTTCTCAAGATTCTTTGAATTTATAAAATGCCAAAAAACTTTGGTATCATTTGGAAGCATCAGAATCTAGTATCTTGTAATTAAATGAGCTTTCATAAGTTGTTGAGTCAACTGTTTCAAAACTATCCTCCTTGGTTGTCTGGCGTTTTCTGCATTGGACTGAAACAATATTTGGGCATTGATCCTAGTGATATTTAGTAAAGCAAACCATATAGTCTTGTTATTCAAGCCACAGAGTATTTACTGCATATTGGGTGAACTGTGTCAACTCCTTCCTTTGAGCCTTCACTGTGCATGGTGCTAAGCAGAACAACACTTTTTTTAGGGGGGGGGGGGGGGGGGGGCACATATGACACCATTGTGATATCTTCCTGGTATCTGAACAGTGAAGAGCCAATATTCCTGGATTTCAATGGCAGGAATTTCCATTTTATTTTTCTTCTGAGCTCCAAAGCAAATGATGTGTTTCTGCAGAAGTGAAAACTATCAATGGATATCTGGTATACCGATTATCAAAAGTAAGATTCCGATTGGCACCATTCAAAGTTTCTGCCAGTTGATGCACAATATCGCATGGTTTATTTAACACCTTTTAAGGGTCATGTTGTTGTATTCTATAATATAGCACAGTTGATGCCGTAAAAAATGTTTTGCCATCAAAAATAGCAAAGAATTTCAAGCCATATATGGCTGGTTTGTTGGGTATATATTGAACGAATGTACGGGTGTCAGCATCTCATCTATGGTTACTAACTCTCCCAAACTATAGGATTCCATTCAGTCTGTGACAAAATTATCAAAATATCATGTGGCTACTGCTAATGTATGCTTTTAACACCTTTGTGTTCTTTTCAACTAATTTATAATCAAATCACACACTTAAGAGGAGAAATAAAAACTGTCTATACAGTATATAATGTATGAGAATCATCATACCATTTTCATCATTACTCCAAAGTTTCTCAACATTTCTTTTACTTCTGCCCTTCAAGCCAGTCAAACTAAGGATTCAAATGAGAGCTGTATCTCTTCACTAGAACTTTTCTTTACATCCCTCACTCTAGAATAGTTGTTTTGTGATATCAGGTTTCTAATATGCGAGTCAGGGTATTCCACAAGTGACTCAATCATGTCCTAAATAGCAATATTGTTGAATGTTGTCACTTCTAGGAAGAATATTTATTATATTTTTCGAGGGCATTTTTACTCTCTTTGTGAACAAAAAACACAAATAAAATCATAATTTTTGTCATATCTTCCTCTCTTTCTTCTTCTTCTTCTTCTTCTTCTTCTTCTTTCCTCCTCCTTGTACATGACATTGCATTTCGTCTTCTTTGAAATGTATATCTCCATTTCCCTCATTTTCTGATACACTGTTGTGTTTGCTAATTAGTAGTTGTTCTACCTCCCTGTCAGACCACTCAAATTCAGAATATTTGCTGTCAGTGGAAACTTCATTTAAAACCCTTTCAGTTTGCACCTTTGACAACCCTTTTTTGGAAAGGGCCCTAAAAATATAAATAAAAAGGAAACATAAACCTGTAAAAACAGTGGTGTAAATAATTAAAATAAAAAACATTACCAATTGCATGACTGGCTCTGTACACCAAATAGAGTGCAGACAAAGATAAGCTGCACTTATTGGCAGTGTGTGGTCACTACGAACCCATCAGCAATGCAGCAAATGGACAGAGGTTCAGTTTGAAGATAGGTAGAACTGCCGGATGTGCAACAATGGGTAATTTGAATTCAGAGCAAAATAACAAATTCTGGTTGACTCATTCGACCAGTGCAACCATTCGAAGTTGATTTTAATCTAGTAAGTCTCCAGTTTTTTGGTTTTATTCTTTTATATATTATTCTGGTTAGCAGTTTACAAGAATGCCTAGTTGACTAATCGTCTGATAATGTTTACATTTTGTGGTAATGTGATGATATGCTTTTCTGGAAATCTGATGGCTGATCACCCATTTAATAAGTACTTGTTCCGCAGCTCAAATAATCTTCTTGTTTCTACACTTCTACAGATTTCACTACCTCTAGAAAGTGTGTCGTCACCTCCTGCTACCTTGTGTGATTTCAGTCCACAGTGCCCTACTGGATCACCTATTTCTTCCACATCACCTGTCTCCTCCCCAACCATACTCCATGATAATTGCTCTTTGCTGTACAGGCTTTTGATGTAATCCTGTCATCTTTTTGCCCATACTTATGTGGTTCATAGATGTTTGAATCTAAAATCCATAGGGTAACACCTTTACATTTCATGTCCCATAAATTACATTTAATCATCCCATATACCACATTGATTGTTTTGCAGTCATATCTTTCCCAGTATTTTTACAAATAGGTTAAGAAATAAGGGTAACAATTCACCAAATAGTTGAGGCATGGATTAGTCAATAGGCATGTAAATAAGACTTACGATATTGCTAGTTTCCATACATATCTTTTTTCAGAGCTATTAGCAAATAGTTCCCCTCTTTGTTTTAATTGTGAGAAATTTACAACTAGTAATATACATGCAAAATCAGAATGCAGTGAGATTGCATAAACTGTGTTTTGTGTAATATTAGGTGCTGTTAAGTTGTTCTTTCACATAGTGAACAAGATTTCAGTTCTATGCATTTACCATTGGAGTTGTTTGTGGGCACATAGAAAATATTTGACAGAGTTGTGACTACATTTTGTTAATAAGAAACAACTATTAAGGTTTGCATCTTATGCTTAGACTGAACTAACAGAAGACTTATAGTAAAATAGAACAAACAATAACAAGCACTGTTCCAGGGCTAACTTTCAGTATCTGAATCCAGTAATAATTCGGAACATAATAACATACAAAGCATGTCAGTGATATGGACTAAAGTATTAATTTTTCATGTAAATCTGCACTTTTCTTCATTAATTACTGTTCGGCTGCTCAAAATATACTTGTTTTTTGGATACTGTTTTTGATGGTTTATTTTTTTCAGCGCCATTGGTGAACATAAAAAAGGCCATTACCAAGGTTAAGAGTGAAATAACATCAATGGATGTGCGAATTGGAGTATTGGAGAATAGCTTGCTACAAGCCAGACTGCGGGACAAGAGCCAGCTGCAACAAGACATGAATACACCTGCCTAGTACACTGTGGTAAAGTCTGTACCAGCAGATTAAGTGGTGCATTTTCAAACTGTACAAGTAAAAAGTTTTCCAAGATATTCAAAATTCTTGATACAACGTGAGTGGTCACTTCTTGTGATATGGGAATCTGAAATCTATTTACTTGGAATTATTGAAATATTTTACTGCTGTATATAAGAGTTAAATAATTTTTAGCAGAATTGAAGTTGTTGGTTCGTTATGTAAATCCTAAATACAAAAGTATAATAAATCAGTATTAAAAGAATTTGGAGAAGTATATCTGTTCTACTAGTTACTGATGGAAATTGCAGTATTCTACAAATCTAGCAATGATATGCAGGTCTGTATAGCCCGTTATCAACACAGTGGAGAGATACTGTGTGTCGCTGCACATCCACCGCAGTGCGTCAACCGTAAGAAGTCACATGACTGCCAGCACTCCCTGTAACAACTCAGCTGCAACTTGAGAGCCAGTCCTGTACTCCACTACACTCGTTTGTATACCTGATACCTGTCATGCTTTGGGCTCATATTGGGACTGTGCTTTAAATGATGATAGTGCTCACTCATATCAATCCAGTTATTAATTCAGCCGACATCTTTTCAGGAAGAATAGTAACTACACACAAATAGGTACACATATAATATTAAAATCACTTTAATGGCCACACAGCCGAGAAGTTCCATAAAAAGTCAAAGTACATTCCCAGTCTCAGTCTGATTAGGTACTGAGAATCCCAAGAGTGGAGTGAAGTGAGCACATAAACAAATCAAAACAGAATCTGAGTGAGTGCCCTCTGCTTTGGGGTTATATCATGTAGATTACTAGTTACTTTCTTCAGGTGGCCCTGTCCATTGTCCGCATGTGCTGACCTTGAAGCGATGCTGCCTTTGATGTTTGGTCATGCTGCCACCTGGTGGCCAGATGTATGCCACCAGGCTCTGGTATGGGCGAAATGAATTGTAATGAGATGAGCTAGCGCCTTGCTTGTGTGTTTATTCTTATTGAAGGGGCAGTGAAGTCATGTTATTGTACTGTGCCACTCTGTATTTGAATCCTACTACACTGCACCTGTGTCCAAGTGTGTATTGGACTAGGACTGTTCAGCCTTACTACAGTGCGAGTGTATCCAACCGTGTACTAGACATGGGCTGTTCAATTCTTGGATTTAGTACCAGTGTTCAATAGTTTGGTTGTCTTGATTCTGCTAGGCTTTCCTCTCCATTCTGTGTTCACATTTCTCAGCAGTGGCGAGTTCTTAGCAATGCTCTCTCTTCTTTACAGTTTGGGCAGTCCATTGATGGGGTATTCCAATGTGCATTCTCTTCGTAGCCATTGTTGGTCTGCAAATTCCTTGTGTTCCTGTGTTTGTTCAGGTTCTAGTTCACTTGCAGTGTAATCTCAATCACCAGAGATATCATTGGCTTCAGTCCTCAAATTCAGGGGTCAAACAATTCACGACCTGCAGCAGAGCACTATTCAGCGCACTCAGATTCTTCAGGGTCCTCCCCCTCCTTGCAGCATTCGGACAAGCAACCAGGAATTTTATGCGTGGCAAGCTGAGCCTCCTACCGTGAAGCTTGTTTACAATGTTGCCGGGATGTGCTACATGCCATTCCTACTCACAGGCTCAAATGCCAAAAGTCCCACTGGTAACAGCCCAGACCTCCATTGTGACACCATCGGACTCCAACCCACACATTGTCAGCCCTCTCAACATCAGTCCGGCCAGCACCAGCTCTGCAGCAGCTGGCCTGTCTTATGCACTGTCTTACCAGCACTGTGGCAGGCAGCCTTCCAGTCATCACTGTCACTATGACAGCTGGCCCTCCTGATGCCAACCCTGGCTGTTGCCACTGCTGTTCTCGTGGCCACATCCACCTCAGTGCGGTCTCCTCCACAGCTGTTGCTTGTCCTGTCATGGCTGGACCTGGTGCTGTTCTTGGCCATTCCCACCTCTGCTGCCATTATCATGACTGCATGTGGCTGGCTGTGCAACCTCCTCTGCAGTTGTTGCCGGTCTCTGCTGTGGCCAGCCCTCTTGACGCCATTCCCAGCAGTCGCCAGCACTGCGCCATCATCATCATCATCATCATCATCATCATCATCTAGTGGCTGTTCAGTGCCACATTCCCTGGGTGTTGCACTTCACTGAACATCTCTCCTAATGGTGAGGGTAGCTGGGTCCCTTTATATTTGGGCACCACACTTGTTGATGTGCTGAGCAGGTCGGGTAAGGCTCCTGCTTTATCTTCAGAGGTGGTTTGTCAACAGAAGAGTCACTGAGCTCTTTGCTGCCAAGTCGCCTGCAGCCGCCACAGCACCTGTGAGCACAAGCCATTGTCAACGCGTGGTGTGCAGGTCACTGAATACAGCACTACAGTCGCTGGCACCTATTTGTGTCCATGTTGTCAAGTGTCCTTGTGACACCAGACCTGTATTTGTTTCTGCTGACGGGTACTTAGGTCATCGCTCAGCTCCTCAATGACCAGTCCAGCTCATTACTAATTGTCAGTCGCCCTCAGATATATGCTTCGGCCCACAATTGCCGCTGCTGCTGCTACCCATCAGTGTTGTCTTGTGCCTTCACCTGGATCACAGCTGCTGCTCACCCTTGGCCGCCCTGGAAGGCTGTTCTTCGCTGGGCCTATTCCTCGACTTCCCACGAGGTCACAGCGTCACGGGACTGCGTCACTACGACTCTGCAGCACCTCCTTGCTCATTGCCACTACTGACAATTGTGGACTTCGTCATAGTGGACACTCACTACCCTTTGTCACAAAAGGACATTGCAATTGTACTTGTTTGTGAACTTTTGTTCCATAAAGCTGTACTGAATTATTTTATGGTTAATAAGAAAACAGTTGTTATTACATTATGTGCACATCAATCACTACCTTAGTACACCTATTTGCTAAGGACATTTCACCTGTTATGGGGAAGTTTATTAGAGATATCATATAGGAAAGTGAGATACCATTTCTCATTTTTAAAAGTACTTGCTGCTAATATCAATAATATTTACTATGTTTTGAATCTCAATTCATGAAAATGTCAAAATATATGACAATCTGTGCCTTTCAAGCTTTGTTAGATCTTTAACAAGAATTTTCAAAATTATTTGCACTCATATTTGTTTTGACTTGTTCATACATGGTGCACATCTTATTCCCTCAGTGATCCCCACAAATTTTTTGGGCCCACCCAGGTCCTTATCTGCGTAGGAATGGACTTTAGCCTAAATTGGATATATTAATGGACTCATCTTATAGGACCAATCATACACAGTACTTTTGCTTCACTTTCAGTGCTTATTCTGGAAGGTAATAGAAAATTATCTCTGTGTGATGATCTTAGACCTACAATGACCCGTGGTAAATTCGTACCTTATACCTAATACAGAGCACATTTTTGCCGGGTATCACCAGTGAACCAGCAATTTAGCAAAGTTTTCTGGAACTGTTAATTCAGCCCCTGCCATTCTGTGCAAATTACTTGGATAACGTACAAAAACTATGTGCCAAGAAAACTTGCAAAATTTTGTGACTTTAATTTAGCACAGGTTTTGGTGACAAGAAACAGCTGCTACTACATCCACAGCTACACTTCACACACACAGCCTGCAAACCATTGGCTGAGAGTACTCAACATGGTACCACATATTAGGATTTTTTCCCATTCCAATTGCGTATGGAGGGCCGGGAGAATCACTGCCTCTGTGTGTTCTGTAATTAGCCTAATTCTGTCTTCACAGTCCCTATGTGAGAAATGTGTTGGGGGATGATGAATATCTCTAGATTCTTCACTTAATCCTGGTTCTTGAAATTTTGTAAATAGGTCCTTGCAGGATAATTTCCATCCTTTTTCAAGAGTCTGCCAATTCAGGCTTTACAACTCTGACTCCTGTGAGCCAAAGAAACTTATGACCATATTTTTTGTCATTTGGATTCGACACCTTGCACAGACATGGACATGTCAAATGCTGCAGGTCGCCGTCATAAGGGGAGCCTCCATTAAGATATGTATGTCACACGATGCGACACACTGGTGACGGTATACCATTGAGTTTGTGGCCTAGGTTCACTGTGTGGCTCACTTCTTACTGTACTTTGTAGCTGTTTCTATTGCACCACTGCACAACCAAGTTGACAATTTGTTTCCAGTCTCCCATGGTTGATGATTGAGAACTGTTGTATTGCTACACTGAGTTCACTATATTCTGGACTTGTTAATGTTTTTTTCACTTTGTGAACTCAGTTTATTCCAGACTTATAGAACTGTGTGTTAATTTTCCTGTGGTCCACGTACCCTTTCGGGGAAGTCGATAAACAGTATCTGCCTGCACCACAAAGGATACAAAAATATTTGCTGCCCTTCTTTGTATAATTGCAGTATCCCCTGTTAATTCTATTTAATAAGACTTCGACATATTTGACCAGTATCTAACACTGGACGCACAAATGATTTGCAAGCAGTCCCCTTTGTGGACTGACAGCATTTTTCCACTATTCTGCCAATGAACTGTAGTCTACCTTACATACGACTGAGCTTATGTAATCAACACATTTCATATTCCTACAAATAGTTATGCCCAGGTATTTCTGTGAGTTGACTATTTCTAACTGTGAATCATTGGTATTGTAGTCATAGAACACAACATTATTTTATTTTTATTTATTTATTTATTTATTTATTTATTTTTTCGTTTTGCAAAGTGCATAATTTTACATTACTGTAGAATGGAAGCAAGTTGCCAATCTTTACACCACTTTTAAATTTTATCAAGATACAACTAAATATTTCTGCAACATTTTTTAGGCAGTAGTTTACTATAGATACCTGAATCATCTGTAAATAGTCTGAAGTTGCTATTAATATTGTCTGCAAGGTCATCAGTATACAACATGAACAACAAGGGTCCAAACACACTTCCCTGGGGCATGCCTGAAGTTACTCTATTTCTGTTGATGACTCTCCATCCAAGATAGCATGCTGCATCCTGGCTACCAAGAAATCCTCAACCCGTTTACAAATTTTGTTTGCTACCCCATATAATTTTACTTTGGTTAAAGAGGTGTGCTACTAAGTCAGATGCTGTTTGGAAGTTAATAAATATTATATCTCCCTGATTTCCTTGATCCGTGGCTTCCACGATGTCATGTGAGTAAGGTGCAATTTGGGTTTCGTGTGAGAAATGTTTTTTTTAATATGTGCTGGTTGGGATGGAGGACATCATACTGTTCAAGATACCTAACTAGCTTAAGTTTAGCAAGATGCAAGATCCCAGGAAGACACAAGCAGCAGTTGTCCAGTGCTACCCTTCTGGAGGCAGAAGTAAGTCGACATTGTGCTGTCACTGTGGCTCTCACCTCAATGGCTAGAGATACCCTGCATGCATAAAGCCCTACAATGAATTCACCACAACTTCTCTTTCTCTCTCACCCCCCACCCACCCAAAATCCCCAAGGTAGAATTGAATATTTTTTGCAGCTTTTTTCATACAGTTTATTATTTTGGTCCAGAAGACTTTGTTTTGTCATACAGTGTGCACACATATTTTCAACTGAATAAAAGTGCCTATTTGGCATGCATGGAGTTTCACCAAACTGGTGCTGCATGTTGTGCTGCAGAGAAGCATATTGCTGGAGCAGATGTTTGGAGCACATGTAGCTGTGAGCCCCAGATGGTGCCATTACGTTTACATATAATGTTGTTCTCCTGGCAGATACTTTTAACTTCGTTTCTTGCCAGTGATTTTTGAATGTGAGACTACGTGCAATTTTACTCGCAGGTATTTTGGAATATTTGTGTAACTATTTGCATTATTGTTTGTCATGAATTTGTGGTCCCATGAATGGTTTCTACTATAATTGATAACCAATTGTGTAAAGTTAACACAAATGCTCTGTTTGAAATACTAGATAAAGACAGTGGCTGAGTAGTGTAAGAGAAAGAGCAGTAGCTTTTTCAGTGTAGCTATTTGTCTCGTAATACACACAAATAAAAACACCGATGAACCAAAACATTACGAGCATCTGCTTAATAGCACATTGTTCGCTCTTTGGAACGCAATACATCAATCATTCTGTGTTCACGTACAGAACATGATGATCTGTCCCTGGTATGTACTAACTCTATATTATAACTTAATACAAGATTGATTTTGGCCGTGTAGCATTCGCGACTGATAGATAGAGTGTAATGGTACAGTCTGATACAATGTCTGTCGAAAACACCCTTAGCACTTACTCTTGGCTAAACGTTATATAATTCTCAATTGATTTGCTTGCATTTTAAAAGCTAATATCTGTATTATTAAAGATATCAGAGGAATCAGTATTTAAATAGGAGCATTATGACTGCTTGGTGATTTTGGTGTACTCAGATTAGTTCTACGATGGGTGGCTGAATTACTGTTGAGTCTTTAATATTTGGATATTCCTTCTCTTTTAAATGTAACAGAAGTCTCACTTCTTAGAGCACTATTCCCTTAATGAGCACAGAATTGTGTGCATTGTACCTTCACTCATCAGTCCTTTGTATCATCTTGCTAAACTGCCACTGGGTTAGAAATCCCATGCTGTTCAAGCTAGCGGCTGGATCGTCACCACAATAGTTGAACAATACTCTTGTTCTCTCAAGATTTTAAGATCTTAACTTAGCTGGCTGGGTGTTCTCCAGCTTACGTGTTATGATAACATTACCTCCATTTAAGTTAATGTGGTTTTTAGCTTGCTAACAGTCACATCAAGTAGCACCAATAAATAAATAACTCACAACTAACTGAAATATGAATTAGCATGTTGTGTAATTCCTCCATAATGGTGTATGAGCAGCATGTACTTCAATACAATTAAATGAACTTAACCTATGATGCAATTCTTATACTAACATAAAAGATATAAAAACTTAGATATGTTAATTAAATGTCAGAACTTATTAAACTATACCTAGTATTTGTCTATCAAGTCCCTGATGCCATGCCATATTCGTAGCAACACTTATTTCAGCACCATGACTGACTGAGTTTATCTAACTTAGCACACAATTTTTACTCTTAAACTTCCACAGCACTTTAACTTTTTACATCACTATAGTTTCACTTGCACTCACCACACTTTAGTGATTGATTAGTGTCAATTTACTGGATCGTTTATCATTTGTCAGACTAACGTTAGACAGTCTGGTTAATACTGTCACATTTGCGCCTACCTCTGTATTAATCTGCAGCCACCATGATTGGAGATTGAGTTTTCTGTTGAAACACCACTTTAGTATAGTTAACTGTATTGATAAACCACAGCGAATACCCATGGATTAGGCCCTGAACACCTTCACCAGTGGAATTGTAACAAAAATGAATTGAATAACAGTGCAGGAAATGAATTTCTCCAACTAGCAATGACTCACTTTTAACTTCATTATATTCATCTTTTAATCTCTCAAATTAAATCATAATTTAGCTCAGCTTTATTTACTCAATTATACTTTCAGTTTGCAGTTGATAAATAACTGTCCAATGAACTTCATAAGTATATCACAATGTACCCCTCCACAATTATTATACTAAATAATCGTTACCCACATACACTTGAAATTCAAAATTTTATCAACTTTTTCCTGCACAACTTTAAATGCTACATAAAAGCAAAAGCCATCTGGGTAGTAAATAAACCATAATACATGGCAATTATAATTAATTATACATAACCTGATGTCCACACACCAGAAAATGTGCATTTGTACCCTTACTAAATTCTACCCGTAATGGACATTTTAAGCGAACAGAATTTCATATTATCCCCCTAAATCTTATTACCTAAATATAAACTGCACTTACTTGTATTTACCATTTTAACACATGAAAACCTTTATCTCATTTTATACGAGCGTAGTTTGATCACATTTTGTAGTCCAAGAAGCTTTCCAGACACCGGATATTTCAATCGATATTCATTCGTATGCAGACATTCCACCACTAGAAATGGTTCATGATATAGTCCAAATAACTTTTTATCTCCACATGTATGTCGCTCAACTCTTCTTTTGTTTGCACCAACACTTGGTCTCCAAGCTGGTCTTTTATTATTCTATATCAACCAATGTGTCATCTTTTCCTTTCACTTGTCATGTTTCCCATCCACTTTTGCACTGCTTTCTCTCTCTCAGCAACCGTCAATACTTTTGTCTTTGGGAATTCAATAATCTTGGATATCAGGAACTTAGGTTTGCAGTCCATCATGATCTCATATGGTGAGAAGCCCATGGCATTATTTTTCACACTGATGAGCACATCTTCAAATGTGGGTACAAATTTTGTACATTGTGAGTGTTAATTGCTTTCATATATCCTGCACAACTGTCCTGTCTTCCACCTATAGCACTTTGCCATATTACTTGCCAGGTGATTCACTGATATTTTAATATGTTTTATCCCTTGATTTGTCACAAAGGTATCCCAGGCACTTGTAAGCAGTGACCATTGTCCAACAGCATTCTTCCTGGTGTTGCTACCTTCATAAAGTAATCCTCCTCTATGTGACCACAGTCTTACTATTGGCTTTCTGCATTAGGTACCATTTGATGAACTTTGAAGATACATCCATTGCTGCAAAAATGTATTTCACCCCCCACCCCGCCCCCCATGACCAGTCCGTAGTGAACCGAAATTATCAGTTGCCAATAACACTCTGCTTTGCGAGGAATAATACTTGGATCTCCCTTTTATTCATCACTATATTGTGCTTCATTCTTTGACACTTTGCACAGGTGGATAACTGCTCACACACACTCGTTGCTGGGCTGTTAATGTGCACGCATTCATCTAAAAGTTCAATACATGTCTGATCACCGTTGTGGCCATTACTTAAATGTGTGTATTCAATTATATCTTCTGCATATATATCTAGTTAAGATTCTCAGAGTTGTGTGGAATCGCCTGTACATAAAGCATCTGTCCTACCGATGGTCTTGCTTGTAAAGAAAAGAATATGCATACAATTAGGCTTGGAAGATACATCGATCGCCTACTTGCGGCAAGGAAGTAAACTAGATAACATCCAGTACAGTGAAATTATCTTTTCTTTACATAAAATACTAGTGAGAATATCTTTTTCTCATGAAGATGGCACTGCAGTTACACGTTACTTTATCCTCTCTGTTTTTTAATCATGTTTCTTAGGTGTTACTGTGTGACATGCATGTAAAACTCGACCTAGAACCCGTGAGGAGCTGACCTGGTGGTCACTGTAGGCTCGTACATCCATCCATGTTTGCACTGATGCTGTTTCCGCTTGTCTGGTGGCACGTGGAAGTGGCGGCGCCACACAGGGGCCTGTGGGCCACGGCTCCAACGAACAGCAGGCATGCCAGGGAACTGTGGAGAAAGAGAACTCATGATGACGCATTAACGTCGTTGCCTTTGATTTGTCATTTATAAAAGAAAAAAAAATCACATGTATGAAAAATAGAAACAACAGGAATTCCTAAATAAGAAGTTTGCGAGAAATGACTATATCAAACAAGTATTTTCTACTTATTTTGTTTGAAACTTGACAGCACCAATGATGGCCACCTTGGCTGGAACAGCCTGTGTGATGAGACTGTAAGTTAATGAATCCTGGGAAAACATTAAATGGGTGACGTCTAACTGCCGAACTCATGAGCAGCAGTTGCACATCGTGAAATTTCTACCAGGCAAGCCGCAATGGAGCACTTGGCGGGGGGTACTTCTTAACGAAACTTATTCCTACTTGTCCTACTTCTTTCGTGAAAGGAGAGCGGAAATGGAATTTTTTTTTACTGTGTTTTTATCATATTAGGCCGCTTTCTTGCAACTGATTGCTCGGAACTGCATGGAACATAAACTTGCTTTGTGTTAAGTGTGTGGTGTGTGGTGCAGGGTACTTCGTGTACCATTGCCATCTCCTGCTTTTCCTGTTCCAGCAGTGAATAGCTCACGGGAAGAGGGATTGCTGATTAGCCTCTGTGTGACCTAGAATCCCTCTAATTTTACCTTTCCAGTCTTTTCGCGAGGCATGTGTAGGAGGAGGCAGTGTATTGGTTGAGTCAGGCGAAGATAAACCGAAGTAAATCTGAAAGTTATCACATGTCAGACGTCATAATCTCATCAAAAGGGTTCAAATAGAGTAAACAATTTGACACACATAAGACTAAAAAGCAAAAAATAATTATCTAAATAAAGATAATTTTTAATGTACCACTATTTAATGCAGACTAAAATGTACAAAATAATCTCTCCTAGCCCCATGTAGATTCCTAACCACATACGGATGGTCCTGAAAATCTGAGATTGTGGATTTTTAATAGGTATTAAAATACTTGTAGAATTCAAAACGAAAAACGTCAAGCATGTGCAATACATAGCTGATGCATGGATCGTTCATATCCTTAGTGTTACACTACTTACCAATTGAGCATGAATAGATCACTTCCTTTCTATTATCTAGTAGCTCGTCATTCCCCAACTTTATGTGCACAGTAGTATTGAGGATCGAAAAATGTATTCCGAGAACACCTTGTGGCGGGAGACGCATTTCTTCCTGTATAAAACGTTCAACCTCATACGCCTTTGGTCGTTCATGATCTAACGGAAAAGTTAATTTAATGGTAGCTTGGCAGTAAGAAAACGCCTTTATGATCAATCAAGTCGGACTCGGAAAAAAACAACACGCGCTCGCTAGCAAGCAGCACAACAGGTGAGATGCAAACAAGGCGTGTGTGCCTCACCACAGCCAGAGGCCGACTGGCCGTTGCGCTATTGGCGCTCTCGGCGAAAAGCTTTTACCATGTGGGTACGTAAGCGGCAGTTGTAAAAGATTCTTTCCTCGATTTCTGGAAAGGTATGCCTTTGCCCCCCACCCCCTCATAACTGATGATGAAAAATGCTCTGTTTACAATTATCTATCGATTCCACCAATTTTGAGTTAATTGCTCATCATAACCTTTAGGGGTAATTTTCATAAAAAGGAGATGGGGGTGTTGAGCCAAAATATCTTACAGTCCTTCGTTTTAGGCTGTACACAAGCACCCAGCCACATTTGAGCCGAATAGGTTGGCCGTGTCTGAGCCCTTCCCCTTGTTATAGGGACTGTTTGCCATTTTATTTGTATACAAATTAATGTTGCAGCTCCCCACGATCATGCCAAATGAGGGTGCGAAGCATGAGGGCTGAAAAAGAATAAACACCTTTTGATGCTTTGGATCACGTTCAGATTTCGTCGAACGGTTTTGAGTGGTCGCAAGTGATTCTGCTCTGTACACCAGGCCAAAGTTTGTGGTCGCACTCCCCTCCAAACAGATCATATCTCGTGAATTGGGGTCCTTAGAGAAGGGTTGAAGCGTCGGGAGGAAGTAAGCAGCGTCTAAGGTTGTCAAGGTGTTCTTCATCGAACTGCGAACTCTTGTTTTTGATCACAAAATGTGTGTAAATGAACATCCCTAAGGAAGGTGCGGTTCCACTGACACTCTCTGTGCCACCTCCTGAGGCCAATGTGACTTCATTAACCCACCTTACCTACCATCAAGCAATGTGTCTACACCCGGTGGTCATATGCTACAATAGGGCGTCATCAAGTCCATCGGTTCTCATTTCAGTGTAAATGTTGGTGCACCTCTGCCTGGCTTCGTGAGAGACATTCACCGAACCGCTGACACCTTGAAACCGATGCTGAGGCTAATGATCACTTGGTTAATTCATGCACAAATAATGCAAGTCACATTACAGGACTAACTTCTGAACTCTGGCCTTTTTTTACGTGTGTGTACACCCTGCTGTTTGAAGAGCCTAGTGTGGGGGTTATGCCACATGGCGGGACGCTCTTGCACCATTACAGAGGAACGCTGTAGGCGACTTCAAGCCAAATTTCGAACTCCTGTGCCGCAATGGGACAATATGAGGGGGGGGGGGGGGGGGGGGGACCCTTTCATTGTGTTCCGCTGTGTAAACTCTGACAACTGTTTTTACCATTGCACATAACAATTCCTGTCAGCAGTGAAGTTACACAGTGCATAGTACTGCACAGTTTTCCATTGGCTGTCTAATGAGGTCCTCATCTCAAAAGCACTGCAAAGTTTGTAGCCCTAGTTAACCACAGACCACGTCTCTGAGATTCCCTGCATTTACAGGCAAATCACTGAGTTTTTACATTCTTCATCCTCTGGGATAAACATCTTATCACCACGTGTGAACTAATAAATATTGAATGTTACGACTGACGTAGCTACACTTCGGTTCTGTATCTTATTATCTATCCTCCTCCAGGCACTTTTAAGAGAAAATATCAGTTGCTTTCATTAAGGTCAGTGTCCAGTATCACACTTGCATTTGTAGCAACTGTTTACAAAGCTGTATCGACGATATAGGAGTAAGTTCCAGTTATTTACTGAACTGCTTTGACTCAGAAGTCATGTAATTTATATCCAAGGTTTTGGAAAGTTTCTGGCCAGCAACATTGTGGAACGTTAAAGTCATGACTGACGTGGTTTAGCATTTGCATAATTCATTTAGCATTTCTGTACTGTTCTTCCTGCTACTTACCATCAACCGATGTGTCTACACCCATTGGTCATAGGCTACAACAGGGCGTCATCAAGTCGATCGGTTTTTTGAGATACGAGATAATTGTACGAGGGCAGTTCAATAAGTAATGCAACACATTTTTTTTCTCGGCCAATTTTGGTTGAAAAAACTGGAAATTTCTTGTGGAATATTTTCAAACATTCCCGCTTCGTCTCGTATACTTTCATTGACTTCCGACAGGTGGCAGCGCTGTACGGAGCTGTTAAAATGGCGTCTGTAACGGATGTGCGTTGCAAACAACGGGCAGTGATCGAGTTTCTTTTGGCGGAAAACCAGGGCATCTCAGATATTCATAGGCGCTTGCAGAATGTCTACGGTGATCTGGCAGTGGACAAAAGCACGGTGAGTCGTTGGGCAAAGCGTGTGTCATCATCGCCGCAAGGTCAAGCAAGACTGTCTGATCTCCCGCGTGTGGGCCGGCCGTGCACAGCTGTGACTCCTGCAATGGCGGAGCGTGCGAACACACTCGTTCGAGATGATGGACGGATCACCATCAAACAACTCAGTGCTCAACTTGACATCTCTGTTGATAGTGCTGTCACAATTGTTCACCAGTTGGGATATTCAAAGGTTTGTTCCCGCTGGGTCCCTCATTGTCTAATCGAACACCATAAAGAGCAAAGGAGAACCATCTGTGCGGAATTGCTTGCTCGTCATGTGGCTCAGGGTGACAATTTCTTGTCAAAGATTGTTACAGGCGATGAAACATGGGTTCATCACTTCGAACCTGAAACAAAACGGCAATCAATGGAGTGGCGCCACACCCACTCCCCTACCAAGAAAAAGTTTAAAGCCATACCCTCAGCCAGTAAAGTCATGGTTACAGTCTTCTGGGACGATGTCCTTCCCCATGGTCAAACGATCAACTCTGAAGTGTACTGTGCTACTCTTCAGAAATTGAAGAAACGACTTCAGCGTGTTCGTAGGCACAAAAATCTGAACGAACTTCTCCTTCTTCATGACAACGCAAGACCTCACACAAGTCTTCGCACCCGAGAGGAGCTCACAAAACTTCAGTGGACTGTTCTTCCTCATGCACCCTACAGCCCCGATCTCGCACCGTCGGATTTCCATATGTTTGGCCCAATGAAGGACGCAATCCGTGGGATGCACTACGCGGATGATGAAGAAGTTATTGATGCAGTACGACGTTGGCTCCGACATCGACCAGTGGAATGGTACCGTGCAGGCATACAGGCCCTCATTTCAAGGTGGCGTAAGGCTGTAGCATTGAATGGAGATTACGTTGAAAAATAGTGTTGTGTAGCTAAAAGATTGGGGAATTACCTGGTTTATTTTAATGCTGAATAAAACAACCCCTGTTTCAGAAAAAAAATGTGTTGCATTACTTATTGAACTGCCCTCGTAAATACAGAAACATGAATCTCATTTCAGTGTAAACTTTGGTGTGCCTCTGCCTGGCTTCGTGAGAGACTTTCACCAAACTGCTGACACCTTGAAACCGATGCTGAGGCTAATGACCGCTTCGTTAATTCGTGCACAAATAATGCATGCCACATTACAGGACTAATCTGGTGTTCACAACAGGTAAGAAACACAGGTAAGTGGGATATGATATCCGAAAACTTTCACCACCAGTACTCAACAAAGATTCCCAAAATGTTTTAAACCTCAGGTGTTGAGAAACTCGATTATTTTGAATTAAGGTCTTTGTTAAGCTATGATACCGACAGAAACAGCGTAATACGATCATGTATTTTTCGTCTTGCAAAATTAGAATCAGGCTTTATGCTTGCCTTTGTGGATAATGATGACAAATACTCATTCTGCCTAAGTTGGCAGTAACTATTCGAGGATTTGGGCTATAGCGAGGAGGTCGGGGGAGGAAGGAGGGGGAGAACTCATGTTAATTTCCTGGCGAATGATGAAACAGTTTTTAGATTTATCGACTAACGCTCTGGCTTTCTTCAAACTCCTACCGAACTGATATGTTTGTGTGTCTGGTGGAGCAGCATTAGACACCTGTCTGTGAAGATTTTTTTCCCAGGAGAAGGTGATTGGGGGTTGGGGGAGGGGGCAGAGGGTGGGGGCAGGTTCACTCCTCTGCTATCACTGACTACATCCTTGTAAACTGCATCACACTCCATGCGAAATATGTCGGGTGCTGATTCGCAAAGCCTTGATGCTGCAATAAGACTGGTGACTCGAAAAGAAATTAATATATTGCTGAATACAGAGAGTAACTGTTATGATGGGATTTACAGTGGACATAATGTAAGTGTTAAACAAGTGTGATTATAACTTCCTGGCAGATTAAAACTGTGTGCCGGACCGAGACTCGAACTCGGGACCTTTGCCTTTCGCGGGCAAGTGGTCACAGTTGGTAGAGCACTTGCCAGCGAAAGGCAAAGGTCCCGAGTTCGCGTCTCAGTCCGGCACACAGTTTTAATCTGCCAGGAAGTTTCATATCAGCGCACACTCCACTGCAGAGTGAAAATCTCATTCTGCAAACATCCCCCAGGCTGTGGCTAAGCCATGTCTCCGCAATATCCTTTCTTTCAGGAGTGCTAGTCCTGCAAGGTTCGCAGGAGAGCTTCTGTTAAGTTTGGAAGGTAGGAGACAAGGTACTGGCAGAAGTAAAGCTGTGAGGACGGGGCGTGAGTCGTGCTTGGGTAGCTCAGTTGGTAGAGCACTTGCCCGCGAAAGGCAAAGGTCCCGAGTTCGAGTCTCAGTCCGGCACACAGTTTTAATCTGTCAGGAAGTTTCATATCAGCGCACACTCCGCTACAGAGTGAAAATCTCATTCAAGTGTGATTATAATTAAAAAACTGCAAGTATGCTGTCGTTTAGAAGCACAACTCACTTCAAATGAGAGGTGCTCAATTGTATTTAGGAGCGACAGTGCCTCCTTCACAAGTGGATGTGTCATTCACAGTTGACTATTGTGTATACACATAAAAAGACCTCTCGTAACATTTAGGAAATGATTTTCTCAAAGGACTGTAAAAGCAGTCCTCCATTACCTGTCCTACCAAGGACCAAAAGGGTAATTCAAAATGTAACAGACAATGTACGGAGGTAAAGAATATTTATGTACATAAAAATGAATTTTTTATACAAGATTTTAAATCAGGTTAAAAAGTAAAAATTTATTGCTCTGGGGCCATACTGATTCCTAATCCCATGCTCCGCACTGCTAGAACGACTACAGCGCGCGTCTGGAATAACACACTCTGGCTGGTGCCTGCAGAGTCTTAAGTCCGTTATCATTGGCTTACGTAATCAATGTCACTTGTTCTCTACATAAGCGGGCAGTGCACTTCAGCGGAACCATTCCGCTGTGAGCTCTATCTGCAACAGCATTGAAACACTTTGCCTCACTGTCGTGTGTATCGTCAACGCTGCCACTGCATACCTGTCTACAAACATATTATTAGCCTCGAAACTAAACTTGGAGGAAATGGAACAGCCCAAGCTGTTATATTGAATGAACCTATATTCTTTCGGGGCTGCAGGGTTAATTTCACTTTGGGTGTCGCTACCGGAAATTCTGGTAGTGGTTGGTTGACACTAGCCATTGTTCATTGTGAAAATGCCTCTCTTCCTGAACTCAAATCCTTCGCCGAGTGAAACGTTATCGCCTACAAGACGTGGCATTGTGAAATCGACCCGAAGACTCAAAGTAGACCTAGTTATGTTTGTAGTAATACGCCTTTTACATTGTATACCCGCTCGTGTAGAAAAGTTAGTAATGATGAAAAAACACATGTATGGAATCCAGGGTGTCTGCGACCCGGGACAACCGGGAGATCCGGGAAAAACACGGGATTTTTTTCATCTGGGAGAAAACCGGGAAAAACCCGGAATATTTTTAGAATTCCGGGAATTTTTCATTGTTTTAGTTTTCAGTTAAATTTTTGTAATTTTGACTAGTAAGAACCGACACACTAACAAAGGATATTACTGTATCCCGCTACTGCAGAATAATACTTCAACAATAAAACATAAGAGAGAAAAAAACGAAAATAACTTAAATTGCAAAGGAAATGCGGCATATACAACGACGACACAAGTGCTCATGCAAGCGTCTGCCGATTGAACATGTGTCAAAGGCTTTAGGAAGACTATGCAGTGCTTCATAACAACAAATTGCCTCCAATGAGCGTGAAGTCGCAACTGTTTACATTCGATTTGTTTTAGCAGTTAACGCGCGGGCTCATGCGCATGCGCAGTAGAGTCACGTTTGAGTAGTAGATTCTCCCGCTTCTGTCAACAGGAATGTGGCTGTTGGCTGTGCAAGCAGTCGCAGCAAGCAGCTAGATACTTCCGGGAAATGGGGGCGCCTAATTCATATTCTTGAAGGAAATAAACCTTGTTTCACAAAGCATCTAGCATCCAGCGCACGTTTGCCTATCAATTAGTCATATGATTTTGAAACGCTTCTCTGTTGGTTTTTTAACACATTTTAAGTTGATTTCTGAATGAATCATAAGCTGACTTTTGAATGCATGCATAGTGTACGTGATGTCTCTGTCAGGAGAATCCTCGTCGCATCTAGAAATAAACTTTCCACAGACAAAAGGGGACGGGGCTATACGAGCTGAGTGGAGTAAAGCCGAATCGATGAATGGCAATCGCTGTCTGGTTATGTGGATGATTGGGTGTGGGAATGATCAGCGTTGTTATAATTACTAGCGAAATCCATAGATTCATACTATCAGAATGGAAATAAACGACTGACAGGAATAACAGGTGAAAAAGATTATGTATTATCTTCTCGGTGTGTCCAAGAAAATGAAGTTTTGATAGAAAATGTTTGGCCAGATCGCTACACTAGTAAGGACCAGTAGTACAGTCCCCGGCTACCAGCCGCTAAAGTTCTATTATGGAAGTAACGCGGAAAACGTGTTGTACGAACACGTAAGAACGCCTAACCGGAGAATAATTGCGGGAGAACTAAACCAGTGATTCTGGCAGGGTTAGTGAAGTTATTCGGCGAACAAATTTTGACAGTGGCAGCAATAGCTACAGAATTGGTGATGACAGGATTGTTTGTTAGAACGAGGACGGAGAAGAAACGAGGACATAACACAAATTATGGAAGAATAAGACGATTCCAAATTTATATAAAAATTTCGTAATACTAGTTTTCGATCTCATGCTAGAGAAGCTGGTGCATATGAATGAAATGTGAATCTATTTCCTAACATAAAGCTTTTTGCTTGTAGTAGGCCTAATAGGCATTTGATATTGATAATTATTGGATTATATTCTGTCGTGTTATAAAAATGATCATTTGTGCCAAAACAGTCTCGTTTATTTGGTGTGTTATAACATTGCTGCCGTATTAGAAAGGCCTATTTTGTTTTATCTAGGAGACAGTGACAAAATAGACGTAATCAGATCGAGAAACCATACCAGTCTTGGGTATTATTTGTATTAACAGCTTTTTCAGTATTAGATAACTACATTTCGATTTTCCATGTAGCAAAACGTTTGACAAACTTTGATGAGGTAAAAGATTCTTTGACAGGAAGGAAAACACGCCATGTAAAGCTGTAGCAAGATTAGAGAGAAAAAATGCTTGGAGCTAAGGTTTGAAGATATGTGTAATTTCTTGTTTATCTCTTGTCAGTACTGGTTTTATATATCCTATATTTAATTTTATGTCACACAAAACAGCAAGTTATTAACTAATGGGCAATGAAGAGTTCAGATTTTCCGAAGAGTTCTTGTTCTCTCGATTACAAATAATCCCATCCGCTATTAATTGCGAGATTTTTTTTTAAGAGAGGCAGGCTGCCAAACCGGCCGACTGGGAGCAGGAGAGGCACCACAGGACATTCAATTTCCACTCTCCTGAATATAGTTTGGACGTGCAGTAGAAAAATGCTTTATGAAGAGGCATGGAACTGCACTTGGGCATACTTAAGACCAAATAATATGTCTTACATTTCCTCGAATACATACGTTTTATGTTTCAGACTTTTCAGCAAAATGTGCGCTACAAGATGAACATATTTTGAAAACTCCATTTTTTTTTAGTATTGACCCGGTTCGCAAATGTCGTAGATCCGGGGCCGACGCGCAGAGCAATCTGAGCTATAGTGGGCAGCCTCCGCGTGACCCGTGTTTACGTTCAGTGATTTTGCTGTTTCCCCTTCGTTTACTCACACGTCAAATGAAAACAAAACGGATATCCGTGGCCGGGAGCTATCAAGTGAATTAAAACACATTCACATAATTACTAAAGGCTGAAATATGTCATTAGTTTCAGATTTTATTTTTATTTCCACCTTTCTGACAGTCAAGCATTAATCGCCTTGCGGAACAATGAAGTTATTTTTGTCTGTTTGCTAAAGAAATTTGACTTTTGCTAATCTTTTCCGCAGAGGTAGTCAATGTATTTGAAACGAAATGTTTAATTCCACAGTACTGGGTAGTTTCAACTGTTCGCTGCATTTCAAGTGCACGTTTTCATTTTCTAGCACATATGGCATTATGCCATAATAAAGAACCAAACATGATATAATACAGTACTGGTGCTCCAAGAAAATTTACATCCTGAAAACCACACTTAAAAGCTTAATATCAGGTCGGGGTCTACGGTACTTCATTGGGAATCTGGACATCGAGTGTGCCTTTAAGTATGCACTTTAAATGTGCACATTTTAATATGGTTCACGAAATTCCGATGCTCTTGCAGTATCATCTTTCATTGATGATCTTTTACACGTACGCACATACGGGCTTCCTACGTCATGATACCTACCCAAGCGCGGTGTCGCCTGTTACCTGAGCTCTCTGGCAACTGCTGAAACGAACCTATTTGTAACAGGTCGCGGGAAAATATTACGATTGGTGGTTTGAAAAGCGTTACTTTCAAAGTAAATATCCTTTTACTTAAGTTGAACTACGTACAAGAAAGGACCGTGAATTTATTAAATCACAAAGCGTTTGACTCTCATTTAAAAATGAGGTGTCTGATGACGAGCCATTTAGAAGCATTTCGAACCCTCGAACCCTGAAGATCAAACATTTATGTCATTATTAAAAATTTTACAGGCACATTTGTATGATATCTCTCAATGTGTAACACGCACAAAAAAAATCAACAGTATATGCGAAAGCTTAGCTTCTCTTGCAGCTTGAGATCAATATTTTGTGTGAAAGCTTTGCTTTTCTTGTAACAACACTATGTATATTAATTTAAACTATTAACTTTCCCTGTTTGGTGCGCTACTTAACACTGATGTTGCTATTGGCTGACTACATCACATGTCCTATGCTCTGAATATCCTCTGTCATCGGCTGGCGAGATCACGTGACATGAGTTACGAACGGCTTACAAAAGCGCATCGAAATCTCGGTTTCAATGGTTCAGAAAGTAACATGCGGTGTTTGGTGGATTTCCAATATATGTTTTCGTAATACGAAAATACGCAGCGTACATGTTGCTGCACATCAAAGATATTTCCAAAACGTGTCTTTTTCTCGGAGTTTCGTTTCCTAAAGTGCCGGGAAATTGTACGCTCGTGTACAAAACCATAACCATTCAAAGGAGTGATAGGGGAAAATATACTGTCATCCGGGAGAAAGTGTGTTTTTAACCGGGAAATCCGGGAAAAATCCGGGAATTTTTTTTCCTTGTCCACGTAGACACCCTGATGGATGAAGGGACTTGGTGTACTTGCTGAAAATGTAACTGTAACTGGAGATATTACTTTGTACTATAATTATTAATGTTGTGCGGCATCACGCTAACAATCTCAGGTTCCGATACTCTTACGGACATATAGGGTCTGTTGTGGTTGATCACACTGGTTTTGGCCTCTGAACGTTGCGGGTTTTTCGAACTCCGGTTTGAAGTACCGTCGGACGTTGTGGT
This sequence comes from Schistocerca cancellata, assembly GCF_023864275.1. Classification (NCBI taxonomy): domain Eukaryota; kingdom Metazoa; phylum Arthropoda; class Insecta; order Orthoptera; family Acrididae; genus Schistocerca; species Schistocerca cancellata. Next base: position 587,657,215 of record NC_064632.1, on the reverse strand, counting down.
GGCCACTTTTAAACCTTACAGCAATGTTGTCAGTCACGTAGTTGAAACGAGGAAGACCTTCCAAATGTATCGTGTCCTCAGTGGTGTCCATCAGATAAAAACTGAACCACGGAAACCCGCTTCTTCCTACTTGGTTGTTGCCCACTGCAGGGCTGTCATTATGTATGATTGCCAGCCGCTCACCTGTTAAGGTTGTGGCCAGGAAGGCCATGTCCATTGTCAATGTCTCCAACGTAGACTGGCTCAGACACCAATTGGAGACGTCGCTCCTCCTGCAACACCCACTGTGTTATCTCTGTCTTACGCGTCTGCGGCAGTGCTGCCTGCTATGACCCCACTGAATCAGTCAGTACTGGTTTCGGCTCCTCTCAACGACCCAATGGGCGTTTCACCTGTCTCTCCTACACCCCTGCCGGAGGCGGTACAAATGAAAGGCGACTGTCAGCAGGCACAAGCTGTCTGTCTCGACCCCATAGTTGTTGATCGTGGAGCTGTACCTACCTGTGCCTTTCTGCCATCTGGCCCAATGTCGGACAATAGCTGCCTGCCACCCGACAGAATAGCATGTTAGGAAGCAACAGTCAATGAGGAAATGGAAGAGACAACACCGTACCCCTTCTGATGACTGTGTCCATCAGAAGTCTACACAGGATGACAACCCTGCTACTAATGGTGTGCTGTCCTCTGATGCCCTGACACTTTATGATGTGATGTCCTTTGCTGCCTCCATCTCCAGTTAGCGTCCTCATCCAGACATGACCTTCCCCCGCCTGCATCTGATGCGGTAGCCTCACTTTCTGTGTCTGACGCTACCTGTGGGCACACCTCTGATAATGTTCCACTGAACTGGCCCAGAGACACGCCTGTCTCCTCGGCGGACAACGTCGATGCTGAGCATGAACTTTCTGGAACTGTACAGAACTATGGACCCCCTTGGTCAGGTCGGTTCCCTCTCCATCACAGTGGGTTGCCCTACTGTGGGGGCCTAACAAGGAGTTCCGTGTGATTCTCCCATGTTTGAATCACCTATCCTCCTCGCAATGGCAGCCTTCCAGACTTATCACATAGCCACGGTCAGTGTCAACACTATTTGCTTACGTCACAAACAGACTTTACTACATGACATGCTGTATGCGGTGGATGTTGACGTAGCTCCCTGTCAGGAGCTGTATGTTGCAACTTCCTGTGTTCCCCATAGTTTTACTGCACATGTCTCTCTTGCTTCCCCTACTGATAGTGGGGTGGCGATCCTCTTACTTGACTGTATCCTCGCTGATGCAGTTGCCTATTTCCCTGATGCCAGAGGTATGGCTCTCACGTGTAGTGACATCAGGATCATCAACATATATGCGCCATCTGGTTCAGGTCACGGCTGTGGACGTTCCACCTTCTTCTCAGAAATAGTCACGCCTCTCTTCCTGGGTCGGCAGGATGCATTGATCATGGGAGGTGATTTCAACTGCACCCAGGCACCCTGAGACCAAATACCATGTCACTCTCCATGCACGGCACAAGTGACAATTCTCCAGCACTTCAGGCTAGTGGATTCTTGGGAGCATGTTCATGGCGATTGTCCGGGGGTTTAGGCATTTCACCAGCCATTCTTCCAGCCGACTTGATCGTGTTTACCACTCGCACGATATTGTCAGTGGGATGCAGGCTGCTGAAGTCTGGCCCACTGTGTTCGCCGACCATGACACATATGTCTGTGCCATCTATATCTGCCACCAAAGGGTGTGACGCGGCCATAGATCATGGAAACTGAACACGATCCACCTTACTTCACCTGACTGCTGGCAGCTCATCGAGACCACGTGGGCAGCTTGTTGTCGATGCTGTGATGCCTGTCAGTCAGCCCTGTCTTGGTGGGTGCTCTGTGCAAAGCCTGCTCTCCACATGGCCTTCATTGGTTACGGAACGGAGGTTGCAGTGTGGCGACGACGGACTCGGGAATTCTATTTCACCATTCTACAGGAATGTACTCTGATGCCATATTCGCCAGAGCGCCCGGCGATGGCGAATCATGCCAAGGCACAGCTCACGACCCTCTCTCGCTACCACCTTGAAGGAACCATGGTCAAGGCGTGCACACACGATGGGTCAGTGCAAGAGCATCTATCATGTCATAACAGAACGACACCACCATATGAGGAATCTGATTAATGTTCTTACGACTGATGATGGGCAGTGTTTTGATACCCAACTGGATATAGAGTCTGCCTTCCATGCACATTATGTTACGCTGTACTCTGAACAACGTCACTGACCTATCAACATTACGACAGTGTCCAGAGTCTCCTTTGGCTCAGTTCCCGTTGATGCGACAAGGATCTGATCGCTAACGTTATGGAGGATGAAGTTCATAACGCTATCAAGGCGGGTTCGACGAATGGGTCACGTGGACCTGATAGCCTCCCACTGGAGTGTTATCGGACATTTCGTCCCCTTCTGGCGCCAGTGTGGACGGAAATTTTTCAAGACCGTACATCACCTTTCATGCCGATTCCAGACAGTTTCCTCGATGGTTTCCTCATTCACATTCACAAGACTGGGGGTACCTCACGGATATGTGATTACTGCCCCTTGACATTATTGAACAGCGCTACAAAGATCTTTACCCGGCTGTTGGCTGTGCAGCTTAAACTGACAGCTCGGCATGTGGTTTCTCCTGATCAAACTTCTTTGGGAGGTATCAATAACATCTGCACTGCCCTCTGCCGCTCTTGCTCACGCTCGTCATATGCCTGGACTTTTGGCAGCTCTTGACTTTAGCGAGGCGTTCGATCGAGTCGATCATGACTTTCTGGAAGGGGTGCTCCGCAATATAGGTTAACCTACTACCGTTGATGTCGTAATGCATCTCCTATGTGGAGCTACGTCTGGTGTACTCTAGAATGGCTGTCTTACTCCTCCCATCTCGATCTGTCGATCAGTGTGTCAAGGCTGTCCGCATTCACCTTGGAACTGTTGCTATGCAGCCTCCATCAACGCCTCTCTGGGATGTCTCTTGGTGGCCATGTATTCAGCTGCACTGCATATGCAGACGATCTCGTCATCGTCCTTCGCAGCGGTGCTGAGGTCAGGGAGTGACTAGCACGGGTCACTACCCACAGCGAAGCTTCTGGTAACTGCCTTAACGTCCGCAAATCGAGCGCCATGGCTATAGGTGCGGGACTTCCTGCGGACAGTGCTGCTCCTTTTGCATGTAATTGATCTCTCCGATGCGTAGGACTCGATTTCGCAAGTGATCTGCAATGGACAATTGCTCTCAACTGCCGACGTCTACTTTCCCAAACACGAGCTGGGCTCTTAGATCACCGTTTACAAGCACTCGATGTCCTGCAACGCACGCAATACATAAATGTATATTTGCTGTCACGTATCCCCCACTTCCTATTCCGCCATCGTTGGCCCGCCGATTGCTAGCGGCACTGGGTTCGTTTGTTTGCCATGGCTTATTGTTCAAGATAAGGTACGAAACCTTCACTTTCCCGCGGTGCAGAGGCAGTTTAGATCTGTATCATGTGCCTGAGCCTCGTCATGACTGGGTATTGTGTGATGTCCTTAGGTTAGTTAAGTTTAAGTAATTCTAAGTTCTAGGGGACTGATGACCATAGATGTTAAGTCCCACAGTGCTCAGAGCCAGCCATGTGCCTGACAGAGTGGTAGCCCTTTTCATTGATTCTCACATGACGTTGTGGCGCCATAGTCCTACATGCCTTACTAGCGTATTGCTGGAGGCCCTTGCACCACACTCTCTCTAAGCACCTATCCAACTTTCGGAATTCCCGCCCCCCTTCTTCTGCTTCCGCCACTTTTCCCTTGAAATCAGCTACACTCCTGGAAATGGAAAAAAGAACACATTGACACCGGTGTGTCAGACCCACCATACTTGCTCCGGACACTGCGAGAGGGCTGTACAAGCAATGATCACACGCACGGCACAGCGGACACACCAGGAACCGCGGTGTTGGCCGTCGAATGGCGCTAGCTGCGCAGCATTTGTGCACCGCCGCCGTCAGTGTCAGCCAGTTTGCCGTGGCATACGGAGCTCCATCGCAGTCTTTAACACTGGTAGCATGCCGCGACAGCGTGGACGTGAACCGTATGTGCAGTTGACGGACTTTGAGCGAGGGCGTATAGTGGGCATGCGGGAGGCCGGGTGGACGTACCGCCGAATTGCTCAACACGTGGGGCGTGAGGTCTCCACAGTACATCGATGTTGTCGCCAGTGGTCGGCGGAAGGTGCACGTACCCGTCGACCTGGGACCGGACCGCAGCGACGCACGGATGCACGCCAAGACCGTAGGATCCTACGCAGTGCCGTAGGGGACCGCACCGCCACTTCCCAGCAAATTAGGGACACTGTTGCTCCTGGGGTATCGGCGAGGACCATTCATAACCGTCTCCATGAAGCTGGGCTATGGTCCCGCACACCGTTAGGCCGTCTTCCGCTCACGCCCCAATATCGTGCAGCCCGCCTCCAGTGGTGTCGCGACAGGCGTGAATGGAGGGACGAATGGAGACGTGTCGTCTTCAGCGATGAGAGTCGCTTCTGCCTTGGTGCCAATGATGGTCGTATGCGTGTTTGGCGCCGTGCAGGTGAGCGCCACAATCAGGACTGCATACGACCGAGGCACACAGGGCCAACACCCGGCATCATGGTGTGGGGAGCGATCTCCTACACTGGCCGTACACCACTGGTGATCGTCGAGGGGACACTGAATAGTGCACGGTACATCCAAACCGTCATCGAACCCATCGTTCTACCATTCCTAGACCGGCAAGGGAACTTGCTGTTCCAACAGGACAATGCACGTCCGCATGTATCCCGTGCCACCCAACGTGCTCTAGAAGGTGTAAGTCAACTACCCTGGCCAGCAAGATCTCCAGATCTGTCCCCCATTGAGCATGTTTGGGACTGGATGAAGCGTCGTCTCACGCGGTCTGCACGTCCAGCACGAACGCTGGTCCAACTGAGGCGCCAGGTGGAAATGGCATGGCAAGCCGTTCCACAGGACTACATCCAGCATCTCTACGATCGTCTCCATGGGAGAATAGCAGCCTGCATTGCTGCGAAAGGTGGATATACACTGTACTAGTGCCGACATTGTGCATGCTCTGTTGCCTGTGTCTATGTGCCTGTGGTTCTGTCGGTGTGATCATGTGATGCATCTGACCCCAGGAATGTGTCAATAAAGTTTCCCCTTCCTGGGACAATGAATTCACGGTGTTGTTATTTCAATTTCCAGGAGTGTATGTCCATACTGCGATACCGCCGGCGCAATTGACATCCACGAAGGCGATCTATGGTTTCCTTCAGCAGCACAGGTCATCGAATGTGTTGAAGGGAAGCTTCCCCACATCGACTGACGTGCCGTTTGGCGATCGGTGTGACGCTGACGTCCAGTCTGTGTGGTACCTTACTGTCAATTGGAGGGAAATATGCCGGTCACGCCATCACAGGATTCACCTCGCAGACACACCACTGTGTGTCGACTGTGATGTTATAGACTCAGATGAGCACCGCCTGGTGTGCAGATCGGCGAGAGGTGTCTGGTTCTTGGTGCGAGAGGTGTTGTCCATAACTACCCGTACGACTCCTCATTAGATATGTACTCAACTGCTCCTCTTTCCGGACGCGGTATACTTCCCGCAACCAAGGAAAGCGTTGGGAAGGTGGAGTAGAGGTACAATGAACATCGTTTACTCATTTATTTTTCTTTTCGTTCTTTTTTATTTTTATTTATTTATTTTTGTCATTAATACCACCGAGAATATCAGGAAACCGGCGTCACGCGAGGAGGTGGGCGCATCAAGACGTCAGACATTGAGACTATCAAACGTATAGTTTTTCTGAGATGTACATTCCGATCACTAGTGAATATATCGGTTCTAAGTGTGGAAGAGATGGGGATCAACTCTTCATGACAGGAACACACCAGCTCTGCAGTGGGTTAAGGAAGACACTGCAGACGAAACTGGAGAAAAATTGTCTGTATTTTGGATTGCGGACAACACAATTTCGTTCATTAAGGAACTGCTAAAAGTCAAGTATACTTTTCTCGCCATCAGCAAACAAGTAGTGTGCTGTGTGTCCACAAACCCGCTCACAGAGCTTCCTGGAGGATTGGAACAGGACATAGTGGCCAGGCCTCGGGTTGCGAACCCAGCCCACTTTGCCCCCCACCCCTACCTTTTGGCGCCGGGGAGGTTCCTTCTTTAAAAAAAATTGAAAAAGGCCAACGTAACTGACTGGGAAGCGGAGAACTGGGTTCGAATCTCTAGGAAACTGTATGGCTTTCATTTTTTAAAATTGGAGTGTTTCGTAGGGATAGGAGGGTTAATAAGGTACGCAACTCAACACGAAATAATAATAGTAATAAGGTAGGCAAACTAATTTCCCAAACAACGTGAATTAGTAAAGAATTAAACTTTTAAGCCTTGTCACACGAAAACAACACCAAGTAAGAGTGCTGCGACTTCCTCACCAGGGACCACAGATAGCCAACCGCGCAATGCTTGTTTACAGCGAGTAACGGGACAGAATGCACGCGGGGGGAGTTATGTTGTCCCGGTTGCCTGTTCGTCATATCATAGTTGTGAACCTCGAAGAGTGAGGGTGTCCAGCACAAACCTTAGACAAGACCATTGGAGAGAGTTGTTTTCCGTCATTAAGCTGCCGCGAACCTCGAGGATACATGTAATGATTTTACATCGTTAATCCGCCGAATAAAATATGTTTTGTTAAAGAATACAGTGATCTTCCATAAGTAACATATGACTTGCACTGTATTTAGTTTGTAGTAATTAGTTTTTCTGTTTGCCATAGTAACTAGTTATTGCTTGTTGTGTCATATCTTTCAGTTGCATAATCTGAATAATGGAGCTGAAATACAGGGTGTTACAAAAAGGTATGGCCAAACTTTCAGGAAACATTCCTCACACACAAAGAAAGAAAATATGTTATGTGGACATGTGTCCGGAATCGCTTACTTTCCATCTTAGAGCTCATTTTATTACTTCTCTTCAAATCACATTAATCATGGAATGAAATCACACAGCAACAGAACGTACCAGCGTGACTTCAAACACTTTGTTACAGGAAATGTTCAAAATGTCCTCCGTTAGCGAGGATACATGCATCCACCCTCCGTCGCATGGAATCCCTGATGCGCTGATGCAGTCCTGGAGAATGGCGTATTGTATCGCAGCCGTCCACAATACGAGCACGAAGAGTCTCTACATTTGATACCGGGGTTGCGTAGACAAGAGCTTTCAAATGCCCCCATAAATGAAAGTCAAGAGGGTTGAGGTCAGGAGAGCGTGGAGGCCATGGAATTGGTCCGCCTCTACCAATCCATCGGTCACCGAATCTGTTGTTGAGAAGCGTACGAACACTTCGACTTAAAAGTGCAGGAGCTTCATCGTGCATGAACCACATGTTGTGTCGTACTTGTAAAGGCACATGTTCTAGCAGCACAGGTAGAGTATCCCGTATGAAATCATGACAACGTGCTCCACTGAGCGTAGGTGGAAGAACATGGGGCCCAATCAAGACATCACCAACAATGCCTGCCCAAACGTTCACAGAAAATCTTTGTTGATGACGTGATTGCACAATTGCGTGCGGATTCTCGTCAGCCCACGCATGTTGATTGTGAAAATTTACAATTTGATCACGTTGGAATGAAGCCTCATCCGTAAAGAGAACATTTGCACTGAAATGAGGATTGACACATTGTTGGATGAACCATTCGCAGAAGTGTACCCGTGGAGGCCAATCAGCTGCTGATAGTGCCTGCACACGCTGTACACGGTACGGAAACAACTGGTTCTCCCGTAGCACTCTCCATACAGTGACGTGGTCAACGTTACGTTGTACAGCAGCAACTTCTCTGACGCTGACATTAGGGTTATCGTCAACTGCACGAAGAATTGCCTCGTCCATTGCAGGTGTCCTCGTCGTTCTAGGTCTTCCCCAGTCGCGAGTCATAGGCTGGAATGTTCCGTGCTCCCTAAGGCGCCGATCAATTGCTTCGAACGTCTTCCTGTCGGGACACCTTCGTTCTGGAAATCTGTCTCGATACAAACGTACCGCGCCACGGCTGTTGCCCCGTGCTAATCCATACGTCAAATGGGCATCTGCCAACTCCGCATTTGTAAACATTGCACTGACTGCAAAACGTTACCTTGTGCAGCAGCAACTTCTCTGACGCTGACATTAGGGTTATCGTCAACTGCACGAAGAATTGCCTCGTCCATTGCAGGTGTCCTCGTCGTTCTAGGTCTTCCCCAGTCGCGAGTCATAGGCTGGAATGTTCCGTGCTCCTTAAGGCGCCGACCAATTGCTTCGAACCTCTTCCTGTCGGGACACCTTCGTTCTGGAAATCTGTCTCGATACAAATGCTAATCCATACGTCAAATGGGCATCTGCCAACTCCGCATTTGTAAACATTGCACTGACTGCAAAACCACGTTCGTGATTAACACTAACCTGTTGATGCTACTTACTGATGTGCTTGATGCTAGTACTGTAGAGCAATGAGTCGCATGTCAACACAAGCACGGAAGTCAACATTACCTTCCTTCAATTGGGCCAACTGGCGGTGAATCGAGGAATTACAGTACATACCGACGAAACTAAAATGAGCTCTAACATGGAAATTATGCGTTTCCGGACACATGTCCACATAACATCTTTTCTTTATTTGTGTGTGAGGAATGTTTCCTGAAAGTTTGGCCGTACCTTTTTGTAACACCCTGTATATCGTTGGGAGCCTGTCATAGACCACGGCAAGCGGGAAGTTACCGACGCTGTGTTTTGACGTGTAAACGTGTTGCAAGACAGTTGCATTATCAGTGCACTTCCGGAAGCAGGCAGTTCTGTTTCTCGGCGTTCCATATTGATAGGAGCGGACATTGTCGAGCGATTTTTGGAGCTGACAAACTAAACGACTTTTGTTGATACTGAAGGACTATACCATGAAGGCGAAGCAGAACGCGATTCAGTGGAAGATATCACAACTAGCGAATTGCAGAATGGTCATAACACTTTGGAAATATCCACGTCGCAGGCAGTCTGTGCTTCATCTGTCCCTGATGAGTATTACGAACTGGTTACTAAACGATTGAACTACGGCGCTATACCCCTTGAAGTAAACGTAAAGGCGGTAGCGCTAGCCAGGAATCATCCAAATTGGGACCTACAAACACTGCAAAAGAATGGAGCAACAACGGCCCTGAAAAGGAATAAGGACCTAAAATCATGCGAAAATGATATCGTTAAAGGAGGGACAAGATACGACAAATACTCGGAAATAGATAAGTGGACATACGACCAATTGTCGAATCTCGTCATCGTAACGAGAATGTAAGGACGAGAATACTCCAGTGGTGGGCCTTAGGTGCAGCGCTTCAATATACGACCAACAGGGATTTTACGTTTGTTGCACCATTGTCTTGGGCAAAGAATTTCAAATCGGAATATAAAATTCGTCAACGGCACGTCTCCCACAAGGAGGTAGAAAATACAGAAGATATACAGAAAGTGCCGACTCTTTTCAGCACGCAAACAGCGTCACTTATGATTACGTGATCAACACCGATGAAACAGGATGCGAGTATCGGGTGAACATTCGACGCACATTGTCGCATAATGGATAAAAACGAACCCTTGTTGCAGTTGGTATTAAAAATAACCTAACACATTCGTACACGGCTCAATATGCCATCACAGCCTCTGGAAAAGTGTTGCCTAAGGTTTTCCTGTGTTTACAAGAAACGAATGTTACATTTGGTCATCGGGTTACAGAAGAAGTCAATCGCTTAACCGACCCGTTGAAAAATGGTTACATTACTTGCTCCAAATCCGGGAAATTGACAAATGCTATTTACGGAACATTTCTTGAGAATGTTTTAAAACCATACGTTGCTGGTAACAAGTTTTGTCTAATATTGGATTCCTGGGGGTGAACAAACTAATACTCTAATATATGATACCATGTTTACAGATGACGAGGGTCAACCGACGTACACGGTAAAAGTAATACTGCCGTGTGATGTTTATTTCTATCACCAGGTTAAAGACTTTATTTCGAGGCTTCAGAATTGCAGTGTGCTTCTGGAAACCCAGCAGGCATTGCACAACCGCAGGGATGCAATAACTATTCACAGCATAATTCATAACCAACTTTCAGCACCGATTTTTCAGACAATGATATCGTATTCGTGCTACGCATCAAAATTAATTCCCGAAAAAGACATATTTTTAAATGTAAACCAAGTTTGTTTTCCGCCGATTCTTCGGAAGGAACAGTGTAACTGTCGAAAGATTGCATTCATTAGATGTTCTTGGTACTGCGAACATATTTGTTTGAATGTGTATATAACAAGTACCATCCATCTATTTGTTCAAAGAAAAGTGAGGACACGCAACAGTGACTGGAAGGGCCATTGCAAAGTGACCAGCAGTAACATTTAGTTGTTTACTATACCAAGAGATTTGAGAAATGTATTTGCCTAATTTTTAATCATTCCTTATTATTTACTTACCTTATTAACGCTCCTGTCCCTATCAGTTGAGATATGAAAAAGTAACAACGAAAAGAATAAGATCTGCTACGTTTCCTCGAGGTTCGAACCCGGGTTCTCCGCTTCCCAGCTAGTTACCTTGGCTGTTGCACTATTGGCGTTCTGGGCGAAAAGCGTTTACCATGAGGGTACATAAGCGGCAGTTGTAAAAGCTTCTTTCCTCGATTTCTGGAAAAGTATGCATTTGTGGACTCCCATACCTGATGATGAAAAATGCTCTATTTACAATTATCTTTCGATCCCGCCAATTCTGAGTCGATTGCCCGTCATAACCTTAAGGGGCGATTTTCTCAAAAACTGGAGGGTGTTGAGCCAAAATTTCTTAGAGTCCTTCGTTTTAGGCCGTACACAAGCGACCTGCCAAATCTGAGCCAAATCCGTTGGCCGTGTCTGAGGCCTTCCCCTTGTAAGACCCCCAACTTCGGCAACACCCTCCGTACCACCCACGCACCTTTTATGGACATTTGAAAAATGCCCATGTACAGAGACAAGGACTCACAGATGACTACGTGACAGTGAGAGAGGCAACTCTACTGAAGTAACCTCAGATGACAAGTGACTGTCGCCATATCGCTGCGCTAGCGCCTGCTGGCCGCGTGCGAGAGTTGAGGGATGTCGGAAGTTTCGTCTACCCTGCCGGCGCGTAGGCATCGACGACTGCGTGTCTCTGTACATGGTCGTTTTTGACATGTTCAACAAAATGAGCAGGCGGCACTGAGGGTGTTTGCCAAACTCTGGGGGCGGTGTGTCTTAGAGGGACTCTTTCAATAGAGACAGGAAACTACTTTCTTAGCCAGTTATGGCATGTGATGACACATACGCTTTTGTCCTTCCTGAGGTACACCAATCAGACGTATATCACGTGTCTTGGTGTGCTAAATTTTGGCTTCGAGCGCCGGTTACATAGAGCCAAGAACTTTGCAACTGAAAGAACAAATGGAAAATGGATGTAAGTTTTTGATCATTTCCCAGAGAAGAACCTGTAGTGGGTTTCGAGAAACTGAATTGGAGAACTGTTTAAGTACGTGAGCTAGAACGTTTTAATTTGGACTTTCATGAAACCCTCAGTTTTTATTATGAAAAATGATTTTATTTTGACATTTAAGTATCAGTTCTTAACGCTAAAGAATGAGTTGTGCTCTCAGACCAACAAAAAAAAAAAAAAATATAACGATAGCAACTCACCTTTTGTCCTTTCAACTCAACAGCTGTGTCAAAATGTATTCTGACTCCATCGACATAAAAATATTTGCACCTAAAGACAAAATATCTTTGGAGTCGTTTAGAATTACGTACAACGGACAAATTTTCATGTAAGTTGTATACAAATTTTGAAATTCCGAAATTAAATACATGTTTTCATTCGTTAGCAGAGTTCTTAGGAAGTAATTATAGGAATTTCATAACTGAATCTAGTAATTCGCACATCATTGTGCAGTGCGTATTATAAAATGTAGCTAAATAGTTTCTAAAGTGTTTGAAAAGTGCTTGCAGGCTTATAACCTTACGGCTTCTAATTTGAAGTAAAACTTGAGTTTAACTATCAAATCTAATAATAAGCAAACCTGAAGCTACGTAAATACTTTACTGAAAATCCTATCTTTGGCAGCAATGTTACAAGAAGAACTGGCCCCAACACCGGAATTGTGTCTTTTCTATTTACGATAATTAATTTGCGTGACAGACAAGAATAACTACGACTATTGTGACTCTCTAGGCTAGTTTAAGAAGTAATTGGCGTTCCCCAATGATGTGTTATAGGCCCTCTGCTATTCCTGATCTACATAAACGACATACGAAAGAATCCGAGTGGCCTTCTTAGATTGTTTGCAGGTGATAGGTCATTTACCGTCTTGTAAAGTCATTATATAATCAAAACCAATTGCAAAGTGATCTGGACAATATATCTGTATCGTGCCAAACTTGACAATTTACTCTAAGTAATGATAAATGAGTACTAAAAGAAATCCGCTAAATTTCGCTTACATGATAAAACATACAAAACTTGAGATTGAAAATTCAATTTAACACTTACGTGAAGGTATGTACCATCTATGCAACTACATGAAGGCAGTTTGTTTATTGCCATAAGCGTTTCGCTTCTTTTATTTGGGGAGCATCATCAGTGGCCTGAAATACACGTTTCCTTTTATACATACAGTAAACGTATTATGTGTTACTTACGATTTCCACCGAACGATACATTCACAATACGAATCTTGTGCTACTAAAGTTGCTTCTAATCTAAAACGCAAGAGAAAAACACGAAAAAATGTAATATAGCAGCATATTATATCTACCACATAATACGTTTATTGTATGTATAAAAGGAAACATGTATTTCGGCCACTGATGATGCTTTCCAAATAAAAGAAGCGAAACGCGTATGGCAATAAACAAACTGCCTTTATTTAGTTGCATAGGCGGTACGTACCTTCACGAATTTAAAGCAACTAAGAAAAAGATGGAAAACAGATAAAAATTACGAAAATACTTACGTATTGCAATTACGAATAACTTGAATTGGAACGATCACATAGCTGATGTTGTGGGTAATGAAAACCAAAGACTGTGATTTATTGCAGAACACTTGGAAAATGCAACAGGTTTACTAAAGAGACTGTTAATCTACGCTTGTCCACCCACTTTTGGATTACTGCTGTGAGTTGTGGGATCCGCATCAGATACGAATGACAGACTACATTGAGAAAATTCAAAGAAGGGCGCCTTGCCACGGTTCGTGCGGTTACCCCCGTCAGAGGTTCGAATCCTCCCTTAGGCATGGTGTGTGTGTTGTCCTTAACGTAAGTTAGTTTAAGTTAGATTAAGTAGTGTGTAAGCCTAGGGACCGATGACCTTAGCAGTTTGGTCCCATAGAACTTACCACAATTTTCCAAATTTTAATGCGTAATTTCCTGCACGCATGACACATGAGTTATCTTTGGTGCCAGAACACCCTCATGTTTGCCTTTAAAATCAGTGCTCACACATATCCCAGTTTTTTCAACATATATCCTAGGGGCATAATATACAACTATTATATCTACTGTTCATACTTAATTACTAACAAGAAATAACACTTTTACTAGACACTAACGGAAAATTCAAATTACTGTTCTCTCAACATTTTATGCTGTCATTTACGCTTGAATAAGTCTTTAAGATGTGGCTATTACGTGTCGCAGGGCGGTAATAACACACTTTAGGTGTCGAATATACATTTATTTAAGCACAAAAAAAGCGAATACAACGTGGCTGTACAAACGTAACGTGCCGATAGAGCATGGAGGATGCTCAGTTCACCGGACTTGGATACGATGTGACGTCATTATGACGTATACACGCTACATCGAAAACGATAGAAACCGTATATCGACTATTCGACTTTCGTGAACTTTCGAGAGGTTGTGTCAAGGTAGCGCTGTGCTCTGCGCCGTTCGTTTAGATGTGTTTTGCGTTCCTTGCGTTTAAATCGTGTATTGTACTGTGTTTGTGTCCTGTGCGTTGTTTTTCGTTTGCTCGTCTCTAATTATGTGTTCAGCATTCGAGAGACTAATGAGAGAAATGCTGAAAGAGTTCAGCATCGATGACGACGGGCAATTGCGTGGTTATTGTGAATCTCAAGCAGTAATTGATGTACTTCTGACCCAGCTGAAGTGCGTCGGTTATTCGTACTCGGTGAGAAGAATTACTCAGCAGCCAAAATCTTTAGATGCTTCAAGACACTAACCTTTGGTTAAGATTCATTGAGAAATCCACTTCCCCTCGTATTTCATCTCCGGTCGACGATTTTTCTTCAACACTGCCTCATATTTTTCTTTTTAAGTTCGAAATTCAATCATTCTACACACCAGTCATTACTGGACACTAAGGTACCTGTCTCTGCGGTCCGAGTGTAAAATTACTTGGAATTATGGTTGATAAAAGACTATCTTGGGATGGACATATAAATTACTTAGCTAACAAACTTGCACGAGTTCTCTTTCAGCTATATAAATTAAGAAAACAAAGTCAGCAAGAGTATGCTGCTACAATGTAATATGTACTGACAAGACCAATCGTATGAAACCATACTAAAATATTGATAATAAATAAATATTATTTTCGGCGTAAGCGTTGAATACAACAATCTAATCTGGTCGGGACATAAGAAGACTTCACTTTTTTACGAAACGTGTTGTCCGTGGCGTTTTCAAGGCCACAGTCAGGAATATTTCTATTAATATCCAGCTCTTTTACTTTTATTTTGGCGAAATACATATACGCTGCCACACTGAGCTGTTATCAGAATCGTACGTGTCAAAACAAACCACTAGCTGACGACAGTTTAGAATCTCGAACGTTCGTAAAAGTCGATAGGTGTGTTAATCGACTAAAGTGTATATACGTCATAATGACGTCACATCATATCCAGGTTGGGTGAACTTAGCATCCTTCATAGAGCATAGACAAAGATAAATCAAAGATATCGAGTTCAAAGATAAAGAGGCGCCACATAGCCCCCCGCCCCCCCCCCCCCCCATCCCCCTGGCAGTGCGGAGCGCGGCGGAGGGGAGCTTTCTCACTTGAACACAAAATCTTCGTGCCAGCGTGGCGGTTGAATGCGGCGTCTAACGCGAGAAGTGGGCTCCTCAGAAACCGCGCCGACTGAGTCACGTGCGTCGGAGTGCTGCCTAGGCGGCGGAACGTCGCTCGAGGTCACGTCGGCGGCGTCGGCAGGTGTGGCGGCGGTGATGGCAGGCAGGTCGGAAGCGTCGAAATGTGGTTTGGAGATGAACTACGCCGGTTTTAAACGGTTAATGGAAACTGTATGAGGTCGTCCATTGATATGTATTATGAAAGTATTCACTCCGCGATGAGTAATGTGGTTGCAAGGCCGCACGCATGAGTCGTCACACAGTCTTAATAATTCACATGATGCCAGGTCTTTGTAGACAAAAGCTGGTGGCATGGTATGAGGGCGAGGTGGGGGTGGTCGTAGGCGAGCGATGTGCCTATGCACCCATTCCACAAGGGCCGGAAAGTCGATGGCGTTCGCCGGCGGTGCGTCCTCCACGAATTCTGCTGGCACGAGGAGGGGCCCTCCATATAGGATCTCCGCCAGTGATGCATTTAGGTCCTCCTTGCGGGCATAACAGATGCTGTGTAAGACCCAATGAAGGGCCTCAGACCATAGCCCACAGTGGCACATGAGCGCAGCTTTTAGAGTTTGATGCCAGCGCTCAGCCAGGCTGTTCACCTGCAGGTGATAGGCTGTAGTGTGGAATTTTGCTACACCACACAGCTCGCACAGTCGGGCAAACAGTGTGGACTCGAATTGTCGTCCCTGATCCGTAGTGAGTGAAAGAGGGCAGCCAAACCGAGTGAAAGAGGGCAGCCAAACCTTGTGACCCATGTGGATAAGAAAGCAGAGCTATGGTCTCTGCTGTTATTTTGACAAGAGGGACCGCCTCGACCCAACAGTCCACACGGTCGATCATAGATATTATGTATGTGTACCCCTCGGAAGGGGGGAGAGGACCGACCGCGTCAATGTGGACATGCCGCAGGCAACCCCTTGGGACTCTGAACTGGCCTAAAGGAGGCTGCGCGTGTCTGACCACTTAACTACATTGGCAAAGGCCACATGCACGGGTCCAGGTGCAGCAATCTTGCCACACGCCGGGCCAGACAAAACATTCAGTGACTAGTCTCGTCGTTGCCCGCGTTCCGAGGTGGGCGAATTTGCGTAAAGCATCGAAGATCCCACAACTAAGAGCAGACGGCACCAAGAGGTGGGGGGAACGCGTAGAAACGTCTGTGCAGGACAAGAGGTTGGATAGCGAGCGAAGACTAATCGCCATGTAGCGATGTCTTCAGTCTGGAGTCAGGCGAGGTCATCTAAGTTCAAGGGTGCAGTACTGACCAAGATATGAGATAGATAGTCAGCTACAACATTTTCTGCACCACAAATATAATAAGCGTCTGAGGAATGTTGGCAAATATGGTCCATGTGCCGGAAGCATCGCGGCGGAAGTTCCTTCACTGGGTTGCGTATCACGTTCACAAGAGATTTGTGGTCCGAGCAGATAGTGAAAGGGCGCCCCTCCAGGTCGCTCTGGAAGTGTTTGATTGCCTCATAAACCGCAAGAAGTCTCTGGTCGAAAGCTGACATTGTCTTCTGGTTAGTTTTTTTGAAAAGAAGTGGAGCTGCTGGGTGGTGTCGGCGGTGCGCTGTTGTGAAACAGTGCCCACAGCTGACTCACTTGTGTCAGTTGTAATAGAAATACAGGCCTCAGGATCAGGGTGGGAGACAGAGACGGCTTTCGGGATGGCAGTTTTCAGATTACCAAATGCATTGAGCATGGGTTTAGTCCAGTCCAACTTTCGTTTCCCCATGGTATTTTTACCAGAGAGGGCGTCGGTAAGAGCCGATTGGACAGAGGCAGCCCAAGGGATATGGCGTCGATAAAAGTTTATCATAACCAGAATACAAGGGAGTTACGCATAATCTTCAGGAAGAGGCAGTGCGAGAATGGTTTAGATGTGAGAATCCGTTGGTCGGAGACAGTCGGCCGAGACAGTATGGCCTAGGAATGTAACCGATGTAGAACAGACTTGAGATGTGTCGTGGTTGATCACCACACCGTTGGCCGCGAGAGCCGAACGAACTGCATCAAGGTGGAACTGGTGCTCCTCAGCAGATGAGGAAAAAATCGGGATGTCATCCAAATAAGCAAAAGCGAAAGGCAGAGGTAGCAAAATGGAATCAATGGACCATTGCCACGTCTGTGCAGCATTTTTCAAGCTGTAAGGCATGTAACAGTATTCAAATAGGCCGAAGGTTGTGATGATGGCCATCTTCGTACGTGGTGATACTACTTTGAACAATCTAAGACAGAGAAGAACTTCGAGCCATGCAGTAATTACGTGAAATCCTGAATGTGAGGAATGGGATAATATCGATAATTGTCAAGCATTAAGGGACCTGTAGTCCCTGCACATGCATAGGGAGCTGTCCTTCTTAGGAACAAGGTGGGTAGGTGAAGCCCATTTGCTGTCCGATGGTTGGAGCACGCCTGAAGCCAATAAATCTTGAATGATTTTTTTCACGCGCAGAAGGTTGGAAGCGTTAAGATGCCTAGCTTTATAACATACAGGTATATGGCGTGGTGCAGAATCTATGACAAGTGCCTTTGCTGATGGTCGATACCCATGAAGGGAGGCAAGCAGGGGGGGGGGGGGCGAGAGGTGGGTCAGGTGCGACATCGGTTCACTGACCTTGCCAGACCGGAACAGCCTGGTAGGGGCGTCGGCAGCAGACGACGACGGAGGGCATGGCGCGGCAGCCACGTGATGCGAGGGATCCCGTGATGTGAGAACATGAGCGTCCCGTAGATTCGCCTGCGACGGCGCGGACACGGCAGCAGGTGGAGGGAAGCTCGACACAGGAGCAATGTAATGCAAAGGCGCAGTAGAGGCGAGTGATGGTTCCGTACGTTGTGGCTCTGCGGACAGGCTGTGAATCATGCTCCGTGTGTGTGATAACTCAGCAGAGGCGCCGACAATTTGTAGTTTTTTTTTTTAACAGATAAGGAATAAGGATAAGAAAGGGAACTTTATTTAATTTCTATAATAATGAGTGAGATTACCCACGAGTTTTATTTTTTTACAGTTGTTAATAACTTTGACCCATACTGACAAACGTTCAGATTCGTTTATTTTACAATGATTCCTACCGCATTATTTTAGGAGGAGAAGGCGTTCATGTCCTACGTGCATAAATCAATAGACAATATTGCCATTGAGATGAAAAACTATGTAGGTGAACAAGTCATCCAGCATGGTTCGTCAGTATTCTGTGGTGGAGTTCTTAACTTTACCCTTAGCAACAATGATGCCAATCAGCACGGTAATGGCTGGCTCACCATTGCTCTAGTACATGGACCTAAAATCGATAAAGTAGCAGGTCTAGAAAATTTTAACAGCTATGATGTCATTGCTTATCGGACATTTCAGATAACAGAGGTCTACAATAGAGATATGGGTAAATTGTATTACCTGCCATCGATGCCCTTGGTTCTCAGGACCAGGAATCATCGTAAAATAAATGAATCTGAATCTGTGTCAGTGTGGGTCAAAAGTGTTGACAATTGTAAAAAAATAAAACTCGTGGGTGATCTCACTCATTATTATAGAAATTAAATAAAGTTCTCTTCCTTATCCTTATTCCTTATCTCTTAAAATAAACTACACATTGATCTCGCCAAAAGCTGAGAAACGATTCTTCTTGGTGTTGTAGCTCTCAAGGGTACCTCTGAGGACAGGCTGCAGATCAGGCTCCGTGTGTGTGATAATTCAGCAGAGGCGCTGACAATGCAGGTGCCTAACACCTCATTATGTGTGGAGAGCTTGTTGATTTGTGTACGGATGTCCGATAAATCAGAGAGTCATGCAGTAATAACGCTCGAGCAGAGATGCACATGTGGAAAGTGTAGCCGAGGAGGTGGAGAGTGGAGTCGTGCTGAACTTGTTCGTGCACAGCACGGTAAAACCACACATGTGGCGGCCTGCAAGTCTGGCGAGAGTTCGTAGTGGTGTAGGACGTCCAAACCGATCAGAGGTCATCCATGTAAGTGACGTGGAAAGTCCAAGGGACTGGTGATAGGTGAAGCGACGTCTTGATGGAGCAAGGACCGTGATAGGAGAGTGATTGGCAGCGATCAAAGGGAGATTAACAGGAAAAAGCATGTTGCCTGCATGCTCGGCTGGGATAATGCTGACGTCAGCGCCAGTATCGACAAGAAAGCGAGTGCCCAATGACAAGTCTGTGACGTAGAGGCAACGTCGGACGGTAGGCACCATGGACGATCATGGTGGGACATGGCGCCTAAACATGCCCACTGGAATCGTTTGGGTATGTGCACGGCATGTGGCCATTGCGAGCGGCATCCCTGTAAGTGGCATGGTACCAGCATAGCGGATAAGCTTGGAGACAAGGCAGTGTGGAGTGGGTGGGGGACACAGCTGACTGTGTCATAGCCTGAGCCCGCTTGGGGTGCTGCTCGGGTGGTGTCAGCTGCTGTCGGAAAGCAGCAGGCAGTACCTCCTGTAGGCCACTAGGTGGCAGCTGATGACAGGCCGCTGAGGTGAGAGAGCTGGCCTCTGCCATCAGAGCACAGAACCGAAGGTGCAGGCATGCCAACTGATGGCGACAGGGATGTCGTCCGTGACAGGCGGTGTCGGGGATGAATGTTTGCATAGGCATAATCAGCCATGCATAGGCGAAGCTCGAGAGGGTTGGCGACATGAGATGGGAGGTGAAGTTGTAGTTCCGACGGCAGTTTGACCATCCAAAGCATGGTGTGTGATAGCACTTGATCATCAATTAATGCGCGAAGGTGCCGCGAAAGCTGCAAAGGTGTGCAGTCGTCGAAGTGTTCATCTTGGATAATGTGGTGGATAGCCTCCACTGGTGAGTGAGAAAGGTGTTTGATGAGCAATGTTTTCGCCATTAAATACTTGGGCAAGGCGGGCAGTAAGAGGAGCAGATCACTGAAGAGGTCTGGATGAGCATGGATGTCACTCACCAGACAGACAAAACGTGCATCGTCATCCGAAAACCCATGGATATCCAGTATGTGATCCACTAATGTGAACCAAATCTTAGGGTTGTCCTTTTGCAAAGCAGGCAGCTTAGGAAACCTGCCAGGTAACACATGTTGATAAAGCACTGGGAGGCGAAGATTTGTGTGTGTGGGGCAGGAAATCCGCAACACCGGTAGTGCAGCAGAGGTGGATGGTGCTTCGCCCGAGGTCTGCATGGAGGAGCGGCCGCAAGCAGCACACGATGTGGAGTGATCAGGTGCAACCGATGGCACAGTGTGTCCCAACTGCAGGCGCGATTGCCAGTGTGGTGTGGGTGTAACGGCTGGTGGCATTGCAACAGCGGTGGAACGCGATCATGGTGCAGCCACAGGGGGGGGGGGGCTGATCCAGTAACTGGTGCTGGTGGAATGGCCGGTGCCATTACGAAAGCGGGCAGAAGTCGATTGTGGTGTGACCATGGAGCGATGGTCGTGGAAACCAGAGCGGTCGAGGCGACTGGCGTCGCCGAGACAGCATGCAGGTGGTTGGGGGGGGGGGGGTCAGGCATATAAGGATGTGCAATGCCATGCACTTGAACATTCGAATTACAGTTCTTGAACTTTGTCGGCACATCAAACCAAACCGGAGGAGTCTGCGTAGCTGATGGGTGAACCACAACGTCCTTCGCTCAATTATCATCCACAATGTCACTAAGCAGCGTGCACTGTCTGTGTAGCAGCCATTGCTGCATAGTTGCACTTGATGGTGGCCATGTTAAGCTGGTTACAGCTAAGTGACCGCCAGCATGGCTGGGCGTATGCAATTGCTCACTTTTAATGACCGTGTGGGGTAGCCGAGCGGTCTGAGGCACCTTGTCACGGTCCGCGCGGCTCCCCCCGTTGGAGGTTTGAGTCCTCCCTCGGGCATAGGTGTGTGTGTTGTCCTTAGCATAAGTTAGTTTAAGTTAGATTATGTAGTGTGTAAGCTTAGGGACTGGTGACCTCAGCAGTTTGGTCCCATAAGACCTTACAACAAATTTACATTTCACTTTTAACCAAACGCATGTTAGATACACTTCTACATATGCAAGCACAGTTAATAGGGTATGAGACACTAGCACAGAAAAACACTGGTAGATCCATTGTTCCAGAGACAATGTGGGCAGGCACACAAAGTCCATTAATGATGAAAAGAAGCACAAAATAACTCGCAAACACATGACGACTATGTCGGGGTCACCACTGTGGCACCTACGTGTGGTAGGGCGGTAATAACACACATTAGATGTCGAATATACATTTATTTAAGCACAGAAGAAAGCATGGCTGTACAAATATAGCACGGAGAGAGAGCATGGAGAAAGATAAATCAGGGAAGATCGAGTTAAAGATATGGCGCGTTATACCAGAGGCGCCACAAAGATAAACACAAACTTATGGCATACATCATATTTTTCAACATTTGAAATGGTTTCAGTAGCAGTATTGCTCCGCACTTGGTACAATATTCACATAAAATAACTTGTAATGCATGTTTTTCTCTACATACAAATACTGAAATATTCTGTCTTTGCATTAGAAGAAAAGTATATGACAAGTTTAAACTATTATTTACAAATTTATGTACTGTTCTACTGAACAAATCTTTTTAAATCTTTATACGTGTATTGTCCTCTGATACTGCTACAAGGAGATGAGGATGATTCAGTTATCTCCCATTCTATCATCTTTGGTATCTCTTTCGTTACTGCCTCCTTTTTGGATTATGGGACGGTGTAGTTAGCATGGTAAAACGTGCTATGAGGCAATAGTTCTACGTTGTAGGTATATCCCTCGATTATACCTAGCCTCTCTGAGAACATATTCTCACATTGTATTAGCCATTGAGTCAGTTCCTTTTGTTGTGCAGGAGACAAATATTCCGATCCCAACACTTTACTGTTTATGAGTTCCCTTTTTTCTTCGGTTTTCTCATTTATAAATACATTGTAACATTTTTTTGTTTCACATAAGCCTACATCTGAATGCATAACTTACAGACTTTCATAATTTACTGGAAAGCTTCAGCAGGATTTTCCGTGGTTTTATTGCATGTGTGTCATTTGCAATTCTATTCGCTTATCTTTGTTAACAAGACTTAGTTCTCCGCACAAGAGGTCGATTATTGCGTTCCTGTGGCGTAGGAACTCTATTCCCAGAATGCAAGCAACCATCAACCCTTTGACTAATAGGAACGAACTCTGTATGGTTTCATTTCCTACTTGAACTCAACGTGCACCTGGTTCCGTATCACTTGAGATTGTGCGCCGATTGCACCTGTCACTCGGTAATTTTTAACCAGTGAGACACGTATACTGTTATTTCGACTTATGTGCTTATACAATTCTACACTCAGAACGTTCGCCGATGCACCTGTGTCCACTATCACCTGGATCGGATCGCCGTATATTTCTGCTTGGAATATGGCCTGCACAACATCTTCATTGGTTTGTTGATACTTCTGAGGTACATTCATCCTCAATGTTAACTCCATTATTGTACTTCAGCATTTTTAGATTTGCGTCTTGTGTGGGGAATGTGCCCTCACTACACCCTCTCACAGCCAACAATGGAGAGCAGATTGTGGCTGGCTTTAGTCTGACTTGTAGTTTATAGAGGGTTGTCAGTTGTCGGTTACCTACACTATTCTCACATTATTATTTTGATTATTATTGTGATTGTTGGGTCGGCTGTTTTGCCTTGCCTGTGGTGTAGTTTGATAAGCCATATTATTTTGATACTGCTGCTGGTTGCTATAACCAGCTGTCATATTCGGAGGTTGGTTGGAATTCTGTGCCCATTATGGCGCCATATTGGGTTGGCACTGCGTTGGTTGCTCATTGTAATCGCGCCCTTGGTTACGGTTACTCCGCCACTGCAGGTTACCGTTACCATTGTATCATTTGTTCACGCGCCCATCGTGACGACTTTTCCTAAACTGATTCATGTACCCATTGGCCCCCCATTTGACTGGCTCCATTCGTTACGGTTACCATTACCGTTAGGTGTTTGGTTAATACAGTTGCAGTTGTTTTCAGCTTTTTGCTGGCTACAACCTGCTTGATTCAGTTTACCTTCACTTTTCATGTCTTCGATAAGCAAATCTACAGAGTCAACAATCTCCATAAACTGTTCAATGTCATATTCCGGTAAATTGATAAAGTACTTTTTTATGTCACTAGGTAATTTCATTTTAATTAGCCTTATTATGTCCTGGTCAGACATTAGTTCATCCCAGTATCTAGTCTTATAAATATAAATTTCAAAATACTTGTGGAGGGTTCCCAGTCTTGGATTGAACATCTCAGTACTGTACAACTCCTTTGTTAGACTTTCCTGTATACAACTGGCCCACAACTTTTGTAAAAACACGTACTCAAACTGCTGCATGGTATAGCATCTCTCGTATGCGTCCGTAGCCAAGAGTGCCGTGTCACCTTGTATTGGTGATACAATGACTTGAATTCTTTGCCTTTCCGTCCATCCCCCTGGAAAAACATTACGGAAACTTTTAATGAACACTATGGGGTGTATGGTACACTTTTCATCGATGAACAGTTCAAAATGGCTCTGAGCACTATGGGACTTAACATCTATGGTCGTCAGTCCCCTAGAACTTAGAACTACTTAAACCTAACTAACCTAAGGACATCACACACATCCATGCCCGAGGCAGGATTCGAACCTGCGACCGTAGCGGTCACACGGTTCCAGACTGAAGCGCCTAGAACCGCACGGTCAAACCGGCCGGCAGATGAACAGTGGGAACTGCGTATTTTTAATAACATTATCCTCTTTATGGTACAGTGAATTACCACTGTCCATTTCCATCCTTATATCCGGCGGTGAACAGTAAGGCATTCAGAACTGTGAATTGCAGTTGTCAACTGGTAGTGCATTGTTTAAGTTATTGCTCATTTCCAACCCAGGAACCTGACTGCCTACCGATCCTCGACTGTCAGCTTGCTTTTCAAGTTCGGTTGGTCTTCGAGTGACATCTCTTTGCCAAAAGGTTAACTCCGCTGGTATACGCGACTCTAGCTGAACTACTCGTAATTCTGCTTGAATTGCGGCAGCGCTGGCCTCGGTTTTCGAGCTCAGATCCGCTGTAGCTTGTTCAACAACTGATTTTATGCTTACATCGATCTTTGATGAGATTTCGCGATCCTTTACAGATAGCCACTCATCAAACTCTTTCTCGACCTTATTGCTTGGGCATCTAAATATCTATGTTCTGAGGTGCTTTGCTCTACATTTTGAACATGACTTGCCAAGTTTTGAAGCTTGTCTTTAAGGCTAGTGTGAGTTATTTGTAAATTTTGCATCTCACTAGTTAATTTTTGGACAAGATCCGGTATTTCGTTGCATTTCCACAAGTTCAAAGTGTATGCTACTCAGTTTTTTCTCTAAAATTTGTTCTCTTTGTTCAAATTTCCCATCACGCTCATGTTGTTTCTTCTCTAAAATTTGCCTCTTTGTTCAGGTTTCTGAACGAGTCGTCGCAAAAATTCCGCGAAGGGGTCGCCAATAGGTGAACACACCTGTGTTCCACCCGTCCTACCACTTGACTCGTCCCCCTGCACATGTTCGTTACTCTGTGGTGCATTATGTGGTATCCACAGAGCCTCGCCCACCCCTCCCCCCTCTTCTGAACATATGTTTTCCGATGCGATGGCATGGGATTCGTTTCCATTCTGAACACTGTTTTCTACTTCCACATCGAGCAAATGGTGCTCGTCAGATACAGGTGCCTTTGCCCGACCCACATTACCCATCATGGATTTAATTTGGCGCAACTAAAAGTTCAAACACTTACACAAATGTACATATATCCCTTCCAAAATAAAACACACGAATACATACACAAATGCACTCACTAGACTGTTAGCACTGCTTACCACTTTTACTGAGGATTCCTCATGTGTGTATGGCCTTGATATTTCGCACAGGTTTTTCCAGGGTTCTTGCACCTTAAGCCTTACCTATTTGTACATAGGCCTTAATATCAAACAATACACAATAGTTATGTAAGTACATAAATCTCTCTCTCTCTCTCTCTCTCTCTCTCTCACACACACACACACACACACACACACACACACACTCACACACACACACACATATATATATATATATATATATATATATATATATATATATATACACACTCCTCGAAATTGAAATAAGAACACCGTAAATTCATTGTCCCAGGAAGGGGAAACTTTATTGACACATTCCTGGGGTCAGATACATCACATGATCACACTGACTGAACCACAGGCACATAGACACAGGCAACAGAGCATGCACAATGTCGGCACTAGTACAGTGTATATCCACCTTTCGCAGCAATGCAGGCTGCTATTCTCCCATGGAGACGATCGTAGAGATGCTGGATGTAGTCCTGTGGAACGGCTTGCCATGCCATTTCCACCTGGCGCCTCAGTTGGACCAGCGTTCGTGCTGGACGTGCAGACCGCGTGAGACGACGCTTCATCCAGTCCCAAACATGCTCAATGGGGGACAGATCCGGAGATCTTGCTGGCCACGGGTAGTTGACTTACACCTTCTAGAGCACGTTGTGTGGCACGGGATACATGCGGACGTGCATTGTCCTGTTGGAACAGCAAGTTCCCTTGCCGGTCTAGGAATGGTAGAACGATGGGTTCGATGACGGTTTGGATGTACCGTGCACTATTCAGTGTCCCCTCGACGATCACCAGTGGTGTACAGCCAGTGTAGGAGATCGCTCCCCACACCATGATGCCGGGTGTTGGCCCTGTGTGCCTCGGTCGTATGCAGTCCTGATTGTGGCGCTCACCTGCACGGCGCCAAACACGCATACGACCATCATTGGCACCAAGGCAGAAGCGACTCTCATCGCTGAAGACGACACGTCTCCATTCGTCCCTCCATTCACGCCTGTCGCGACACCACTGGAGGCGGGCTGCATGATGTTGGGGCGTGAGCGGAAGACGGCCTAACGGAGTGCGGGACCGTAGCCCAGCTTCATGGAGACGGTTGCGAATGGTCCTCGCCGATACCCCAGGAGCAACAGTGTCCCTAATTTGCTGGGAAGTGGCGGTGCGGTCCCCTACGGCACGGCGTAGGATCCTACGGTCTTGGTGTGCATCCGTGCGTCGCTGCGGTCCGGTCCCAGGTCGACGGGCACGTGCACCTTCCGCCGACCACTGGCGACAACATCGATGTACTGTGGAGACCTCACGCCCGACGTGTTGAGCAATTCGGCGGTACGTCCACCTGGCCTCCCGCATGCCCACTATACGCCCTCGCTCAAAGTCCGTCAACTGCACATACGGTTCACGTCGACGCTGTCGCGGCATGCTACCAGTGTTAAAGACTGCGATGGAGCTCCGTATGCCACGGCAAACTGGCTGACACTGACGGCGGTGGTGCACAAATGCTGCGCAGCTAGCGCCATTCGATGGCCAACACCGCGGTTCCAGGTGTGTCCGCTGTGCCGTGCGTGTGATCATTGCTTGTACAGTCCTCTCGCAGTGTCCGGAGCAAGTATGGTGGGTCTGACACACCGGTGTCAATGTGTTCTTTTTTCCATTTCCAGGAGTGTATATATACAGGGCTATTACAAATGATTGAAGTGATTTCATAAATTCACTGTAGCTCCAGTCATTGACATATGGTCACGACACACTACAGATACGTAGAAAAACTCATAAAGTTTTGTTCAGCTAAAGCCGCACTTCAGGTTTATGCCGCCAGAGCGCTCGAGAGCGCAGTGAGACAAAATGGCGACAGGAGCCGAGTAAGCGTATGTCGTACTTGAAATGCACCCACATCAGTCAGTCATAACAGTGCAACAACACTTCAGGACGAAGTTCAACAAAGATCCACCAACTGCTAACTCCATTCGGCGATGGTATGCGCAGTTTAAAGCTTCTGGATGTCTCTGTAAGGGGAAATCAACGGGTCGGCCTGCAGTGAGCGAAGAATCGGTTGAACGCGTGCGGGCAAGTTTCACGCGTAGCCCGCGGAAGTCGACAAATAAAGCAAGCAGGGAGGTAAACGTACCACAGCCGACGGTTTGGAAAATCTTACGGAAAAGGCTAAAGCAGAAGCCTTACCGTTTACAATTGCTACAATCCCTGACACCCGATGACAAAGTCAAATGCTTTGAATTTTCGGCGCGGTTGCAACAGCTCATGGAAGAGGATGCGTTCAGTGTGAAACTTGTTTTCAGTGATGAAGCAAAATTTTTTCTTAATGGTGAAGTGAACAGACACAATGTGCGAATCTTGGTAGTAGAGAATCCTCACGCATTCGTGAAGCAAAATCGCAATTCACCAAATGTTAACGTGTTTTGTGCAGTCTCACGGTTTAAAGTTTACGGCCCCTTTTTCTTCTGCGAAAAAAACGTTACAGGACACGTGTATCTGGACATGCTGGAAAATTGGCTCATGCCACAACTGGAGACCGACAGCGCCGACTTCATCTTTCAACAGGATGGTGCTCCACCGCACTTCCATCATGATGTTTGGCATTTCTTAAACAGGAGATTGGAAAACCGATGGATCAGTTGTGGTGGAGATCATGATCAGCAATTCATGTCATGGCCTCCACGCTCTCCCAACTTAACCCCATGCGATTTCTTTCTGTGGGGTTATGTGAAAGATTCAGTGTTTAAACATCCTCTACCAAGAAACGTGCCAGAACTGCGAGCTCGCATCAACGATGCTTTCGAACTCATTGATGGGGACATGCTGCGCCGAGTGTGGGAGGAACTTGATTATCGGCTTGATGTCTGCCGAATCACTAAAGGGGCACATATCGAACATTTGTGAAAGCCTAAAAAAACTTTTTGAGTTTTTGTATGTGTGTGCAAAGCATTGTGAAAATATCTCAAATAATAAAGTTATTGTAGAGCTGTGAAATCGCTTCAATCATTTGTAATAACCATATATATATATATATATATATA
Source organism: Schistocerca cancellata (assembly GCF_023864275.1). Classification (NCBI taxonomy): domain Eukaryota; kingdom Metazoa; phylum Arthropoda; class Insecta; order Orthoptera; family Acrididae; genus Schistocerca; species Schistocerca cancellata. The sequence continues at coordinate 587,629,060 of NC_064632.1, read as the reverse complement.
TATATATATATATATATCTGTGTGTGTGTGTGTGTGTGTGTGTGTGTGTGTGAGTGTGTGTGTGTGTGTGTGAGCGCGCGTGTGTGTGTGTGCCAAAGTTGGGCATCAAATAAAGTGGCTCTTCGAGAGGAGTATATTTGCTTATTTATTTATATTTTTCTCATTTGTTCAATGTCTAAAAACATGCATGAATGTAATTATGTAGTCCATGGTCCAATATGCAAAATTGTAAAATAATTTTTACTTTAAATCTATCATTTAAAGAAATTTAAATATACACTTTGATTTTTGACTTTTGAGCTATTGAACTATTTTAGAAAATTATTTCAAAATTGGTTTTACTTCTACATTACTCACAACTGAGCAGTAAAATCATCAAACATAATGGACTGACCTACTTCCAAGAATATTACTTGAGAATGAAAATATAACAGTATTATAATTAACCTCGGCGTGCTGGTACTTTAAGAGCATGGACTCAAATTTTGAAATTATTGTGGTCGCACACAATACTCGAATAATTCTCCTCTTACCGTCATATTCAGGCTGTGGTAGTCGAATCCTGGCTCTCGGCGTAAGCTGAAAAGTAAAATCTTAAAACAAATGTTACTCAACATTTGTTGCTCTCCTCTGCGGGTCATTACTGTGAATGAAAAAGAACGTTTGTTAAATATTAAAGCTGGCGATCTCTGCGCTTCCGCTATGATTTCGCTTTTTTTAGGTCGACACGTAATCGCGCCCGTTGAAGCAGCGGCCACTAAATTTGTGGAGCTGTAAACGTGTTAAGGAAGATTAATTCAATGCAAGAAACATGACAGAGGGCTCACTGTACATCGAAATAACTCACACATAAACATTAACGTACTGTATTAACAAGGATATCACTATAAATGCTTACATTACTTTCGTGGTACAAGAGGCCTGCTTCATATTACTAGAAACAAAGGAAGAGAGAGGAAGAGAAGAACAATCGAGGACCGTTCTTCTCCCTTATTAATAGCACAGAAGTTATTACATTTGAGTTTACTACTTGACACTAAGATTAAATTTAATATTTTCAGTAAAACAGGAATATTTTACGCCGCCTATGCGGTCGGTTAAACACGTAAGATTCGTGTAGATTTATATCGCCGCGAGTGCGCAGTGATGCGCTTTTAATGTAACTGGCGCAGACGACTTTCCTTCAGAACTGATGAGATCTTTGTGAGTGGCGACCATGCCAAAACTGCTCCACATGGTGTGTCAGATGCATGAGACTGATTGAGTACCCTCAGACTTCAAGAAAATTGTAATATTAGTAAATCAAATCACAAAGAAAGTTGGTACTGATATTTGTGAATATTACTGAATTGTCAGTTTAATAGGTCATGTTTGCAAAATACTGACACCAATTATTTACAGAAGCATGGAAACTCTTGTAGAAGCCGACCTTGGGAAATATCAGTTTGGGTTCCTGAGAAATGTAGGAACACATGAGGCATTACTGACATTACGATTTATCTTAGATGACAGGTTGAAGAAGGACAAACTTATGTCTCTAGCACTTTATATTTAGACAAAGTTTTGACAATACTTACTAGAAGTCACTCTTTGAGATTTTGAAGATAGAACGGATAAAACACAGAGAGTGAAAGGTTAGAAATAACTTGCACAGATACTAGTTTGCGTTTATAAAACTCGAAGTATATGAAAAAGAAACAGTGGTTCAGAAGGGAGTGAGACAGAGCTAGAGTCTATCCCCGATGTTATTCGAACAGTAGATGCACCAATAAGCAAAGGAAACAGAGAAGGGACTTGGAGAGGAAATTAAGGTTCATCAAGAAGAAATAAAAGTTTTGGGTTTTGTTGATGACGCTGTAATTCTGTCACAGATAACAAAGGACTTGGAAGAGAAGTTGAATAGAATGGATACTGTTTTGAAAACTGGTCATAAGGTAAAGATCAACAAAAGTTAAATAATGGTAATTGAATATAGTCGAAATGAATCAAAGGATGCCCAACGAATTACTTTAGAAATTGAGAGACTAAAAGATATAAATCAGTTGCGCTATTTGATCAGCAAAATACAGATGATGACTGAAGTAGAGAAGATATAAAATGCAGACTGGGAATAGCACGCAAAACATTTTTGAAAAATAGAATTTGTTGTCATCAGATGCAAATTTGATTGTGATGAAGTCTTTCCTGAAGGATTTGTCTGGAGTCTACCCTTGGAAACATGGACGATAATCAGTTTAAACAAGAAGAGAGTAGAAGCTTTGGATGTACGGTGTGTAATGTCTCCACAGAAAATACCCTCTACCACGCACCAATTTATCATTTTCAATCAAACCATCCACATTCATTCACTTTGGAAAAGTTATCTGATCTGATTTTCTCATAATACACTCCTGGAAATTGAAATAAGAACACCGTGAATTCATTGTCCCAGGAAGGGGAAACTTTATTGACACATTCCTGGGGTCAGATACATCACATGATCACACTGACAGAACCACAGGCACATAGACACAGGCAACAGAGCATGCACAATGTCGGCACTAGTACAGTGTATATCCACCTTTCGCAGCAATGCAGGCTGCTACTCTCCCATGGAGACGATCGTAGAGATGCTGGATGTAGTCCTGTGGAACGGCTTGCCATGCCATTTCCACCTGGCGCCTCAGTTGGACCAGCGTTCGTGCTGGACGTGCAGACCGCGTGAAACGACGCTTCATCCAGTCCCAAACATGCTCAATGGGGGACAGATCCGGAGATCTTGCTGGCCAGGGTAGTTGACTTACACCTTCTAGAGCACGTTGGGTGGCACGGGATACATGCGGACGTGCATTGTCCTGTTGGAACAGCAAGTTCCCTTGCCGGTCTAGGAATGGTAGAACGATGGGTTCGATGACGGTTTGGATGTACCGTGCACTATTCAGTGTCCCCTCGACGATCACCAGTGGTGTACGGCCAGTGTAGGAGATCGCTCCCCACACCATGATGCCGGGTGTTGGCCCTGTGTGCCTCGGTCGTATGCAGTCCTGATTGTGGCGCTCACCTGCACGGCGCCAAACACGCATACGACCATCATTGGCACCAAGGCAGAAGCGACTCTCATCGCTGAAGACGACACGTCTCCATTCGTCCCTCCATTCACGCCTGTCGCGACACCACTGGAGGCGGGCTGCACGATGTTGGGGCGTGAGCGGAAGACGGCCTAACGGTGTGCGGGACCGTAGCCCAGCTTCATGGAGACGGATGCGAATGGTTCTCGCCGGTACCCCAGGAGCAACAGTGTCCCTAATGTGCTGGGAAGTGGCGGTGCGGTCCCCTACGGCACGGCGTAGGATCCTACGGTCTTGGCGTACATCCGTGCGTCGCTGCGGTCCGGTCCCAGGTCGACGGGCACGTGGACCTTCCGCCGACCACTGGCGACAACATCGATGTACTGTGGAGACCTCACGCCCCACGTGTTGAGCAATTCGGCGGTACGTCCACCTGGCCTCCCGCATGCCCACTATACGCCCTCGCTCAAAGTCCGTCAACTGCACATACGGTTCACGTCCACGCTGTCGCGGCATGCTACCAGTGTTAAAGACTGCGATGGAGCTCCGTATGCCACGGCAAACTGGCTGACACTGACGGCGGCGGTGCACAAATGCTGCGCAGCTTGCGCCATTCGACGGCCAACACCACGGTTCCTGGTGTGTCCGCTGTGCCGTGCGTGTGATCATTGCTTGTACAGCCCTCTCGCAGTGTCCGGAGCAAGTATGGTGGGTCTGACACACCGGTGTCAATGTGTTCTTTTTTCCATTTCCAGGAGTGTATATGCGGTGACAGCTCGACGACGCCAATGTATTTTCTAGTGCGTTTATTCTTTGAAATAATAGAGATGCATATATGCATTCTCTGTGGTAACTAGGACAGCTTCTGGAGTATCTGTTGAGGGATTGACGTGTTTCTGAGAGATACATATTATGCTTTTCTTCTCGCTAAAGCGAGCCGATTAACATTTGTGCCGCTAGCGGTTTGTTTGCAGAGAAAGAGACTGTAAACGGAAAATAACAAAGGCGTGGAATCACTGGTGATCTGGACATGTAATGGAGATGGATTTAATACACAATTGCCTCCATAAATAAGGTTTGTGACTTTTTTGTTATGGAGTGAATGAACGAATGAGTTTTTTTCTGAATCATTTCATGATCACATTGGCCCTGTAATTAGTGGGGAAGTTTCAGCTGTGTCGAAGAGAGCCTGCAATCGCTGAGTCTGTGTTAAATCGTCCAAAAAGGCTTCGTACACATCTGGAATTTGCAATCTTTCGTAAAAGGAACAGATTGTCCAAACGATTGATTCTCCCGACTGACTGCAGTGTTTAACAGTAATAATAAATGTAAAGATCTCTTACAGCAAACCAGCCGTTGATTACCAAGAAGAAGGACTCCACCAAAGATCCTATTTGGCTGATTTCACGTAATGAAATATTATATTAAAAACTGTACATAGATAAAGGAGAGAAAGAGAGGGAGCGAGTGAAAGTAGAGATAATACTAATAGTCCTCCATTAGTCTATTTTTTCGCCTGTCTTATCACGGATCAGCCAAGTACGGGGTGGGGGGGTGGGGGGGCTTACTTTACTGTATAGACTTATGTGTGAAGGTGAAGGGATCTTAAAGGCAATAGATACACGTCTATACAGACAAGACATTACACAGAGATAGCGGCTAGCTGCATTCATCATCTATTCTTAGATAAAGAGACGGCAACTTATTATTAGAACATTTTAAAAAAAGGTTAAAGGTGCTACAGAAAAAATGTCGAAGGCTAGATGGGTAGATTGAATAACTAATGATGTGGTACTGAATAGAATTGAAGAAAAAAGAAATGTATGGCCCACGATGACTAAAAGTTGGGACCAGTTAATAAGAAACATTCTGGGGCATCAAGGATTTGTCAATAAGGGAAGGAAGCCTAGGTATAAAACCTGTAGCAAGAGTGTGAAACTGAACCACAGCAATCAGGTTCACATGGATGTAATTATGCGAAGATAAAGAGGCCTGCATGTGAAAGAGTGGGGTGGAGAGCTGATCCAGACCAGACTTCAGACAGAAGATCGCAACAATGGTAATACGTTGCAGCGTCAATGCTGGCCACTTTGCGAAACATAATTCATGCTTTCTCTGTCGTCTGTCTGATGGGTAGTTTTTAGCCTATTCCCCCCCCCCCCCCAGATACCTTATTTGTTTACATATGCACAGGGTCATCATAAACAGTCTGAGAAGCTTGTGAGGGTGTTGCTGGCTAGATTGTGCTGAGAAATAATTGTTAAGGAAAAATTCGATACGTTGCGCCGTTTCCATGTTAATTATCGTTGAAGTGATCCACTGAGGCCGTTGGGAGAGCAAATTCAAGTAGCCTGTCAGAAACAGTGTCGCCAAACGTGTTACGTGTTCTTCTTTTGGTTTCTTAAAACCAACAGGAGAACGACACAAATATTGGTCATGGGATATTATAGTTGAATTCTTTTATCTTGGCGGCTCGCGCATGACCGCCCAGACGCGGGAGATTGCTGCGTTGCCAGTTGCACACGACGTACGCGCCAAGAGAAGCAGCGCCATAGTATAGCATAGTTCGCAAGCTTACGTTTTGGGGGGGGGGGGGGGAGCGCGCAGTTCATGAAGTAAAGCCACCACGGCCGCATTAACCCTTTCGCCGCTACAGAGACGTGCTCCCTGCATTCCGTGCTGTGCGCGATTTTGTCACTGCACTGCTCGCCTGTGCTGACACATGGTGTTCCGACTGCTTTGGCACTCTTATCATTCGATTCCACAAAAATCATGCATCATGACAGTCATCTTGGATTACGTCATGGATGAGATCGCCCTTTGGCGGTGGTACTGTGTGCTAGGTCAGTTGGAGTCTGGATCCCATGGCGACCACACTTTTTCCCTCAATTTCCACCCACCATTTTGGATTTCATCACAGGAGGGATGACAGCACCCTCTGGTGGTACTAGGTCAGTTGGAATCTGGACGCCTTGGCGACCACACTGGTCGATGGTAGTGTCTCTAATTGCTTAAATAAAATAGTGCATGCAAAATAATAAAGACTTATGTCCAGCACAGGTTGAGTCCTATACCCACCAATCCATAGGAGTTTAGTGGAGGTAGCCCAACAGCCCATTCTTTCCCACCATTTTCTTAATTTAGCAGAGATAGCCCAAGTCTTTACTGCCAAAATTCAAACTTGGCGCCAGCTCCTAGGAGGATGTGGCGGAGGGATGATGTATGTTAGTGGATGTAGCCCAAGTGACCAATCTTCCCGCAATTTTCTCATGTCAGTAGAGATAACCATGGTGTGATGCATTATCCTCTTGGAATTTGAACATCGAGCCGTTTTTCTGGGGAAGGTGATGGGGGTTAGGTTAGTGGAGGTTGCCCAATTCACCTATCTTCCCGCCATAAACCACCATCTTGGATGATGTCAAAACCGCCAGCTTCGATGACGTCATGTGCTGGTTCCAAGTCTACACGCCGCCATTGGGATGACGTCATCGCCGCCATCTAGGATACATCTGGCAACAATGCAGACTGCGCCAGAATCGACTTTGCCAAAATACATCCATAGAAATGTTGGGAAACGCTTGGAAATACTGACCCTACAACTTATCTTAGAAGGTAGATTAAGACTTTGAGAAAGCTTTCAACAATGTTGACTGGAACAATCTCTTTCAAATTCTGAAGGTTGCATGGGTAAAATACATGGAACGAAAAGCTATATAGAATGGTACAGAGAGCAGATGGCCATTACAAGAGTAGAGGGGCACAGAAGGGAAGAAGTGGTTGATAATGGAGTGAGACGGGGTTGTAGTCTATCTCTGACATCATTCAATGTGTATATTGAGCAAGTAGTAAAGGAAACGAATGAAAAATTTGGAGTAGCAATAAAAATCCATGGAGAAGAAATAAAAACGTTGAGGTTTGCAGATGACATTGTAATTCTGTCAGAGATAACAAAGGACCTGGAAGGATGGTTAAATTGAATGGAAAGTGTCTTGAAAGGAGGATATAAGATGAACATCAACGAAACCAAACGAGAATAATGGGATGTAGTCGAATTAAATCAGGTGACGCTGAGGGAATTAGATTAGGAAGAGGGACTCTTAAAGTAGTAGATGGGTTTTGCTATTTGGGCAGCCAAATAACTGATATGGTCGAAGTAGAGAGGATATAAAATGTTGACTGGCAATGGCAAGGAAAGCATTTCTGAAGAAGAGAAATTTGTTAACATCAAGTATAGATTTAAATATCAGGAAGTCTTTTCTGAAAGGGAGTGCAGCCATGCATGGAAGAGAAACATGGACGATACATAGTTTAAACAAGAAGTGAATAGAGGGTTTCGAAATGTAATGCTACAGAAGAATGTTGAAGATTAGATGGGTAGATCATGCAACTAATGAAGAGATACTGAACAGAATTGGGGAAAAGAGAAAACTCTGGTACAACCTCACTAAAAGAAGGGGCAGGTTGGTAGGACACGTTCTGAGGCACCAAGATATTAACAGTTTAGTATTGGAGGGAATCGTGGAGGGCAAAAAACGTAGAGGTAGACATCGAGATGAATACACGAAGCAGATTCAGAAGGATGTAGGTTGCAGTAGTTACTCGGAGATGAAGAAGTTTCTACAGGATAGAGTAGCAACTCACCCACTGTGGCCCACCACGCCTTCTCTTCAAGCTGCTGCCAAACTAGCCCAGTGCTCCTTGCCAAACCTCAGCGCTTGGGCAGATGAAACCAAGGTGAGACAAGAACATCGCAGGCTGTTACGGATCAGAAACATTAACTTGCTGTTAACAAAGCGACCTCGAGTGACTTAATTTGTTGTTAACATGTAGATGGTGCCTACTGCCACTCCCTGTGCTACCCATCTCCAGAGTGGCCCCAATTATAAAATGGTAATATTATGGGGAAAAAATACAAAAATGTGTCAATGGTAAGAAAAGTGAGGAAAATTTTGAAAAAATGAGTGTACTTAAATATGCCTAGGTGTTGCACTGCTGGTGTCACATTATACTAAACTGGTATTAACAAATATACCTAGAGGGCTCGTTAGTCCACAGGGTTTAAAGAGGGGAGGGGAGGGGTAAATGGCTTGCCGCCATTTATGTGACAGGTGACGACCACAAAATTGCATCATGAGCTTGAATAGAACTCAAATAATTGTCAGGACGATTTTCCTGAGTGACCTTATCCCGGTGGTTCCCTGGGGCAGAGGGAGTGGGGGGAACTGAGAAGCCAAAGTGGGAAACATGACACTGAATGTGTAACAAGACATGGGGTATGTTGACATCGTTATTTCTCCAGAGACTAACCCTGCTATCCTACTAAGGCACTCAGGCTGATGATCTCATCCTTGGTTTTCGGTAGACAATCTCTACAGTCTCATCTAGTGAACAAAATAAGCACCTACTGAACAGATTTGTGGATGGATTCAAGATTTCCTAGCAGACAGACTTCCTCTGCCCCTTCATCATCCTCAGAATATGAAGTTTAGACATTGGACTAAAGTGTGGCTCAGGTTGCTGGAATCATACTATCATATAGTGAGTGGAGAGTTCGATTCCTATTGGTCGATTGGGTTTCCCACCATTTCTACCTCATGTGATTATAGAGTTACGTCATGACCTTAATATAACGGGTACAATTGCAAGGTTGTTTCCCCTGTGTGGCCTTGATTAATTCCCCTTGGTTCCACACAGGAGAGGAAGTCGTGATTGCCTTGAATACAAGTCACCCAAGATTGTAACCTGATACTGGGTGTCCTTATCTTATCTAGAGATAAGAAACCAGTTGTAACCGATCTGGACTCAGTACATGCACCGCTACACTACTTATAAATTCTCCTTTATTGTGAATATCATACATTCTTTTCCAACTAAAGCTCTGGATCAACATAATTTACTCAGGGACTTAACTGAGTATCGCTCCCCCATCAGGGCAAAGCCAGCAAGAAAATCCTGAGAACAAAAATTGCAACAGGTTCTTCAGACCTTATCTTTTATTTATACAATTGATTAGCTGTAACCAGAGAACAAGTCTTTTGTAATGATGTTTGTTAGTCACACATATTCTAATGTATACATATGTAGAGATGAATTTCTCATTCCATAAAGCTCTCAGATGAGACTAAAAGTCCTTAATTTTACAAGATCTATGTCTTTTATTTATTTATTTAACCTGGCACGATTAAGCCCTGCCTTATACCTAACCAGAAATTCTATATATTTTAAATTGCACATGTTACAGTAAACAGGTTATACTAGATCTAGAAAAATAAAAATTTCGGTAGTACAAATAGGAACATATACACTGATTATATTCTTAAATGGTAAACACAACAATAATTCAAATGGTTCAAATGGGTCTGAGCACTATGGGACTCAACATCTTAGGTCAGAAGTCCCCTAGAAATTAGAACTACTTAAACCTAACTAACCTAAGGACATCACACACACCCATGCCCGAGGCAGGATTCGAACCTGCGACCGTAGTAGTCCCGCGGTTCCGGACTGCAGCGCCAGAACCGCTAGACCACCGCGGCCGGCAACAATAATTACAGATTATAGTAAGGTAGTTTTTTAATTTTGAGTGCTAGCAGCAATGGGTACCAAGAAATGGATGGACGAAGAGGGGAAATCCAGCAAACTTAAAGCTGCACTTCAGGTTAACTCTACAAGAACAAAAATTGATAATGTCAGTGAAGGTACTTTCAGGTATGGATAAGCTACTTTCGGCGCACGAAGTATTCCACAGAGCGATGGACAACCAGTTTTCAGCCCATGGACTATACCACTGACATTGCTGAATCACTGTTTAACTAGAACTTCTTGTGTTCGGAGACGAAAATCAAATCAGTTATAACGAACATGGTTGTGCCGTTCACAGTGGAACAAATAATAAAGGAAATGGAAGAAGTAAAGCTTAATTCAGTGATGAAAGAGTCTTCCAGCCATGTGGACTTCAAGGTGGTTCCTTTAGTAGCTAAGTTTTACCATCAAAATAAAGTCATCGTAGTGAGAATGTTGGTGCTGCAGAATTTTTGTGTTTAAAGTTGCAAGAAAAGAGTGAAAATAACAGGTGTAGGATGTGCTGCTGACGTTGTGCTCAAACAGACACACGCGGCTTATCTATTGGTGCGCAGCTCATAAGTAGTAAATCCTATGACAACATTTCCGTATTCATGCTGCTTGCGTTGAAAGCCAAAAATCCTTCTGTTAATTTGCTGAAGAAGAATAGACTACAATGAAACTTGTAGGTCAGTCACAATGGAACTAGTTGATTATTTCATCTATCAGCTGTTGAAAGAAGCGCTATAGACTGGAATACTCAAGCGACTGACCGGTAGTAGACAGAGAATCGTGTGAGGCTGCTGTAAGTGCCTTATCCGAAAATTGCCTGGAGCAGTTAATCAGAGAATCAACTCATGAATCTAACATCTTAGAGCTGCTGGTGACAAACAGAAGCGAAATTTTCAACTAAGCGTACGATAGCGAATCAGTAATCATAATGCCGTTACAGCATCACTAAACACGAGTGTATATAGGAATACAAAATAAGGTAGGAAGATCTACCTGTTTAGCAAGAGCGAGGAAACGCTGATCTCAGATATATATAGATAAGTGTTGACATAATTTTACACAAAAGAAGACCAAAAATTGGACACTTCAAGTGCATTTGGTGTAGCTCTCATAAGGTCTTGCATGGTGCACGTGGTTGGTGATGAGGAACACTGAAGGAAATGCCTGTTAGTCTGCTCAACGCCACATTGGCAAAGAACTGAGTCCACAGAGAAACTCCAAGTCCGCAGATTGGTCTTGCATCTCGTTGTGTTTGATCGTAATCTACTGAGAGACCTCCATATTGACCACTTCTCCGAATGTCCAGGGGAATTTCTTCCTTTGGAGCCATCCGTTCTTCCAAATACCGACATTTGTCCCGCCATCGTGAGATCCTTGTCGCATGTGGATTCTCAATGAGAGCCTCAGTAGTTGTCAAGAAGCTCTTTGTTGATTTCAGCCTAGGATGTGCGGGCTGACGACCGTATAGTGGATGGGCTTCCTTCGTTGTGGCCTTACTTTTCTCATTTCTCGGAGCTACCCCGCATCTGATTTCAGCAGGAGCTCTGCCAGCGAGGCGGTGGAGTTTGACCACAGGAGTAGCTCTTAAGCAACCCGTGACAATCCAGCAAGACTCATTTAGAGCCACATATACGTTCCCGGCATGACTGGACTTGTACCATACCGAACATGAATATTCAGCAGTGGAATAACATAGAGCAAGCGCGCTTGAGCGCACAGTGCATGGATTACCACCCCATGATGTACCTGTCAATTTTCGCACATGTTATTTCTGGCTGCCACTATTCTGCCTGGTGTTTAGGCAATGCATTTTTTATGTTAGATCGCGATCCAGAGCTACTCCAGGCTATTTGGGAGTAGGATTATGTTCGAGTACGATGCTTCCCCAGGATGTATTTAAGGATCTATTTGCCTCTTTATTCTTCAGGTGGAAAGCGCAGATCTGGGTCTTGGCAGGATTAGGTTTCAAGTAATCCCCATAATAGTAAACAGTGAATTCTGCCAAATACTTTTATAACGTATCTTCTACAGCCTCAAAACAGTCAGCCTTAATAGTGATAGCGCAGCCATCAGCATAAATAAAGCTTAAAGTTCCTTCAGGGATACGTTGATAGTTGGTGCAGATGTTGAATAATAGCGGCGCAAGCAAGCTGCCTTTGTTCTGAGTTCTCCACCTACTTTTCTTACTCTGAAATTCCACAAAAAATCTGCGGTTCTGGAGAAGGTTTCTAAACTTGCACATGAGTGTGAAGTCTTCAGTTATATCATAAACTTTATTCAGAAGGAGCCGATGGTTGACCGTATCATAAGCTGCGGATAGATCGATAAAGACAGCACATGTAATGAGCCGTTTCTCGTGTCCATCTTCGATATGTTGTGTTAAGTTTAATGTCTGAAAGGTGCAACTTTTCCCTTCTCTGAAACCTGCTTGTTGTCGTATTAGAAGAGGCACTACCGTTCTAATCGTTCTCTGAAGAATGAGCCTCTCCAGTATTTTGTAGAGGTGGCAGAGTAACGAGATAGGTCAATAACTTTTGGGATCTTGCCTATCCTTTCCTGGTTTCGGTAGGGCAATTAGTCTTGCTTTTCACCACACTTTAGGGATCTTGCATTCTCGAATACATTTGTTCACAAATTCCATTAACCAAAGCATTGTAGCAGGACCAAAACTCTTGATTTGTTCAGCTCCATTATCATCCAATCCTGCTGCTTTTCCCAATTTACATTTCTTCAGGGCTGAATTCACTTCTTAAAGAGAGAGAGAAGGAGATAAGATACTATTCTCTTGATCCGTCTGCCTGAAGAATTGTTTCCCCCTCTATATTTCTGGGTTTAGTTATTAATGTACTAGCATTTCACATTTGCAAAGGCTTATCTCACGTTTACATTAACTTGTGATTTAGCGATGTTAATCACTTACATTTGTCATGTGCACAGATGTATTACCGAACTTTCATTACCCTCCCTTAATTGTCTATTGATGTTGCAACTTTTTTCCCGTCAGTGTTTATGTAAATGACCTAGTAGATAACGTCAGAGATTCCGTGAGGGTTTTCACAGATGATGCTATTGTGTACAGAACAATCGCGACGCTAGAAAATTGTACGGAAATGTAGAGGATCGACGCTTGGTGTAGGGAGCGGAAATGACCCTCAACATAAACAAATGTAACATATTGGGAATACATAGACAGAAAGACACTTTATTGTACGATTACAAGCATGCGAGCCTAATGGCGGTTCCCGACAGTGCTAGAAATAATAAACAGTTTACTTCCGTTTTTGCATGTGCCCCATTTTCATTTAGTTGCGCTTTATAGATTCAAAAACTAGAAAGTGTTAAATCAAATTGGGAATTTAACATTTACAGCAGAACTTGGCCAAAAGACGGGATCACCTATAGAACCCATCCTGTGGGATCAAGGATTCGTCAGTTTGGTAATGCAGAGGATCACAGACAGTAGAAACTGTGGGGGAGTGTAAGGCACGAATGAAGTGAGGATGTTCAAATGGTTATACGAGCTCCATCAGTCAACTGCGAAATTTTTATTTCTTCTCTCTGAACTTTTAATTTCCATTGCCAATGTCTGCCTCAGTCATTTCTCATCTTCTTCAGTGTACAGACTGAAGAACGTCAGGATAGGCTACAACCCTTTCTCACTCCCTTCTGAACCACTGCTTCCCGTTCATCTCGTTTGACTCTTGCAACTTCAGTCTGGATTCTCTACAAGTTATAAATAACATATTGCTCCTTGTACGTCCAAGATTCCAAACAATGTATTCCAGTCAACACTGTCAAAAGCTTTATCTAAATCTAAAAATGTTATAAACGAGGATTATCCTTTCTTAAAAAATGTGTAGTTGCGCACGTAGGACTAACAAAATAAGGCGTTCATTATTGTTAACACTAATCATGTATATGTCTCCTGTAAACTGAATCGTTCCACATCAATTCAGTAAAAAAATGGTTGAAATGATCTGTGGAACATTTAACTAACTAACTGACAAACACCTGGTTGAAATTGACTTACAAGTTCGTGGCGCTCTCCATCGGTAATACTGGAGATCAGTATGCTGTTGGCCCACCCTTAGCCTTTATGATGGCTTCCACTCTCGCAGGCATTCGTTCAATCAGGTGCTCGTAGGTTTCTTTGGGAGGGGCACCCCATTCTTCACAGAGTGCTGCACTGAGGAGAGGTATCAATGTCGCTCGGTGAGATCTGGCATGAAGTCGGCGTTCCACAACACCCCAAAAGTGTTCTATAGGATTCAGGTCAGGACTCTGTGCACTCCAGCCCATTACAGGGATGTTACCGTCGTGTAGCCACTCCGCCACAGGTCGTGCATTATGAACGGGGCCGGATCATGTTGAAAGATACAATCACCATCCCCGAATTGCTCCTCAGCAGTGGGAAGCAAGAAGGTGCTTAAAACATCAATGTAGGCCTGTGCCGTGATAGTGCCACACAGAACAACAAGGGGTGCACGCCCCCTCCGTGAAAAACACGACCGCACCATAACACCACCGCCTACGAATTTTACTGTTGGCACTACACACGCTGGAAGATAACATTCACTCGCCATTCCCACACACATCATTCACCGGGCAGTCGCCATTCCCACACCCCGACCTCGGATCGCCACATTGTGTTTCGTGATTCGTCACTCCACACAACGTTTTTCCTCTATCCAATCGTCCAATGTTTACCCTCCTTAGACCAAACGAAGCATCGTTTGGCATTTACTGGCGTGATGTGTGGCTTATTAGCAGCCTCTCGACCATGAAATCCACGTTTTCTCACCTCCTGCCTGTCATAGTACTTGCAGTGGAGCCTGAAGCAGTTTGGAATTCCTCTGTGATGATCTGGCTAGATGTCTGCCTTTTACACATTACGACCCTCTTCAACTGTTGGTAGTCTCTGTCATTCAACAGATGAGGCTGGGCTATATGCTTTTGTGCTATAAGTGACTCTTCACGTTTCCACTTCACTATCACATTGGAAGCAGTGAGTAGTCGAGCTACCTATGTGTGGCCCCACACTCCGTTGTTGCCAGATGTATCCAAAATGGCGGCGATGACGTCATCCAAGATGGCAGCCTGTAGACTTGGAAACAATGAATGGCGTCATCCAAGATGGAAGACATGACATCAACTGATGACCCAAGTACCATTATCCAACATGACGGGTTTGGGTAGGAAAGTGCCATGCCCCCTTGCAATGCCCCCCTGCCAGGCCCCCTGGTGGGAAGTTCAAATTCCATCAGGATAATGCAACCTCTACTAACATAAGAAAGTGGCTGGAAGATAGGTCACTTGAGCTACCTCCACTAACCTAAGACATCTGACCGCCACCCCTTATGAGAAACTGGTGGGAAGTTTGCATTTTGGAGGTAAGATAGGTCATTTGTGCTATCTCTACTAACCTAATAAAATGGTGGCAAAAGAAGGGCAGTTGGGCTACCTCCATTAACCTAAGCCACCGGACCGCCACATCTTCCTAGGAACTTGGGGGGGGGGGGGGGAAGGGCTCAACCTGTGATGGACATAAGTGTTTATTTACGAGAAACTGGTGGGAAGTTTGCATTTTGGAGGTAAGATAGGTCATTTGGGCTATCTCTACTAACCTAAGAAAATGGTGGCAAAAGAAAGGCAATTGGGCTACCTCCACTAACCTAAGCCACCCGACTGCCATCTCTTCCTAGGAACTGGGGGCGGGGGGGGGGGGGGGAAGGACTTATCATGTGATGGACATAAGTGTTTATTTTAAGTCTTTACTTATACAAGTAGAGGTAGTACGGTAGGTCACTTGGGCTACCTCTTCTAACCTGTCACCCGACTTTCCCTAGGAATTGGTGGGAATAGGGCTCATCCTGTGCTGGATATAAGCCTGTATTATTTTGCACGCAGTCTTTATTTAAACATTAGAGGCAGTACCACCATCCAGGGTGTTCACCACGTGATCTGGGCCTAGTACACAGTACTGCCACCAAATGGCGCTGTCGTCCCTCCCATGACGTAGTCTAACATGGGGGTCGAGAGGTGGAAAATGGTGAGAATATTAATCAGGCTGTCTGGGCTGCTTTAGAGAGGAAGGTGTGTACTTTATTTATTTTGGAACAATTTATTTAGGGACGGGTTTGACATAGTATATTTATTACACTGATACAAAACACTCACCCTGACGTGTTTGAGGTCGCAGTGAATAGTCTACAGACCTGCAAACTGCTGTCCGCATCTCGTGGTCGTGCGGTAGCGTTCTCGCTTCCCGCGCCCGGGTTCCCGGGTTCGATTCCCGGCGGGGTCAGGGATTTTCTCTGCCTCGTGATGACTGGGTGTTGTGTGACGTCCTTAGGTTAGTTAGGTTTAAGTAGTTCTAAGTTCTAGGGTACTTATGACCATAGATGTAGAGTCCCGTAGTGCTCAGAGCCATTTGCTAACTGCTCCTAAGTAATGCAACACGCTGATGTGCAGGGACACAAACAACTCCGTGGCACACATGTTGCATAACCCCATGTTCAGCACTGTACTCTGGGTGTCTTAACCTAATGTTTGGCCATTTGTTGGCATTCAACCTATTGTTCTGTTAAGTGGTTTTCCATGTCACCCCCATTTCCTTAAACTATTGTACCGCCTTTTATACCAAATTATGTCCTCCCACAATATTTTGGTACACTTCTCGAATTTCACATGCTTTTCAACTCCATTTCTAGTGCATTCTTCTTTGTCTTCCACCCCATTAAACTATTGTACTCTGTTATACATAAAATTATGCAAATTAACCTAGTGTTCTGCACTTAACCTGCTGTTGTGCTCCATGTCACCCACCCATGCACAGCCTCGCCAAAACTATTGTACTGCTAACACCACATTGATATAAGAAAATTAAGCAAATTTATTACATCGATATACTTCACGTGTATGGGGTAATTTTTTTTATTCCTATTGGTCAGGGAAATCTATGGAATACAGTTTAAACAAAAGATCGCTAATATATAACAGATCCTCACACTCAGTGCCCAACGCCGACGACTGTGCACACATCCCCAGGAGTTGGGATCCACCGGCGGTCCCCGAGAAGTGATTACCAAACCAGGCGTTGGTGTCACTTCGAGTTCCACAAGGATGAGGCAGGCGGTATCTCTTTCATACTTGACACATGAGAAATTCCTGTCGAAATACGTGTCACATAGGCACTGTTGCTGATGTGATGACGCATAGCAGTGGTGTGGGTCCAGCGCTGAGAGAGATGTTCCAATTCTTCCCAGAACAGCAGAGGGTGCATTGTTCCTAATGATCTTGAATTTACCCATCAAACTGATGTTGCTACCAGTGTGGGAGCACCATTCGCCATTGTTTTCTGCAGATGGTACTTTCAGGGACAGAATTATTTTGCACAGATTGCTACATTGCACTGGCAGTTAAACCCCGCAAAAATTTCTACGGGCCATCAAATACATACAAGACTCACAAGAATATTGGAAGCCAGGAACATATTTACCAGTGTAACTACAATTAAATATTACACTCATACTGGCTATATGTCTCGATTATCCTCAGTCCTAGGAAAAATCAGCGCTGCTGTAAGGTGCTGTGTCCTGCCAAGATTCTCTCAAACAAGTGTTATGAAGGACAGGCGTCTGGCACTATGTGTGATAATGAATACAGCACCCACAGATGTAATGCTTTGAAAGACATTACAGGCGGGTGTTGATGTACTGAAATCAACATCACTATCAATAGAACAACAAGGAATATGCTAGGGTAGACTTAGTGGTGCCAATAAGGGGACGTATTGTTACAGCTGTATAGCCTGTCCTTTTTGTACACTATAACAACTCCAATTGAACACTTGCATTGCTATATTGTGCAGCTGTTTACGAAATGAATCTATCACCACTAACGTTTGGATATACTCCTCAGTGCATTGAAATCGCAGTTCACCATGTCCAATCTATCCGTCCATTAAGACTAGACATATGGATTTTTTTTTTTACATGAATAGTAGTTTGATTACTTCCCACAAACATATGTCAGACCATAAGGCACGGTACCTTTACATGTAAGCAGCAACATGTAAATCGACAATTAAACCTAACAAAGTGGCCTACAGATCGTCAAATGCGGAAAGACTCTTACTCAACTACACTGCTCTGCCACTGAGGACAGGAGCTTCAATATTAGAGCGTGAAAGCGATCTCCAATCCAGAAATATATCACTATGTACCATGTCGATGTAGTAAACATACAATTCGTATCCTGTGCCATACAAAAATTGCTCCGTTTACATCATTCGTATAGCTATCCACCACCAGATACTCGTACATATACCATGAAGTCAGACAGTACTGTATTCACTCCTCGCAGCACTAGATATTTTCCCGCAGCCAACGGTCACAAGTCGTCCACTCACGACACGTGACCAGAGCGCCCTCAGAGGACCAAAGTTACTCTCAGAACTGTTCTATGGATTCGGGCTCGTTTCCCCTTGTCACAAACGCGTTACTGCGTCTGGTCCAGACCTGCTTGCTTGCTTTTCTACACCCATCTCCAGACTCTTGGATCACAATAACACATATATTTTCACATAGATTGCCATAATATTATACCATTTTCGCAGTACTGCTCGATATCAAGCACCCAGTAGTATTCTACCGAACGCTCGCGCATCATAATTCCGGAGATATAGACCGAAAATTAATTCGCTACAAACCCGAAACTTTAGTGAGGTGAAGCGTGCTCTAAACCACTAAGTAACTAGAAACTTATCCTGTCTGTGAAGATCTTTATGTGAGAACTCGAAACCAATACAGGAAACTGATATTTCCACTCTTGAATACCGATGTCGGTGATGTAACATATTCCAAATCACCCCTATAATTTACAAACTCACTTAAGGTGCTTCTCATGTCTAGAGAAACAGAAAACTTGTCTTTCACCTGATAGATGCACACACCACAATCTATGTTCCCTCAACTAATTAAAGGCAGGAAATGTGAAGAAACAATCTATCGAACAATTTACATGGGAGGGAATAATGGCCCAGCGCAAACACATGTCCATATTGAAACTTCTCAAATTTCCACGTGATGACGAAAAGGCTGCCCAACACATACTAAGTATTAGTACGCTATTCAGCCGTATAGAGGACTACGCAGTGAAGTCAGCTAAGTCAGCTACATTCCTACACTCCAACAGGTCTTTTCATAGGGAGAACTCCAGCCGTTAATGGGAAACGGAACTGACATAAAATCGATAAATTTGCAAAAATGAGGGGGGGAAAGGTATAAATTGATCAAATATAGAAAGAAATGCAGGGAAAATGAGGAAGTACTTGCGTATCTTCTTGTTGGTGCAGAAAAATTTGTACATGGGAACAAGTATGCGCTACTAACATAAGAAAGTGGCGGGAAGATAGGTCACTTGGGCTACCTCCATTAATCTAAGTCACCCAACTGTCACCTCTTCCTAAGAATTGGCAGGAAAAGGACTCATCCTCTGATGGACGTAAGTCTTTATTATTTTGCATGCAGTCTTTATTTAAACAATTAGAGACACTTCCACCTTCCAGGGTGTCCACCACGAGGTCTGGGCCTAGTACACAGTACTGCCACCAGATATCACTGTCTACCTCCCATGACGTAGTCCAAGATAGCAGTCTGGAGGAGGACAACAGCGGGAAAATGAATCAGCCTGTTCTGGGCTGCTGGAGAGAGGAAGGTGTGTACTTTATTTATTCTGGAACAATTTACTTAGGGACGGATTTGAAATAGTATATTTACTACCCTGGCAAAAAACGCTCACCCTAATGTGCTTGAGGTCGCAGTAAATAGTCTACAGACCTGCAAACTGCTCATAAGTAATGTAGTACACTATGTGCAGAGACGCAAACAACTCTGGGGCAAACATGGTGCATAACCCCATGTTCAGCACTTTAGTCTGGGTGTCTTAACCTAATGTTCGGCCCTTTGTCGGCACTTAACCTATTGTTGTGGTTTTCCATTTCACCCCCATTTCCTTAAACTATTGTACCGCCTTTGATGCCAAATTATGCCCTCCGACCATATTCTGGTACACTTCTCGAATTTCACACGCTTTTGATCGCCATTTCTAGTGCATTCTTCTTTGTCACCCACTATTGTACTATTGTACCGCTAACACCACGCTGATATAAAAAATTATGCAAATTAATTAAATTGAGGTTCTTCACCTGTGTGGAGTAATTTTTTTTAAAATTCGCAGCATCTTATTGGCCAGTGAAATCGATGGAATACACTTTAAACAATAAGAAACACATCCTGACACTCGACGCTCGACGAAGATGGTGCTGATTCCACACGCGTCCCCAGGTGATGGGATGCACTGGTGGTCGCTGCAAAGGGATGATGCAGTCGTCAGCTGCCAAACGGTGCATTCGTGTCAGTTTGGATCCACAGGTATAAGGCGGTGGCATCTCTTTCATACTTGACACATGAGAAATCCCTGTGGAAATACGTGATCACCTAGGCACCATTGATGATGCGATGACGCATAGCAGCGGTGCAGGTCCAGCACTGAGGGAGGTGTTCCAGTGCTTCCCATAACAGCAGGGGGTGCATTGTTCCTAGCAGTCCTAATGGGACAACGTGTTCGTCACTGAATTTACCCGTCAAACACCTACAGCTGCCAGTGTGGGAGCACCGTTCTCCATTGTTTTCTGCAGACGATACTTTCAACAGCAAAATTATTTTGCACAGATTGCTACATTGCACTGCTAGTTAAACCCTTCAAAAGTTGTCTACAGATCATCAAATACATGCAAGACTCAAAAGGATATTGGGTGCCAGGAACATATTTACCAGTGTAACTACAATTGCTGCTGCAATCTGACACCGATTGATGTACATGTAATGTCTCCTCTTGACGACTGTGGTTCTGGAACGAATCTCAGTATCTATAGCGAACATAATTTTCCATGTAAAAATCTCTCTCATAATCTCGTGGTTATCGATGTGCTGAATCTATATGTCACTCACGATAGGACACAAACCCATCTTCTCTGGTCATACCACAACATAAGCAACAGTAACTTTACACTGCAATATAAACACGTTTTACAAAAACGGTGCAGTTATCTTTTATATCTGTACGGCGCCCGAAAAAATTATGGTGCGCCAACACTCACACTGTCTATATGTCAATCATATATCAAGCACACAGCAGTATCCTACTGATCGCTTGCGCATCATAATTCTGCAGATATACTGGGGGATCAAAAAGTCAGTATAAATTTGAAAACTTAATAAACCACGGAATAATGTAGATAGAGATGTAAAAATTGACACGCATGCTTGGAATGACATGGGGTTTTATTATAACCACCCCATATTGCTAGACGACTGGAAGATCTCTTGCGCGCGTCGATTGGTGACGATCGTGTGCTCAGCCGCCACTTTCGTCATGCTTGGCCTCCCAGGTCCGCAGACCTCAGTCCGTGCGATTATTGGCTTTGGGGTTACCTGAAGTGGCAAGTGTATCGTGATCGACCGACATCTCTAGGGATGCTGAAAGGCAACATCCGACGCCAATGCCTCTCCATAACTCTGGCCATGCTTTACAGTGCGGTTCACAACATTATTCCTCGACTACAGCTATTGTTGAGGAATGATGGTGGACATATTGAGCATTTCCTGTACAGAACATCATCTTTGCTTTGTCTTACTTTGTTATGCTAATTATTGCTATTGTGCTCAGATGAAGCGTCATCTGTCGGACATTTTCTGAACTTTTGTATTTTTTCGGTTCTAATGAAACCCCATGTCATTCCAAGCATGTGTGTCAATTTGTACCTCTCTATCTACATTATTCCGTGATTTATTCAGTTTTCAAATTTATACTGACTTTTTGATCACCCGGTAGATTGAAAATTAATTCACTACAAACCCGAAATTTTGGCGAGGTGGAGCGTGCTCTAAACCACTTAGTAACTACAAACTTATCCCATATGCGAAGATCTTTATGTGAGAACTCGAAACAAATACAGAAAACTGATATTTCCACTCTCATATACCGATGTCGGTGATGTTTTTTTTTTGGTCATCAGTCTACTGACTGGTTTGATGCGGCCCGCCACGAATTCCTTTCCTGTGCTAACCTCTTCATCTCAGAGTAGCACTTGCAACCTACGTCCTCAATTATTTGCTTGACGTATTCCAATCTCTGTCTTCCTCTACAGTTTTTGCCCTCTACAACTCCCTCTAGTACCATGGAAGTCATTCCCTCATGTCTTAGCAGATGTCCTATCATCCTGTCCCTTCTCCTTATCAGTGTTTTCCACATATTCCTTTCCTCTCCGATTCTGCGTAGAACCTCCACATTCCTTACCTTATCAGTCCACCTAATTTTCAACATTCGTCTATAGCACCACATCTCAAATGCTTCGATTCTCTTCTGTTCCGGTTTTCCCACAGTCCATGTTTCACTACCATACAATGCTGTACTCCAGACGTACATCCTCAGAAATTTCTTCCTCAAATTAAGGCCGATATTTGATATTAGTAGACTTCTCTTGGCCAGAAATGCCTTTTTTGCCATAGCGAGTCTGCTTTTGATGTCCTCCTTGCTCCGTCCGTCATTGGTTATTTTACTGCCTAAGTAGCATAATTCCTTAACTTCATTGACTTCGTGACCATCAATCCTGATGTTAAGTTTCTCGCTGTTCTCATTTGTACTACTTCTCATTACCTTCGTCTTTCTCCGATTTACTCTCAAACCATACTGCGTACTCATTAGACTGTTCATTCCGTTCAGCAGATCATTTAATTCTTCTTCACTTTCACTCAGGATAGCAATGTCATCAGCGAATGGTATCATTGATATCCTTTCACCTTGTATTTTAATTCCACTCCTGAACCTTTCTTTTATTTCCATCATTGTTTCCTCGATGTACAGATTGAAGAGTAGGGGCGAAAGGCTACAGCCTTGTCTTACACCCTTCTTAATACGAGCACTTCGTTCTTGATCGTCCACTCTTATTATTCCCTCTTGGTTGTTGTACATATTGTATATGACCCGTCTCTCCCTATAGCTTACCCCTACTTTTTTCAGAATCTCGAACAGCTTGCACCATTTTATATTGTCGAACGATTTTTCAAGGTCGACAAATCCTATGAAAGTGTCTTGATTTTTCTTTAGCCTTGCTTCCATTGTTAGCCGTAACGTCAGAATTGCCTCTCTCGTCCCTTTACTTTTCCTAAAGGCAAACTGATCGTCACCTAGCGCATTCTCAATTTTCTTTTCCATTCTTCTGTATATTATTCTTGTAAGCAGCTTCGATGCATAAGCTGTTAAGCTGATTGTGCGATAATTCTTGCACTTGTCAGCTCTTGCTGTCTTCGGAATTGTGTGGATGATGCTTTTCCGAAAGTCAATTGGTATATCGCCAGACTCATATATTCTACACACCAACGTGAATAGTCGTTTTGTTGCCACTTCCCCTAATGATTTTAGGAATTCTGATGGAATGTTATCTATCCCTTCTGCCTTATTTGACCGTAAGTCCTCCAAAGCTCTTTTAAATTCCGATTCTAATACTGGATCCCCTATCTCTTCTAAATCGACTCCTGTTTCTTCTTCTATCACATCAGACAAATCTTCACCCTCATAGAGGCTTTCAATGTATTCTTTCCACCTATCTGCTCTCTCCTCTGCATTTAACAGTGGCATTCCCGTTGCACTCTTAATGTTACCACCGTTGCTTTTAATGTCACCAAAGGTTGTTTTGACTTTCCTGTATGCTGAGTCTGTCCTTCCGACAATCATATCTTTTTCGATGTCTTCACATTTTTCCTGCAGCCATTTCGTCTTAGCTTCCCTGCACTTCCTATTTATTTCATTCCTCAGCGACTTGTATTTCTGTATTCCTGATTTTCCCGGAACATGTTTGTACTTCCTCCTTTCATCCATCAACTGAAGTATTTCTTCTGTTACCCATGGTTTCTTCGCAGCTACCTTCTTTGTACCTATGTTTTCCTTCCCAAATTCTGTGATGGCCCTTTTTAGAGATGTCCATTCCTCTTCAACTGTACTGCCTACTGCGCTATTCCTTATTGCTGTATCTATAGCGTTAGAGAACTTCAAACGTATCTCGTCATTCCTTAGTACTTCCGTATCCCATTTCTTTGCGTATTGATTCTTCCTGACTAATGTCTTGAACTTCAGCCTACTCTTCATCACTACTATATTGTGATCTGAGTCTATATCTGCTCCTGGGTACGCCTTACAATCCAGTATCTGATTTCGGAATCTCTGTCTGACCATGATGTAATCTAATTGAAATCTTCCCGTATCTCCTGGCCTTTTCCAAGTATACATCCTCCTCTTGTGATTCTTGAACAGGGTATTCGCTATTACTAGCTGAAACTTGTTACAGAACTCAATTAGTCTTTCTCCTCTTTCATTCCTTGTCCCAAGCCCATATTCTCCTGTAACCTTTTCTTCTACTCCTTCCCCTACAACTGCATTCCAGTCGCCCATGACTATTAGATTTTCGTCCCCTTTTACATACTGCATTACCCTTTCAATATCCTCATACACTTTCTCTATCTGTTCATCTTCAGCTTGCGACGTCGGCATGTATACCTGAACTATCGTTGTCGGTGTTGGTCTGCTGTCGATTCTGATTAGAACAACCCGGTCACTGAACTGTTCTCAGTAACACACCCTCTGCCCTACCTTCCTATTCATAACGAATCCTACACCTGTTACACCATTTTCTGCTGCTGTTGATATTACCCGATACTCATCTGACCAGAAATCCTTGTCTTCCTTCCACTTCACTTCACTGACCCCTACTATATCTAGATTGAGCCTTTGCATTTCCCTTTTCAGATTTTCTAGTTTCCCTACCACGTTCAAGCTTCTGACATTTCACGCCACGACTCGTAGAACGTTATCCTTTCGTTGATTATTCAATCTTTTTCTCATGGTAACCTCCCCCTTGGCAGTCCCCTCCCGGAGATCCGAATGGGGGACTATTCCGGAATCTTTTGCCAATGGAAAGATTATCATGACACTTTCTTCAAATACAGGCCACATGTCCTGTGGATACACGTTACGTGTCTTTAATGCAGTGGTTTCCATTGCCTTCTGCATCCTCATGTCGTTGATCATTGCTGATTCTTCCGCCTTTAGGGGCAATTTCCCACCCCTAGGACAAGAGAGTGCCCTGAACCTCTATCCGCTCCTCCGCCATGTTTGACAAAGCCGTTGGCAGAATGAGGCTGACTTCCTATGCCGGAAGTCTTCGGCCGCCAATGCTGATTATTTATCAAAATTTAGGCAGTGGCGGGGATCAAACCCGGGACCGAAGACGTTTTTGATTATGAATCAAAGACGCTACCCCTTTTTTTTTTTTTTTTTTTTTTTTTTTTTTTTTTTTTTTTTTTTTTTTTTTTTTTGTAATCTCATTTTGTTCGCTTTTGTTCGTTGAATCTGCTCGGGGCGGACGTCGTAAGACATCCGTTTAAGTTCGTTGTTGATCGATTAACTCAGTTTTTTGTTACAGAGGGCTGCTAACCCCCTGACCGAACACGCTGAGCTACCGTGCCGGCTATCCCTAGACCACGGGTACGGTGATGTAACCGATTCCAAATCACCCCTATAATTTACAAACTCAACTAAGGTGTTTCTCATGTCTAGAGAAACAGCAAACTTGTCTTTCACATGCTAGATGCACACACCACAATCGATGTTCCCTCAACTAAATAAAGACGGAAAATGTGAAGAAACAACCAGTCTGACAATTTACATGGAAGGGAATAATGGCCCAGCGCAAACACATGTTCATATTGAATCTTCTCAAATTTCCACGTGATCACGAAGCTGCCCAACACATACTAAGTATTAGTTCGCTATTCAGCCATCTAGAGGAGTACACAGTTGAATCGGCTACATTCCTACACTCCAACAGGCCTTTTCATTCGGACAGCTCCTGCCATTAACGGGAAACGAGAATCGTTCCCGTCACTGGCGCTGCATGCCAAGCACGCATGGGCAGAATCATCCTAGAAAATCGGTCACATATATGTTTTATCATTGTACCTATGATTTAATGTTACGATCGTGGTCTCAATTGAAGGACATTCGACAGTGAGCGAAGTATTGGAAATACACCCTGCGGATGGCTGTGGCTCTGGAAATACAAATATCTGTACCATTCTTATGACCTGGCTTACTCTTCCCTTTGCTGTCACAGTATTCCACGTCAATTTCATACCTTCCTTTGCACATGTCTCATCACAAACACACACTTTATAAGCCTGATGCCCAAGCTGAACCCATCACACATCCCCTACTACTAAGTATAATACTTAATTGATAACTGACTGCTGACGATACGAAATAATACTGACCGAAAATCAACCATTGGTGGGCATGTCTCATAAGTTTTTCTTGCGAGTGTTAGCACTGTGTCTTAGAAAAAGAGGCGTAATCGTCTTGCAAACCGTCAGACGTTAAAGAACACAACCACATTACCATCACAAGTGGACTTTGTTCTACAGGTGCACACAAGCGAGGATTTTTGTTACTGCACTGTAGTGCACCCCCAAACTACATACAAGTACTACAGATCCATGTCCATTCACATCTATCTCCTCAACATGCTATCTTCGTTATTTTGCACCATCCATCAGAGAAAAATTACGAACTGTAAAAGCTCAACCTACTTCATCCGACAGAAAACTAGATAAGACTTTTACAGCATCTCTCTCCTCGCATATATCGAAAACAAATACCGCATGCATGCAGGCATCGAGCACGTGTGACGATCCTATTAAATATACAGGTATTGATCAACTGGACAGACCAGTTTGAAGTTTCATCACCTGTACTCTAGGAGGATGATCGTATCCAGCTGCAAGAGACGCCCCCTGCGGCCCTGTCTCATTGTTTGAAACATAGTTTTTTTATGCTCTAACACGCTTTGTACACTGCCAAACATTTTGTTTTTCTGCCACGACTTCGAGGTCTGTGTCAGGTTCTAAACTGACATTAAAACGTTCTGATCCACGGCCTCTCGCAGACAACGAGGACATCACCCCAAAGTAACGTTATCCAAGACGTCACACTGTGACGTGACTGACGTCATTCAAGGGGGCTGCTGTGATGTCAGCTGATGATGCGATTGACGTCATTCAAGATGGCTGCCGTGACGTCAGCTGATGAGGCGAGTCCTGTTACCCAAGATGGCTGCAAAGTGCTACACCCCGCAGCCAAGCCCCCCCTGGCGGGAAGCTCGCATTTTGGAGGGAAGGTAGGTCAACTGGGCTACCTCTAGACTTCGCACGGTGTAAATCATGTTGTTACTGCATTGTCAGTCAGTCATTATATGGTAACGAACAGACTGCCAGTGGATGGATGGGATGGAAAACACACCCCCGATGTACAGAAATAATAATAAGCATTACAGTTGATTGTGTGAATAATTTTACCAATTTTACAGTAATTTCAACGCAGACCAAAGTTTCCCAATTTCAGTATCATAGCTAAACCACCCCCTCCCCACTTTGCGAGTATCATTGCGAATGTGGATAGATGACTGTGCAGTGCATCTATGCATTGTTAATTCTCGAACACATCCATCATCAAAGAATATCAGACAGTGCTCTACATATTCCTAACACTTCGAGCATAGTGCTTAATTTAGGATCTGTCTCTATGCTGATGGGAGTCACAGAGCATTCTCGCAGTCTTAGGGTAAAATTAGAGACTGAAAGACCCCCCTCTCACTGTCATTGACCCTCCCGCCCTGCAGCATGGTTACCGATTTAATCTGCAGCTGACCAGAAGGAGACCGCTACATTCCATGTCTCTTGAATGAATGGAGCTTACCGAGTCCTCGCTCATCCAAGTGCACAAGATTTCTCGAGACGTGCCCATTTCGAGGAGGTTGGCACTCCTTATCGATGTATAGTAACAGATATGAAAGTGCTGTGATGTAATAGGAGACGATGAAGAAGAACAAGGAACAGGTGATTTTTATGCGCAATGGAGCTCCAGACAGATGGAGTTTGGAGCATTTTTACACAAATCAAGCAAGCTATCAATTTTAAAGTATTATTCCAGAGTCTAGTATCAGTACCTGGAAGGAATTGGTGTGTGTGTGTGTGTGAATTCGTAAGGGACCAAACTGCTTAGGTCATCGGTCCCTAGACTTACACACTACTTAAACTAACCTATGCCCCAGGGAGGACTCGAACCTCCAGCAGGAGGGGTCGCACAGTGCATGACATCAAGCCTTAAACCAAGCGGCCACTTTTCACTTCTCTGGCCTACTTTTTATTTATTTGCTTTGTTTTTATTCTTTATTCTTATTATTATTCGCGTAACAACTCATATATTAAATGAGATATGTTACTACGAAAAGAGACTCGAAATACATTTTAGCGGTGCTGTGCTATGCCTTTCTTTGGATCACTAATTTTCAACAAAAGAAAATGTATTATGTTGCTATTGTTCTGTATCTGGCTTTCTATTAAAGCAGTTATAGTACGCCTTGATTGTTCAGCATCATAATTTTGCAGTGGAGTTTTTGTTAATAGTAAAACAACAATAAGTACCACGGCTAACCCGAGAACATGAGACTATTATCGGAGAAAAATAATGTTTTTACTATAAGGTTGCCAGACCAGAACTACGCACAGCAAGATTTCTTTCATGTGATGAAAATAAGTTATCTCTTTTCACTATTAGTATTATATTATCAGCAGCCCGCGTCAGCCTGTAAGACACATCATAAAATCTGCAGCTCTGCTCTGCGACTTCGAAAGCTGAAAGAAATAATTTTTCACTTCACTATTACCTGACCGCTTCTTTGCGGTATGATAGGTTTCATGTACTGCAATTTAAATGAACCGCGGCAGCGGCTGGCTCGTTCGTAGCGCCGCTCTGCACCACGAATAATATTTAAACAACTGAAAATGTCTTAAAGGGATGGGATAAAATACCAGGCAAGCTTGACATGAATCATAATGCAAGGTTTCACTAAATAACTATATTCAAACATTTAAACAATTTGAGTAGTACACACCTTTTCAACAATCTAGCCTAATGGCGTCCCTCTTACAAACTTAACAAAAGAATGCTACGCTAGCATACAATGTCACGTCACAGGCTATCCTTCTCACGTAACTCCAAGGAGAAGACAGAGAAATTAATGTTCGTTATGTATTATTTATACTAGTCACATATTCTCATCTTTGTTTGATATTTATCGTCTGTGGCGGTTTCATTACTCGCCGACACAGGTATTATCTAAAATAAATAATAAAGAAATACATAATTTTATACAATAACAAAATATGATACACAATGTTTTCTCTTTATCACATAATATGTCTTTTACTAAGAGACGTTACACACTCCACGCGGCTAAGGAATTGGTAAGGGAGAACATAACCTCATGCACTCCAAAGGCTACAACGTTCCACACTTAAAATGGTCTACAATGTTAGACTGCTTGCGTTCCAGACCTCTCACTCGTAGCGCAGTTAATATTCCGACGTAAGAAATTTATTTCAAGCGCATGGCATACAGCGTCCTTCCCAGTTTCTCTACGAAAAACTATGTTATCGAACTGTAAAACGAAAAAAAACTACTTCCTCAAAACATTGGCTCTGTGTGATACGAGCACAATATAGCTTTCCAGAGATGTATAGCGTCCACTATCCACATCCGATTACGCTTTAGAAATTATACTATGCCTGCATCAGCCCTATATAAAATGATCGTCAGTAACGGGGAATACCTCTTACAAGGAAACATCCGGCCGGGGTGGCCGAGCGGTTCTAGGCGTCACAGTCTGGAACCGCGCGTCCGCTACGGTAGCAGGTTCCGACAGTTTTCGCCGTGTCCGACATGTGAAAATTACAAGTCATTCCGCCACTAACTCTGTAAACAGCACATCTGTCAGGCAAATGTATGCACAGTGATTGCAGTGCACCACAAGCACCTATCGCTGACTTAGTTATGAAGCTGAAATCTAGATTTTACGGAGGGATGGAGTACGTTGCATAAATCATAGTTCGTTTAGAGGAATATGTCACGTTCCATCACACATGAGATGGAAGTCCTCTGATGACCAACAGGTTTACCGTTAACGACCGCAAGTAGACAGTGCTTTAAACTACATACAGAACATGTGGCTGTATACGAGTTGAATGCAGGTTGTGTCACACGACTGATGTATCCTGACAGAAGAGTGGAAAAATAGACCTACAGCTGCTTCCCAGTCTCTAGAATGCATCATCAGTCTACAATTAAATCGTACCTCGTTACAGCTCCACCTCAATCGATCACACCGTCCACTCACTGTTATGCTTTAATGCAGATGCATGTAATTTTAGAGGCGGATGGTTCTCTGTCTTCCTGAAATGCGTCAAATACAGTAGTCAACTCACGTGTATCCCTGGTACCTCAACAGACATACACTGTAATGCTGCCGCGACATAAAAAAAAAGTCTGCTTCCCTGATTAGCTTCGCTTCCATGTCGACGTTTTCTGGGATTCCTCTTTGTAGCGCATACTTCTTTCCATGTACAAATTGTTCTGCACCAACAAGAAGATACGCAAGTACTTCCTCAATTTCTCCGCATTTCCGTGTATTTTCGTCAATTTATACCTATCCCCCCTCATTTTTGCAATTTTATCGATTTCATGTCAGTTCCGTTTCGCATTAACGGCAGGAGCGGTCCGTATGAAACGGCCTGTTGGAGTGTAGGAATGTAGCTCTTAACTGTGAAGTCCTCTCGACGGCTGAATAGCGAACCAATACTTAGTATGTGTTGGACAGCTTTCGTGATCACGTGGAAATTTGAGAAGATTCAATATGGACATGTCTTTGCGCTGGGCCGTTATTCCCTCCCATGTAAATTGTCGGATAGATTGTTTCTTCACGTTTCCCGTCTTCATTTAGTTGAGGGAACTTCGATTGTGGTGTGTGCACCTAGGAGGTGAAAGAAAAGTTTGCTGTTTCTCTAGACATGAGAAACACCTTCACTGAGTTTGTAAATTATAGGGGTGATTTGGAATCTGTTACATCACCGACATCAGTGATGCAATGCAAGTGTTTAATTGGAGTTGTTATAGTGTACAGACAGGACAGGCTATACGGCTGTAACAATACGTCCCCTCATCGGCACCCCTAAGTCTACCCTAGCAATTTCCTTGTTGTTCTATCGATGGTGATGTTAATTTCAGTACACCAACACCCGTCCGCGGGGGCGGTGTTCATTGTCACGTAGTTCCGGATGCCTATCCTTCATAACAGGTGCCCGTGTGGACACTTAGGAATTTCTCATGTCTCAAGTATGAAAGAGATGCCGCCTGCCTCGTCCTTGTGGATCTCGAACTGACACCAATGCGTCGTTTGGCAGCTGATGACCACGTCATCACTTCTCTGGGTCTGCCGGTGCATCCCAACTCCTAGGGACGTGTCCAGAGTTGTCGGCGTCTGGCATTGAGTGTGAGAATGTGTTTTTTACTAGCGATCTTTTGTTTAAACAGTATTCCATCGATTTCACTGACCAACAGGAATAAAAAAATTACCCCATACATGAGAAAAATATCGAATTAATTACTTTGCATAATTTTTTTATATCAATGTGGTATTAGCAGTACAATAGTTTTGGGGAGGGTGTGTGTGGGTGGGTGACGTGGAGCACAACAGCAGGTTGAATACAGAACACTAGCTTAATTTGCTTAATTTTATGTATAACAGAGAACAACAGTTTAATGGGGTGGGTGACAAAGAAGAATGCACTAGGAATGGCGTTCAAAAGCATGTGAAATTCGAGAAGTGTACCAGAATATGGTGGGAGGACATAATTTGATATCAAAGGCAGTACAATAGTTTCAGGAAATGGGGGTGACATGGAAAACCACTTAACAGAACAAAAGGTTAAATGCCGACAAAGGGCTGAACATTAGGTTAAGACACCCAGAGTACAGTGCTGAACATGGGGTTATGCAACATGTTTGCAACAGAGTTGTTTGCGTCCCTGCACATCAGTGTACTGCATTACTTAGGAGCAGTTTGCAGGTCTGTAGACTATTTACTGCGACCTCAAAGCGTCATATTGAGTCTTTTTTATCAGTGTAATAAATGTACTATGTCAAATCTGACCCTAAATAAATTGTTCCAAAATAAATAAAGTACACACCTTCCACTCTCCAGCAGCCCAGAACAGGCTGATTCATTTTCTCTCCATTTTACACCTCTAGACCCCCATCTTGGATTAAGTCATGGGAAGGATGACAGTGCTATCTGGCGGCAGTACTGAGTACTGGGCGCAGATCTCGTGGTGGACACCCTGAATGGTCGTACTGCCTCTAATTGCTTAAATAAAGACTGCATGCAAAATAATAAAGGCTTATGTCCAGCACAGGATGAGTCCTTTTCCCACCAATTCCTAGGGAAAGCTGGGTGACTTAGGTTAGAAGAGGTAGCCTAAGTGACCTACCGTACTACCTCTAATTGTATAAGTAAAGACTGAAAATAAACACTTATGTCCATCACAAGATGAGTCCTTCCCCCCCCCCCTCCCCCAGTTCCTAGGAAGAGGTGGCAGTCGGGTGGCTTAGGTTAGTGGAGGTAGCCCAACTGCCCTTCATTTGCCACCATTTTCTTAGGTTAGTAGAGATAGCCCAAATAACCTATCTTCCCTCCAAAATTCAAACTTACCACCAGTTTCTAGTAAGGGGAGGCGTTCAGATAACTTATGTTAGCGGAGATAGCCCAAGTGACTTATTTTACAGCCACTTTCTTATGTTAGTAGAGGTTATTTTGTCCTGATGGAATTTGAACTTCCCACCAGGGGGCGTGGCAGGGGGGCATGGCAAGGGGCATGGCACTTTCCCACCAAAACCCGCCATGTTGGATAACGGTACGTGCGTCATCAGTTGAAGTCACGTCTTCCATCTTGGATGACGTAATTCGCTGTTTCCAAATCGACAGACTGCCATCCTGGATGACGTCATCGCCGCCATCTTGGATACATCTGGCAACAATGGAGAGTGGGGCCACACATAGGTAGCCCTACTACTCACTGCTTCCAATGTGATAGTGAAGTGGAAATGTGAAAGGTCACTTATAGCACAAAAGCATATAGCCCGGCCTTGTCTGTTGACTGACACAGACTGCCGACAGTTGAAGAGGGTCGTAATGTGTAAAAGGCAGACATCTAGCCAGATCATCACACAGGAATTCCAAACTGCATCAGGCTTCACTGCAAGTACTATGACAGTTAGCCAGGAGGTGAGAAAACTTGGATTTCATGGTCGAGAGGCTGCTAATAAGCCACACATCACGCCAGTAAATGCCAAAAGACGCCTCGTTTGGTCTAAGGAGCGTAAACAATGGACGATTGGACTGAGTAAAAACGTTGTGTGGAGTGACGATCCACGAAACATAATGTAGCGATCCGACGACAGGGTGTGGGAATGGCGAGTGCCCAGTGAATGTTATCTTCCAGCGTGTGTAGTGCCAACAGTAAAATTCGTAGGCGGTGGTGTTATGGTGTTTTTCACGGAGGGGGCGTGCACCCCTTGTTGTTCTGTGTGGCACTATCACGGCACAGGCCTACATTGATGTTTTAAGCACCTTCT
Source organism: Schistocerca cancellata (assembly GCF_023864275.1). Taxonomy (NCBI): domain Eukaryota; kingdom Metazoa; phylum Arthropoda; class Insecta; order Orthoptera; family Acrididae; genus Schistocerca; species Schistocerca cancellata. The sequence continues at coordinate 587,595,800 of NC_064632.1, read as the reverse complement.
TGCTTCCCACTGCTGAGGAGCAATTTGGGGATGGTGAGTGTATCTTTCAACATAATCGAGCCCTGTTCATAATGCACGACCTGTGGCGGAGTGACTACACGACAGTTACATCCTGGAGTGCACAGAGTCCTGACCTGAACCCTATAGAACACTTTTGGGGTGTTTTGGAACGCCGACTGCATGCCAGATCTCACCGAGCGACATTGATACCTCTCCTCAGTGCAGCACTCTGTGAATAATGGGGTGCCCCTCACAAAGAAACCTACGAGCACCTGATTGAACGAATGCCTGCGAGAGTGGAAGCTATCATAAAGGCTAAGGGTGGGCCAACACCATACTGATCTCCAGTATTACCGATGGAGAGCGCCACGAACTTGTAAGTCATTTTCAACCAGGTGTCTGTATACTTTTGATCATATAGTGTTTGTCAGTTAGTTAGTTAAATGTTCCATAGATCATTTCAACCATTTTTTTACTGAATTGATGTGGAACGAGTCGGTTTACAGGAGACATATACATGATTAGTGTTAACAATAATGAACGCCTTATTGTGTTAGTCCTACTCGCGCAACTACACCTATTTTAAGAAAGGATAATCCTCGTTTATAACATTTTTAGATTTAGAGAAAGCTTTTGACAGTGTTGACCGGAATACATTGTTTGGAATCTTGGACGTACAAGGAGCAATATGTTATTTATAACTTGTAAAGAATCCAGACTGAAGTTGCAAGAGTCAAACGAGATGAATGGTAAGCAGTGATTCAGAAGGGAGTGAGAAAGGGTTGTAGCCTATCCTGACGTTCTTCAGTCTGTACACTGAAGAAGATGAGAAATGACTCAGGCAGACTTTTGCAATGGAAATTAAAGTTCAGAGAGAAGAAATAAAAATTTCGCAGTTGACTGATGGAGCTCGTATAACCATTTGAACATCCTCTCTGCATTCGTGCCTTTCACTCCCCCACAGTTTCTACTGTCTGTGATCCTCTGCATTACCAAACTGACGAATCCTTGATCCCACAGGATGGGTTCTAAAAGTGATCCCGTCTTTCGCCCAAGTTCTGCTGTAAATGTTAATTCCCAATTTGATTTAACACTTTCTAGTTATTGAATCTATAAAGCGCAACTAAATGAAAATGAGGCACATGGAAAAACGGAAGTAAACTGTTTATTATTTCTAGCACCGTCGAGAACCGCCATTAGGCTCGCATGCTTGTAATCGTACAATAAAGTGTCTTTCTGTGTATGTATTCCCAATATGTTACATTTGTTTATGTTGAGGGTCATTTCCGCTCCCTACACACACATTTCTGTACAATTTTCTAGCATCGCGATTGTTCTGTACACAATAGCATCATCTGTGAAAACCCTCACGGAATCTCTGACGTTATCTACTAGGTCATTTACATAAACACTGACGGGAAAAAAGTTGCAACATCAGTAGACAATTAAGGGAGGGTAATGAAACTTCGGTAATACCTCTGTGCACATGACATATGTAAGTGATTAACATCGCTAGATCACAAGTTAATGTAAACGTGAGATAACCTCTTGCATATGTTAAATGCTAGTACATTAATAATAAACCCAGAAATATAGAGAGGAAACAATTATTCAGGCAGACGGATCAAGAGAATAGTATCTAATCTCCTTCTTTCTCTCTTTAAGAAGTGAATTCCGTCCTGCATAAATGTAAATTGGGAAAAGCAGCAGGATTTGATGACATTAGAGCTGAAAAAATCAAGAATTTGGTCCAGCTTCAGTGCTTTGGTTAATGGAATTTATGAACAACTGTATTCGAGAATGCAAGATCCCTAAAGTGTGGTGAAAAGCAAGACTAATTGCCCTACCGAAACCAGGAAAGGATAGGCAAGATCCCAAAAGTTATTGACCTATCTCCTTACTCTGCCACCTCTACAAAATACTGGAGAGGCTCATTCTTCAGAGAACGATTAGAACGGTAGTGCCTCTTCTAATACGACAACAAGCAGGTTTCAGAGAAGGGAAAAGTTGCACCTTTCAGATATTAAACTTAACACAACATATCGAAGATGGACACGAGAAACGGCTCATTACATGTGCTGTCTTTATCGATCTATCCGCACCTTATGATACGGTCAACCATCGGCTCCTTCTGAATAAAGTTTATGACATAACTGAAGACTTCACACTCATGTGCAATATTAGAAACCTTCTCCAGAACTGCAGATTTTTTGTGGAATTTCAGGGTAAAAAAATTAGATGGAGAACCTTCTGCCAGGATAGTTCCCAGTCCTTCAGCAAGGTCCGGACAGGCACTTGGGGGTAGGGGTTTGTGAGTTATTGGGAGCTCCAATGTTAGGCAGGTCATGGAGTCCCTCAGGAACATAGTGGCTAGGGCAGGGAAGAAGTCCAACGTTCACTCAGTGTGCTTGCCGAGGGGCCTTGTCCGGGATGTGGAAGAGGCTCTTCCAGTGACTATCGAGCATGTGGGGTGCAGCCAGTTGCAGATTGTTGCTCACGTCGTCACCCATGATGCCTGTCGTCGGGATTCCGAGGAAATCGTTCGGTCCTTCCGACGGTTGGCTAAATTGCGAAGGTGCCCTCCATGTTTCGAGGAGTGGAAGACATGCTGACGATCAGCAACATTGTACCCAGGGTGGACTGGTGTCCTCCGGTCTGGAGTCAAGTGGAGAATCTAAACCAGAGGCTACGTCGACTCTGTGACGAAAATGTTTGCAGAATCGTAGACCTACGCTATGGGGTGGAACACAGTTGTAGGACACCCCTCGGTAGATCAGGGGCGCACTACACACAGGCAGCAGATACATGGGGAGCGCACTACTTGTGGCATGCACATGGTTTTTTTTTTAGATTAGGTTTCTCCCCACAGGAATCAAACCGTTGGCCTGAAAAATTACCAGTTCATGACAGTAATGTGGTTGTGCCAACTGTAAAAATTGTTAGTTCCCCTAAACAGGTCATTCCAAAGGATGCAAATATTCTGTAGAGCACAAGGGGCTATTTTTAGGAAATATGGTGCGAAATTGTTATTTAGTGTATTTCAGTGCACAATGCGCCAGCCTCACGGCAGACGGCAGACGAAGGCTGGCCGGCGCATTATGCAGGTGACACAGTTTCGCAATGAGGGTCGGTATGTGTGTATGTGCGCGGCAGCCATCAACAGCCAGAACGCAGCATTAGCAGAATTACGCAGGTGCGGGCCATGTGTGGCGCGGTTGCGTTAGCCAACTCATCAAGAACATTCTAAAAAACATGGCGCCGCATAACTGTCGAATTCAGCAGCGGTCTGCACTATTTAAGGGTATCAGAGGTGGACGTCAGCATCGGTTCGACCGATTAGGTGTTCAGTGACTGTTACGTCGTCGTCATCAGTGACTCTGTCCCCAAGGACCGGCTGGCTGAGGGCGTTGCCCGCTGCTGCACCGGCGACTCCCAGCGTCGTCACGAGCTGCAGCATCTGCAGGAGGCGATCTAGGCTGGGCCTCGTGCTGCTAACCTCCTACAACCTGTGCAGCCATTGACCGAGGATGGCATCACATTCCCCGGGCTGCTCGCATCAGCACGTCTCCACCACGACACGAGTGGTGGGGCTGAGCTACCGGAAAATGTATTAGAAGAACCAGCAATAAAGAGGAAGAGTGCTGAAAACAGCCACCTTCTTCTACCCAACCACGCCCTAAAACCCCGACCATGTCACCCGCTCCGGTCATCCTATTACAAGTGGTGTCAGTCGAGCAACCTGCGCTTCACACACTCCTGTTACAATTGGTGACACTAGTGGTCTTCTCCCTGGATTTGGAGGAAATTGTGGCTGGTAATCGACGAGGATATGTGGCACCTGAGAAGGGCGACAATGGATCAGCAACTCCTGCAACATGACAAGTAAGTGCCAATTTTTCGTTTGGTCATTTGTCTGAACCTGTAGCATAGTTCGTCTTCCCTTCCTGTTCTTCTTTCTGGCCTTACTGTAGAGTTGATTCGATAGCTCTTAGTGATGGATCAGTCTGTGTCAGCCGAGGTGGCTATTCAGCAGCTACTTGAGCGAGTGTTGGAATTAGAGATAAAGCTTGCTTGGTCTAAAGAAGCGAGCAAAGAACGGTTTCCTGTTAATGCAGTAATTCTTCACACTAATGCTGCGTCTTTGGTCACCCCTTTCGCGGGAAAAGTAGGGGAGGATATTGTGATTTTTTTTAGAACCTTAGCACGGCCGCTAAATTAGGAAATTGGGGTGCAGAAACACTTTTGCATGTGGCGAAGTTGAAAGTAACTGGGGATGCCAGAGCGTACGTTAGATGCCATGAAGAATTAAGGGATGCTCAGACATTTGAAGTATTCAAAACAGGATTGCTGGAAAGGTATCAGACGAAAAATACATCTAGATATTATTGGGAACAATTGAATAGAATGTATCAAAGGAATGGGGAATCAATAGAAGCTTTTGTAGATCGATTCGAAAAATTAATGTTAGTACCTATGAGCTAACGGCTTCCGATAGGGTTAATGAAGCCATTCTGCAGGAGCTGAGCAGAGGGCACTAGACGCATTTTTGTGGGGAATACAGCCCACAAGATTAGGAGGGAATTACCTAAGACTCTCAATGAGGCAATCGGAATCGCTGTGGCGTTAGAGGAAGTTGTAGCAGTAACAAAGATGGGGGATAGGAAAGCAGTGTTTAATGCAGAAATAAAATGTTTCAGATGTGGTCGGATGGGACACATTAGCCGCGATTACAAGGAAGTACAGTGCAGGAAATGCAGACGTTGGGGTCATCGGGAGCGTAATTGCAATGAGTCCTGGCAGAAACATGATAGGAAACCGCAAGGTGGGCCTCGCCCCCCTCAGTTAAATGGGGCAGGGGGTGGTGCGTCCACTGTGCAACACCCCCAGTAAGGATTAACGCTAGTGCAGAATCAGTGGCAGACTTTTTTCTGACTGGCTTGGTGAGGGGCAGACCATGCAAATTTTTATTGGATACCAGGTCTCAGGTATCCGTGGCGAGTAGAAATGTACTCGGTAAAGTGGAATTAAGATCACCACATTGAGCGTTAAGAGGCGTGGGTGGGGGACAGGTGAAGTCATTCGGATCAGCGGTGTTAAACTTCTGAGTGGAAATGAGGAACTTCCAGGTGAAGGTAGAAGTTCTTCCAGTTGTTGGCAGCAGCTAAGATGTCATACTCGGATTGAATTTCCTGGTTGCGCATCACGCAAAAGTTAACCTGGAATGGCGTGCAGTAGAACTGGACGGAATACAATTTCGCCTAGGTTCTGCGGCCGAAAAACCATTACTGTCGCAAGGAACCGCCCAGACGTTGGGTGGGCCACTTAAAATGCGTACAAGGTCCCTTAGGATTAACTCGCAGGATACTATACTGAAGGGTACAGGGAAAATAATCTGGGCAGATGTTGGAGCTAGTGTGCCGGTAAATTCGTTGTGTGTCGTTGAAGCTTTATCTGAGAATGAGCCGCTGGATAAAATGAAGTGTTTTACACACCATAGCGTGTCCTACGTGCGGGAGATAGAAGGAAAAAAGGTTGTGCCTGTCAGTATTGATAATTTTGGCCTTGAAGAGGTGCAGTTAGTACGGGGTACCCTAATAGGGAATCTGGAGATAATAGGGGAAGATGAACTGGATAAGGATTTCGCAGAATACTACACAATGGCAGCAGAGTCTGTCAGCACTGAGGGGTAAACTAGCACATTTAGAAGGGCAAGACAGAGAAGTCATGGAGAACCTTTTGACGGAATATAAAGAGTCATTTAATTCTCATGGTCCACTCCCCGCCACACCGTTAGTTCAGGATTACATCCCCACTGGGAATGAAGCACTGGTGTATAAACGTCCATATTGTGTACCAAAAAGTTTGCAGTCTGTCATGGAAGAATTTATTAATTATCAGCTTAGGGATGGGATAACAGAAACCAGTAGTAGTCCCTGGTCCGCTCCTGTCGTAATAGTGGGTAAAAAATCACCTGATGGGGGCAAGGCATATCGTTTTTGTTGTGACTATCGCTTCCTGAATCAAAAAACTGTATCAGATGCATACCCAATGTCTAATATCACTGAAACTCTGGATAATTTGGGTCGGTGTCGGTACTTCACGACCTTGGATCTTCGAAGCGGGTACCACCAGTTGGAAGTCGCCCCAGAAGACCGACCGAAGACAGCTTTTTCAACACCTATAGGTCTTTTTCAGTATCGGCGAATGCCTTTCGGACTCAAAAATGCTCCAGCAACCTTCCAACGGTTACTAGATAGCGTGTTACTAGGGCTGAAACCTAATCAGTGTATGGTATATTTGGACGACATAATTGTTTTCTTAAAGGACGTGCAAGAACACGTGCGCCGTTTGCACGAAGTTTTAGATCGTATGAAAGCAGCGCAGTTAACTCTTCATACGGAAAATGTCATTTTTTGTTGCAAGAAGTCCATTATTTATGTCATATTATAGGACAGGAGGGTGTCCGCATGTAGAGGCGGTAATGAATTTGATGACACCTACAAAAGTAAAAGAGTTGCAGTCTTATTTAGGTCTTGCCAATTTTTACAGGAGGTATTCCAAAATTTGCAAAAATTGCAAGGCCCCTCACGCAGTTGTTGAAGAAGGGAGCAAAATTTCACTGGTCAGCAGAATTCGAAGAGGCTTGTCAAAAGTAAAAAAATTTGTTAACATCTAGTCCAGTTTTGGCTTTTCCAGATTTTAGTAAACAGTTTATATTGTCTTGTGACTCTAGCAATTTTGCTTTGGATATTCTATTATCTCAGGAAATAGATGGGCAGGAACACCTGATAGCATATGCTTCCAGACAGCTAAACAATGCAAGAAAATATTACTCAACAACCGAGAAGGAGTTATTGGCATTAATTTTCGGAATAACCTATTTCCGGTATTTGTATGGACGACGTTTCAAGGTGATTACTGACCATGCAGCTCTTAAGTGGTTGTTGGGGCTTAAAGACCCAACGAATAGATTAAGTAAGTGGGCTTTGTGTCTTAGTGAGTACGATTTTGAAGTGGTTCATCGACCGGGTAAATTGCACAGAAATGCGGATGGTTTGAGTCGTAAATTATGTGCCATGAAATGTACAGGAATAAATGAGAACGAAAGGGAGGAGGCACAAACCGCCAACACAGATTGTCAATGATTTACCTCATAGCAACTGTTCGTCACGAAAGACGGGATATTGTATCGTAAAACTAGGAATGGTCCACGCATAGTTGTACCAGAAAAATTGCAAAGTGAAATTTTAAGGCAAGCACATGATTCAATGTTTTCTGGTCATTCGGGTTGAAGAGCAACAGAGAGGAGGGTAGCACAGAATTATTGGTGGTCAACATGTAGGCAAGATGTCGATCAGTATGTAAAGAATTGCATTCCGTGTTCTCAACAGGCGGAATTGAGTCATCACAAAATTGTGTTGCAACGACTACTGCTTAGACATCTTGGGACCGTTTGTGCAAATACCAGTGGGTAATTGCTATGTTTTAACAATAATAGATCATTTTTCGCGCTATGTGTCTATGTCAGCTATTCCGGACCAGCGAGCCGAAACAGTGGCTCACGCCTTGGTACATCAATGGATATTGAAATTCGGAACACCTGAAACTATATTTACAGATCAAGGGACAAACTTTATGTCCAATTTGATGAAACAGTTGCATGTAAAGAAATTGAGAATGAGCATGTTACACCCGCAGGCTAATGGTCGGACCAAGAGAGTTCATCGTACAATAGCTAAGATGTTAAGTTATTATGTAAATTCTCAACATAACAATTGGGATACGCTATTGGCGTTTGTAACCACGGCATATAACTCAAAAGTACATGAAAGTACAGGATTGTCTCCGTATGAAGTACTGTTCAGTCGGTAGATGCCATTTCCATTTGAATTGCTCAGGACCCAACCAGGAACTGATATTTCGGCTGTTAAGGATTTATCCAAAAAGTTGAAAATAATCTGGTGGCAGGTGAAAAAAATGAACACTAAAGCATTAGAGAGACAAGACAAAGTTCACAATAGAAAGACGGCTTTACCCAAATATCATGTAGGACAATGGGTGGTGATGACTAATCCATATGTGCCAAAAGGCAAAACGAAAAAAATTGTATCACCTTTCCAGGTGATCGAGATGACATCGCTGGCGAATGTAAAATTACAGCTTCCAGCTCGCCCTACTATTGTGCATGTGAGCCGAATTAGGCCTTTCAAGGGGAATTTTGAGGAACTTACTTCATTGTCTGCAGTAACTTCTAGTGGAGAGAAAGATGAATCTAAGAAAAAGAATAAGAAAGGAGTAGATAAACAAGAGAACCAAGTTAATTGTAGAAGCGATCAGACATGCTGTTATGCTCTTAGGCTATGCGTAAAAAGGAAGAGCTAATGTGAGTTGTTTTTCTTTTGTTGCTCAGGTGGCGTGACGTTCTGGTAAGACCAACAGTTCCAGCGTCATGGGTTGCGCTGAAGAAGGAAGAGGGAAGGTGTGCTCTATCTCTCAGAATACACTCCTGGAAATGGAAAAAAGAACACATTGACACCGGTGTGTCAGACCCACCATACTTGCTCCGGACACTGCGAGAGGGCTGTACAAGCAATGATCACACGCACGGCACAGCGGACACACCAGGAACCGCGGTGTTGGCCGTCGAATGGCGCTAGCTGCGCAGCATTTGTGCACCGCCGCCGTCAGTGTCAGCCAGTTTGCCGTGGCATACGGAGCTCCATCGCAGTCTTTAACACTGGTAGCATGCCGCGACAGCGCGGACGTGAACCGTAGGTGCAGTTGACGGACTTTGAGCGAGGGCGTATAGTGGGCATGCGGGAGGCCGGGTGGACGTACCGCCGAATTGCTCAACACGTGGGGCGTGAGGTCTCCACAGTACATCGATGTTGTCGCCAGTGGTCGGCGGAAGGTGCACGTGCCCGTCGACCTGGGACCGGACCGCAGCGACGCACGGATGCACGCCAAGACCGTAGGATCCTACGCAGTGCCGTAGGGGACCGCACCGCCACTTCCCAGCAAATTAGGGACACTGTTGCTCCTGGGGTATCGGCGAGGACCATTCGCAACCGTCTCCATGAAGCTGGGCTACGGTCCCGCACACCGTTAGGCCGTCTTCCGCTCACGCCCCAACATCGTGCAGCCCACCTCCAGTGGTGTCGCGACAGGCGTGAATGGAGGGACGAATGGAGACGTGTCGTCTTCAGCGATGAGAGTCGCTTCTGCCTTGGTGCCAATGATGGTCGTATGCCTGTGTGGCGCCGTGCAGGTGAGCGCCACAATCAGGACTGCATACGACCGAGGCACACAGGGCCAACACCCGGCATCATGGTGTGGGGAGCGATCTCCTACACTGGCCGTACACCACTGGTGATCGTCGAGGGGACACTGAATAGTGCACGGTACATCCAAACCGTCATCGAACCCATCGTTCTACCATTCCTAGACCGGCAAGGGAACTTGCTGTTCCAACAGGACAATGCACGTCCGCATGTATCCCGTGCCACCCAACGTGCTCTAGAAGGTGTAAGTCAACTACCCTGGCCAGCAAGATCTCCGGATCTGTCCCCCATTGAGCATGTTTGGGACTGGATGAAGCGTCGTCTCACGTGGTCTGCACGTCCAGCACGAACGCTGGTCCAACTGAGGCGCCAGGTGGAAATGGCATGGCAAGCCGTTCCACAGGACTACATCCAGCATCTCTACGATCGTCTCCATGGGAGAATAGCAGGCTGCATTGCTGCGAAAGGTGGATATACACTGTACTAGTGCCGACATTGTGCATGCTCTGTTGCCTGTGTCTATGTGCCTGTGGTTCTGTCAGTGTGATCATGTGATGTATCTGACCCCAGGAATGTGTCAATAAAGTTTCCCCTTCGTGGGACAATGAATTCACGGTGTTCTTATTTCAATTTCCAGGAGTGTAGTTATTCTGTTTTGCTGTTGCAACTTAGCTGAACCCTTGAAGGTACGTCCTGTATCAAGTGGTGTTTTGTTCTCACGACAAGCGGATGTAATTATGTCCAGACATCAATGGACCCTAAGGGTGGACTGTAATATTTGGGCGGTTGAAGACGAAATCTGTAAATTTGAGGATACATTTAATGAACTTCATTCCATGGTGGCTAATCAGTCAAGGTTTGATGACACGCAGGGGGAATATCAGCTACTACGATCAGCTTTTGCACGCTTACAACTCAGTTGTGGCAAACTGCTGGGTTAATCCAGCACACCCACAGGAAAAGAGGATGGTTAGACACAGGTGGCCGTATCCTAAAAACTGTTTTTGGGACCGCTGACGCAGAAGATATTAAAAGTATTAATGAAACGCTACGGCAGGTACAGGATAATGTGAATAGCAACCAGGGAATGCTAGATCTTCACACAACCGAATTAGAGAGTTTGGAGAAAGATGTAGTTAATAATACTCGCCAATTACGAGCTTTGGTGACGACCTTGATGTCCCATGTTAAGGCCACAGCCGACACAACCAATCACGACTTGAGTATAATCAAGTACCGGTTGGATAACATCGATTCACAGCTGATAATCGCTAAGCTGCTCCGTTTTCTCGCTGATAGTGTTACAGAAACACGCATAGAAGCAATAGAACTACAGGAGGCTTTGTTGCATGCAATGTGCGGGCACCTAACCCCGGTACTGTTACCTTTGGAACAACTTCGGGAAGGATTACGGAAAGTTCAATCGGAATTGTCCGCATCCCTGGAGCTACTGACGACATTAACAGACGAACATTTATCTCTGTACTACAAAATGGCCACTGTTATCAGTACGTGGACAGGTACCCTGCTGAGAATTCATATCATAATACCATTCACATGTAAGGATTGTAAATTTGAAATGTTACGCCTTGCATATGTATCCAGTGAAGTGGGAAATTTTGCAGAAGTTCGTATAATTAACCATATGGGAAATACTGTTAATGGCACTTAACAGACAAGCTCATGCATTCCTCACTGCACAAGACTTGCTGCAATGTCGAACTGGTCCAGTTACCATCTTCACCACGGAATTGTTGCACACTGTTCCCAAATCTTGTGAGTATTCTCTATTCCACTCTCAAGAACCAGTCACGGAGTGCCCTAAGGAAATTATGGCAGGCACGGTGCCGTTCCTTCAGCAAGTGGGTCCACATTGGGTATTTTCAGTAATCGAAAACACAGTCGTTATTTGCGTTTGTTACGAGCAGGGTAAGCTAGGGAGTATGCGAAGAATAGAATTGCAGGGGCAGGGACTGTTAATTAATGGTACACAGTGTGACATTTCAGGTCCAACTTTCCGTTTACCACCCGTGATTACTGGAGCTACAATCATGAACATAACACGCACATTGATGTATGTACCCGACCAACCGGTGCAATTCGTCAAGAAAGAAAATCTCACTCTTTTGAATAGCACATTAGACCCGACTTTGCTCGCCTCTTTGGACCGGATGCTAGCAGCTCAGGATGGACGTATAACTAGGAAACATCTTTTTCAACGAGTGCATGAGTACCATAATGAGCATAAGCAACGCTTACTAGTTATTGGATCATCGACCACCGCCACCTGTATTTTTATCTTTGTCGTAGGATTAGTGTACTATTGGCTCAAGAGGAAGGTAGCCCAAATACTGCCCCTTCCAACCTTTAGCCTAAGGGTCCAGACAAAATCACTGAACAGTTGTGAGGCACTGCAGCAGAACACTGAGTAATGTTTATGAACAAAGATTAGGCCGAGGATAGAAGTGAATGAACACAGTGTAAATAGTGAATCAATCGCATTTTGTGGTGTTTGTGAAGTGAACTGTAGTTGTTTTGACCATTTGGTTGAATTCGGGGACGAATTTTTTTCGTACGAGTGAGGAAATGCAGAGGACAAGGGGTTATTTTTAGGAAATATGGTGCGAAATTGTGATTTAGTGTGTTTCAGTGCGCGATGCACCAGCCTCACAAAAGACGACGGATGAAGGCTGGCTGGCGTGTTATGCAGGTGACACAGTTTCGCAACGAGCGTCGGTATGTGTGTACGTGCACGGCAGCCACCAACAGCCAGAACGCAGCATTAGCAGAATTACGCAGGCGCGGGCTGCGTGTGGCGCGGTTGCGTTAGCCAATTCATCGAGAACATTCTAAAAAACATGGCGCCGCGTAACCGGCGGATGCAGCAGCGGTCTGCACTATTTAATGGTATCACAGGTGGGCGTCGGCATCAGTTCGACCGACTGGGCGTTCCGTCGCTGTTACGTCGTCGTCATCAGAGACGCTGTCCCCGAGAACCGGCCGGCGGAGGGCGTTGCCCGCTGCTGCACCGGCGACTCCCGACGGCGTTACGAGGGAGGATGCTAAGTTCACCCAACCTGGATATGATGTGACGTCATTATGACGTATATACACTTTAGTCGATTAACACACGTATCGACTTTTACGAACGTTCGAAATTCTAAACTGTCGTCAGCTAGTGGTTTGTTTTGACACGTGCGATTCTGATAACAGCTCAGTGTTGCAGCGTATATGTATTTCGCCAAAATAAAAGTAAAAGAGCTGGATATTAATAGAATATTCCTGACCGTGGCCTTGAAAACACCACGGACAACACGTTTCGTAAAAAAGTGAAGTCTTCTTATGTCCCGACCAGATTAGATTGTGTGATTGTTGTATTGAACGCTTACGCGGAAAATAATATTTATTTATTATCAATATTTTAGTATGGTTTCAAACAATTGGTCTTGTCAGTACATATTACATTGTAGCAACATACTCTTGCTGACTTTCTTTTCTTAATTTATATAGCTGAAAGAGAACTCGTGCAAGTTTGTTAGCTGAGTAATTTATATGTCCATACCAAGATAGTCTTTTATCAACCATAATTCCAAGTAATTTTACACTCGGACCGCAGAGACAGGTACCTTAGTGTCCAGTAATGACTGGTGTGTAGAATGATTGAATTTCGAACTTAAAAAGAAAAATATGAGGCAGTGTTGAAAAAAATTCGTCGACCGGAGATGAAATACGAGGGGAAGTGGATTTCTCAATGTAATCTTAAACAAAGGTTAGTGTCTTGACGCATCTAAAGATTTTGGCTGCTGAGTGCTTCTTCTCACCGAGTACGAATAACCGACACACTTCAGCTGGGTCAGAAGTACATCAATTTCTGCTTGAGATTCACAATAACCACGCAATTGCCCGTCGTCATCGATGCTGAACTCTTTCAGCTTTTCTCTCATTAGTGTCTCGAATGCTGAACACATAATTACAGATGAGCAAACGAAAAACAACGCACAGGACACAAACACAGTACAATACACGATTTAAACGCAAGGAACGCAAAACACATCTAAACGAATGGCGCAGAGCACAGCGCTACCCTGTCACAACCTCTCGAAAGTTCACAAAAGTCGAATAGTCGATATACGGTTTCTATCGTTTTCGATGTAGCGTGTATACGTCATAATGACGTCACATCGTATCCAAGTCGGGTGAACTTAGCATCCTGCCGTTACGAGCTGCAGCGTCTGCTGGAGGCGCGCTGGGCCGGGCCTCGTGCTGCTAACCTCCTGCCGCCTGTGCGGCTGCTGACCGAGCAATCCGTCGTCTTTCCCGGGGGGCGCGCATCAGCACATCACCACGACATGAGCGGTGGGGCAGAGCTACCGGAAAATATATTCGAAGAACCAACAAAAAAGAGGAAGATTGCTAAAAACGGCCACATTCTTCTACCTAGCCACGCCCTACAACCCCGACCACGTCACCTACTCCGGTCATCCTATTACAATGCTAAACCTCATGTTAGTAAATTGCCGAAGTGTCTGTAGCAAGATCCCCGACTTACTCTCTGAAATAAACAGTAGCAACGCCAATGTTGTATTAGGTACCGAAAGCTGTTTAAAACCAGACATAAATAGCAGCAAAATCCCGAACTCGGATTGGACAATCTTTAGGAAGGGTAGGACTGATACTATGGGAGGTGGTGTGTTCATTGCGGTTAAAAGCAGTTTAAACGTAGTTGCGATCGATACTGGGTCAGACTGTGAAATAGTGTGGATAAAGCTGTCAATCATACAAGGATTGACCATTGTATTAGGATGTTTTTATAGATCACCAGCATCCGCAACAAATGTCGCAGAACGTTTCAGGGAAAGTCTTGAGTACATGGAAAATAAATGTCCAAATTATCCTTGTTTATAGGTGGAGATTTTAATCTGGCATCCATTGACTGGGAAAATTACACGTTTATCACAGGGGGCAGAAGCAAAGACTCGTGTGAAGTTATTCAAGGAGCGCTCTCAACATAGAACCTTGAGCAATTGGTTAGAAAACCAACTCGAGATGGGAACATATTAGATATCTTGGCGACAAACAGACCTGATCTTTTTGAAGAAGTTAATCTAGAAGAAGGTATTAGCGACTATAATGTCGTTGTGGCTTCTATGTCAGTGGAAGTTGAATTAAACCAAACAAATAGCGTAGAGTTTTCTTGTTTGGGAAAGCAAATAAAAGTGTCATTAATGAATATGTTCATAGTCATCTCCAAGCATTCACTGCGGGACACAAAGATATTGAGCATCTTTGGTCGGAATTTAAAGGTACTGTCCACCACGTGCTAGAGAAATACGTGCCTAGCAAAAATATAGGGGAGGGAGAGGATCCAAATTGGTACAACAAACATATCAGGAAGTTGCCGAGAATGCAGAGAATTTTGCATAGTCGTTTGAAACGTAGTCACTGCCCCGCTGACAAACAGAAATTATACGAAATGAAAGCAGCTGTCAGAAGGACAATGAGAGATTGTTTTAACGAATTTGAAAGCAATATTTTTTCTGCAGATACTTAAAATAACCCCAAAAAATTTTGGTCGTACGTAAAATCTATGAGCGCTACAAATAATTCAATACCTTCTCTTGCTGACAGTACGGGTAATGTAACGGATGATGATGAACACAAGGCCGAAATTCGAAACCTAGCTTTCAAAATCTCGTTTACGGTAGAGGACTGCAGCACCATTCCCCCTGTCAATTATCGAACAAACGCAAGGATGGCTGACATAGTGCTTAGTGTGTCTGGTGTTGTAAACAGTTAAGGTCCTTAGAGGCCAGTAAGGCATCTGGCCCAGACGGTATCCGCGTAAGACAATATGTTGACTATGTTACAAATATAGCACCATTCTTATCCATCATCTATCACATATCATTGGAACAGTGGAAAGTTCCACGGGACTGGAAGAAGGCCCAGGTCATAGCAATCTATAAAAAGGGTACAAAATCGGATGTACATAATTACCGGCCAATTTCACTGACGTCGATTTGTTGTAGAATCATGGAAGATATTTTGTGTTAAGACATAATGACCGTTCTACACTCTCAGAAGCTCATCTGCAGAAACCAGCACGGTTTTAGGTAACAGTGGTCATGCGAAACACAGGCTCTAGATAGCGGCTATCAGGTTGATATCATATTTCTCGACTTATGAAAGGCGTTCGACTCAGCTCCACACTGTCCCTTGGTCCAAAAAGTGCGCGCTTACGTTCTATCCGATGACATATGCTTTTGGGTAGAAAGTTTTCTGACAGACAGAGAGCAGTGTGTCGTCCAGAATGGGGAGACTTCAACAGAAACAAGCGTGACATCAGGTGTGCCCCAGGGCAGCGTAATAGGTCCGCTGCTTTTTACGATTTACATAAACGATCTGGTTGATGGTATTGACAGCGGCATGAGACTGTTTGCCGATGATGCTGTAGTCTACAGGAAGGTAGTATCACACGAAAGTTGTGAACAAATCAATGAGGATTTGCAGAAAATAAATGTGTGGTGTAGTGACTGGCAGTTATCGCTCAATATTAGTAAGTGTAACTAATGCGTATACCAAGGCTAAAATCCCCATTGATGTACGAGGACAAAATAAATGCCCAGTCTTTGGAAGTGGTAACATCCGTCAAGTATCTGGGTGTGACTATTCGAAATGATCTCAAATGGAATGATCTGACTGCGCAAGTAACGGGCAAGGCGAACTCTATATTGCGTTTTATTGGTAGAATCCTGAAGCGATGCAGCCCTTCAAAAAAGGAAATTGCTTACAATACGTTAGTTCGTCCGGTCTTAGAATAATGTTTGTCTGTATGGGACCCTTACCAGTTGAGTCTGATTCAAGAGATTGAGAAGGTCCAAAGAAGAGCGGCAAGAATCGTAACTGGTACGTTTAGCCATCGCGAGAGCGTTACAGATCTCATTGAATGTTCGAAGTGGGGCACACTTGCAGATAGACGATGTGCTAAACGGAAGGGACTGCTCACTAAATTCCGAAATCCGATCTTCGCCGAGGACATAGAGCATATATTATTACCACCAACTTTCAAATCGCGCAATGATCACCATTAAAAGATAAGGAAAATGGGAAATTAGAGCTCGTACTAAGGTGTTCAGACAGTCGTTATTCCCTCCCGCGATCCGCGAGTGGAACAAAGGGGAGGAAATATGACTTTGGTGCTAATTGTGCCCTCCGCCACACACCGCTTGTTGGCTAGCGATGTGTAGATGTAGATGTAGAGCTCTGACAACGTCGCGCCTACAGCACTGTTGTCAAAGACAAATCGCAAATCAGGTAATATCGGAGTCAAACTTGTGGCATGTTTACCATCGTGATGGGAACCATTAAATAAAGCTTTCGGGCAATATACATATTTAGTGTTAAATTACGACCGATGTATCAAAAGAGAAACTCACGCTCTGTTTCCTGTGAAAAAGAAAAAATAGTTACGATCAACCCATGTGTTAATATAAATAATCTTACTTAATGATAAGACAGAAGCCGGTCTAAGCAAACTAGACGAAGCTAAACTTGACAGGAGGAATTTGATACGTGATTTACAGAAAGAGATCAGAGGTGCTCACGAAGAATTACGAAACGAAATTTCTGTTTCAAATAATAAATATGAAGCTGTTAATTATAAGTATCGATGGTGGAGGATGCACTGAGTAATATATCTTCACTTCCTGTGGAATTGGACTAACGTAAAGAATACCGGGAAATGTCGATAGGTTTGCCTAGGCGAGATGTAAATGATCCGATTGCGAGTAACAGTGAGAAGATTACTGCACGGGCCCGAGGTTTCAATGGAATCGGGAACAATAAATTAGGGAAATAACATGAAGTGATATAAGGAGGTATGTTGTAGGCAGTATAAAATTAAATAGATAAGAGGGTAAGCGAATATTGGAAGATGTTTTTTCTGTAGCAATGAGTAATACGATAACAAGTAATGTTAAGAAACCTAATGACGGTATATCATACAGATCTGAACTCAAAATGCCTGAGCACCTAATCGGTAAGGAAGCATACAATAGAATTAGAACTGCATTATCTTCAAATGCATTATATGTCAGCAAAAAGAAATGGTTGTGTAAAAAGAAAAAAAAAACGAATTAGGCATAGCATATCTAGGAGTATTTTGAACTTGAGGAGGAGGCGGAATGTAATCAGGGTGAAGCGGTATAAAAACACAAAGACTACAGAATTTGAAATAGGAGGTTGACGGCCACTTGCTTGCCAGAAGGAGTAGGCTTTGGAAGGTCACTACAGGGTCAGCTTGTATCAATGCCACAGAGCACTCAGTAATAAATTTTTGCCTCAAATTAGTTATTTAGGATAAATTTGTTTAAAATTGAGTTTAATGTGTCTGGTTGTTCAAGAAAGCTTTATTTGCTGTGTCCTACAGGATAAAGTTAGGATTGTTTCCTTTGGGAATGTTAAACTAATATGAGCTATAATTTACCATCAGAAGAGCATCAATACTATATTGAGAGGGGGCAACACATGGATTATTTCTGTTCTGATCGTTGTTCAGTTGATAAGAGTTTAGATCCAGTCTTCTGAAAGGTCTGTTGCGCTCCTATCTAAGTACTGGTCAGGTACGATAAGTGCACATGTTAGAAGAATTATTTTTTTTCAATGAATGGATTTGAATTAGCCACTCCTGTCCACGATGAGTAAAACTGACGGGCTGAGAGATTGTATATTTAAAATTATAGCTAACAAATAAGCACGATAAAACAAATCTTACCTTACATTCCCTGGAAAAACTTTAAAGGAAGGACGGGTACCTACAAATATAAGCTTTGTTAGTGTAAGTCCTAAAGTAATAGTTTCAAGAGAGTTGTTATTTTTGTTAGATATTTGATAATTAGTTGAGGCGAGGAGGAGGCTCTGGGCCAAAATTGGTGTTGTATTAAATTGGCATAACAAGTAGGTGTCGACTCAACTTATTATCAAAATTTACTGTTATGAAAAGAAACGAGGAAGTAACGAGTTGTTTGAAAAATCTTCTTACGTGTATTTTTGTAAAATGTCATCTCAAAATATATGAGCAGCAGAATCTGGTCGAAGTCAGCTAGTTTACTACATGTGGACGACTGCAGAGTTGCAGCTTCTGGCGAAGACAACATCTATGGCACAGCTGCACACCGCAAGGCTCCAACGACAGCCTCAAAGAAAAATCAGTTGCTGTTAAAACGTAGAATTAGTGTGATATGCTTGTTCAGCGTAAATGGGTCTTGGTTGGTCACAGGAGAAACTTAGCTAGTCATTATTGTTTGCTAGCTGGACTATGATTTGTCCTAATCGGAGTCAGAGTCGGGAGTGTTTTGAATCAAATGCTACAGTCGTTTCGAAAAATTCCGCGAGATTGTTATCGGATTATTTGAAATATGTTTACGCCAATCTGTGATAATTTTGATTTCACTTTGTGAGGCGAAAAACGTCAAATAACTGATTTATGCATGAACTTAGAATTTTGTCTGAGGCAACAGCAGTGGGTAGGACTGGTTTCTTGTGGTGGAGATTTTATGCCAAAACAGTTACCGAACAAATTGTTGCCTGAAATACACTTGTTTCTAGATAATCTGTATTTCCAATATATTGGAAATTTTCGATTTTGTTGTGGTAGATTGGTGACATCATCAGAGGAAGATATTTGAATACGAAGGCGGAGAAAGCGCGAACTAAGGAAATAATGCCTCTGCATTGTTGTTTTGGTGAATTTGAAGGTGAAAGGAAATAGTGACGTTGCAATATTGTGTTAGAATTTATTTTGCGGTTTCAGCGTGAGCGTCGATGTATTTTAGTTAATGTTTGAAAATTCTTTATAGATACATGGAACAGGCTATCTTTGTAATTAGGGGAACGGACGCCCTACTGTTGTATGTGATACAGGGAGAACCATTCTAAGTTAGTAGTAGATTAATACGCATGGTGTCGAATTTAGTAGCAAAGCAGGAACAAATGTTACTGAGGACACGCTAATTGTCTATCTTATCGTGTGCGTGCTGTATTCAATAATTTAAATAGTAATGGGTCTGCAGAAAGTTACCGCCTGAAGTGGGATTAGTTTTGTGTCTATTCAAGCAGGTTGAAAGTATCGGTGACACCCAGTTTTTTTTTTTTTTTTTTTTTTTTGCTTAGAGGGGTTTGTACCTGTACATGAAAGGAAACAGGCAATGAAGACAGAAGAGTTTCTGTTTTAAAAATTAAAACAGTGTTCCTGGTCTCGTTTGCCCCATATTTAATATTCAAGGCTATTTTAAAGGGGATGTGCAATTGTATAGAAAACTAATAAATTGCTAGTATCCTAAAGTGGTAAAATGCAGTCAAAGATTAAATAAAGAAATTTTTTCAACGTTATAAAAAGGAAAGATATTAATTTTCAAATAAATAGGAATATTAGTTCCGATTTGTGGGTCTAGTTTAGCAGGAGATACAACCCGTCGGCTTTGATTAATGACGTCAGAATTGTCCAGAGAACATGTATTACAAAGATGAAAGAGCTGAGAAGAATGTTCAGAAACAAAGGAATGCAAGAGAGAAAAACTGTACTTCACATATATAAGGGCCTGTAGTATTTTCACGTTAACGATATCACGTGATTGTATCTTAGTATTTCTCCGCAAAATACAATGGAAAGAAATGAATGAAATATATTACTAGCAAAGAATACATCACGTTACATGTATGTCAGTTTTATCTCGAAACTCTTTCGAACTGTATTGCTTAAGTGCAGTACGGGATACAAGTTTAGCGTACGTCGATTTCTTAGTTTTAACTAGCATTGCTGTCCTATTGTTCACTTGAACGATCTATCCCCCGCTTCAGTAAACCCTAAATGGAACACGGGATACAAATTGTAGGTGTGTTGTTTATTTCGTCTCCGCTATTACTAACAGTCTTTTCTTACGTACATATTAGTACTACTGATGACAGAAGGACCTACGTATTTAATACATGATACGAGACTTCCGTTGACCTCTATATATGCGCACTGGTAACGAAAAGGTGGAAATAGACGTACGTTACATTTGCAACCTGTACCTCAATTGAACTACACGGAGACAAGACGACGGCACATGTACAATTTGTATCCCGTACTTCACTATGGGGTACAGTTTTTTTGTTGCCTTGGACGCTAATAGTATCCTATTCGTTACTTGACCTATATAGCTATACGCAACATTTGTATCTTGCTCGACAATTGACATATATAGTGTCAGTGTAAAGGCGAAGTGAAGGACGGGATACAAATTTAAGTTGTGTCGGGGGTTTCGCCTTTAATATAGCAAGTACACATTCGAAAATGTCGTACTGATACTAGTGCTGGGAAACGAAAGAAGATCGACAGCAGACAAATTTCTATTACATACTTAACAACACGAAAATACACACATTGGTGGAATAAAATAGTGAAATGTCAAAATAGTGAAATACAGTGAAAGAAGCAAATGGAAAAGTGAACTTACCACACGGAAATATCGAGGAATAACCGAAGCTCGCCTAGACAGACAGTAACGAAGATCACATACCTACACTCACAACAAACGTAACATTACGGCCGGCCGGAGTGGACGAGCGGTTCTCGGCGCTACAGTCTGGAACCGCGCGACCGCTAAGGTCGCAGGTTCGAATCCTGCTTCGGGCATGGATGTGTGTGATGTCCTTAGGTTGGTTAGGTTTAAGTAGTTCTAAGTTCTAGGGGACTGATGACCTCAGATGATAAGTCCCATAGTGCTCAGAGCCATTTGAAGCCATTTTTGAAACTATTGCCCCCCACAACTTTAATCCCACCGGAGGCCCCAACGGCGCCCTATATTTCATATATTCCCCACAAACTTCCCTACAAAACGAGTACCAGTCCACTACGTACGCTTACTCACACGACATTCATGTACAGGGAGCCACACAGGGTATCTTAAACACCAACAGTAAGTGATTTTCATTGTCTCTCAGGGAGCGCTTAGATTTCTCGAACCACATTCCCCTCCTAATAGATCGCCACAAACAGTAACAAACTAATACTCCATATTACCTCAATATCATTACGAATAAAATTAAGTACCGTTTGAATAAGAAACAACCAATCAATTTAATTAAATTACACGATGAATATTTAATGAATACCAAGCGATCGCTTTTAGATTCACATTCAATTATTTTAATGTACAATGATAGCACTTATCTGTAACACAGAACTGTTTTATTATCTATGCCTCGAAGTGAAGACATTACTATCTATGACTAATGTATGACGTCATTGGTCAAAGCCGACGGGTTGTATCCCCTGCTTCACTAGACCCCGATTTGTTAATTTCCAAAGAGAGAAGTTATTTCATATTTCTTAAGGTAAAAGGAGAGAAATTATCTCCAGGACCTTATATAAAATAAATAATAATGATCAAGTTATAGAAAGAAAGAGAATTTATTTACGGTTGAGAGGATGAGAAATGTAAAACGAATTAATACGTTTGTATTGAAGTTATGCAATGATATTGTTGTAGCGTGGTTGGTACCAAACCTCCTTGGTTTGCTGTGTACAGAAGTTATCTGTGATTAAAGTTGTCAGTTAAACGAGAGACTGAATTATACACCTGAAACAGCGACGTAAAATGACGATTATTTAAATGTGCAGACAAACTCATTGCAGTTAACTGGTTCTACGCATTTCGGTTGTAGTTTAGAACTGCAAAGTTATTAATGCGATATCATGGAGCACAGCAGCTCGTATTTCTTTTATAAAAGGGTTGAACATTTGTGTTACGTCGTTGCTTATCGAGGTGCATTGACGTGTAGTAGTGTTACAGACTAGAAGTTTCGATTTGTGAATGTGAGTGGTGAGGACGAATATCTGATTTTTCTATCCAACGAATGTACAGTGCATCGCATTTTCCAATGAAGCTCAGAACGTCTTTAGTGGTGGTTCTTCGTACGAACCTTGTAGGTCTTCAGATAGTCAGTAGTGCGTTAGTAATACCAATATTATCATATTCCAGTAGTTACCACCAGCCCGTCAAACCACAAATAGTATATGTGGCAGTTCTGTAGTACACATCATCGAAGTGGACCTTAGTGTGGACTGCGTTGAGAGAATTTCAAAATCCAAGTGAACGTGTCTGTGTTGTGATATGGACAGACGTCATTTTCAATACGGAAGTTTACGCCCCCTGGTTATTTTAGACGTAGTCTTGCATGTGAGGTCGAGTGACGTACTTCCACAGTAGAGCTAACATAGCAGATTCTTGTGTTGTGCTTCCTGAGTACAAGTGAGCGAACTTAAGGCGTTGATTTCTGCTGTGCGACGTTGATCACCCCTTACGTGTCACAGTGCCTCTGTAGTGCCCAATCGTTGTTTCTAGGTAGGTTTTTGTGTCTGTAGGTTTGCGCAGTATAACGTCTCTGCCTTGGATCTAAAAGAAGTATCGAAGCAGACGAAATGATTTTTTGAACCGTCTGGCAGAGTAACTTTGAATTCTACAATTAGGTCGGCTGCCAGTATAGATGTTTTGGGTCAATTCTAGTATCGGATACCACCCGTTGGCTTTGGCCAATGACATAATGTGTGATGTTATTTTGATTGTGCCGCAGATTGCTGTCGGTGAATGTTAAATGATTTCTCTGTATTTCCTTGTTATGCGCTTATATTAAAAATTCGATGTAGATTGCTTTGTCTTCATCTCGTAATTTGTTTTAGGCATCTTTTGTTAATGAAAGTAGTCGTGATTTATAAGTAGTCGTGATTTATACCGTTTATTGAAGCCCACAACGCGTGTGTGGTGTACTTTTTTCCAGCCCCATAGACGGGACGAGGTTCTCCTCACTCGGCTTCAGACAGGCCACAGTTAATGCATGGCTTCCTGCTCCGGCGTGAGGACCCTCGAAAGTGTGGTACTTGTGGCGTCCAGGTCACTATGTGCCACGTTTTATTGGATTGCGTTTTATTTTCTGACCAGAGGGCCATCGCTGACTTGCCGGCGGATCTGCCATCTCTTTTAGGAAATACTCAAATGAATGTCGTTGAAGTTCTGTGTCTTGTCCAGTGTTTTTACCAAGATTTTAGGGAAAGGGTCTACATTTGTTCAAGGGTGACTGGCTTGCCCATATTTTACGTAAATTGCCAGCTGTGACAATTTCCTGCGGCAACCTTGACGCTCCTTTCTCGTTTTCCTTATGTTTTATTTTGTTATACAGCATTTTTCATCTTTTCCCGCTTTCTTTGCGTGTATGCTTCCATTTTACTAAATTTGTCTACGTTTGTTTCTTTTAATGTGTGTCAGGGCGCTGATAACTTCGACGTTGAGCTCCCGTAAGACCTAACACGCACACACTTAAATTCTTGTTTAATCAAAATCATATATACTGTATGACGGTAGTATCTGTTCCCGAAAGAACAGTTACTGTGGATGACCATGCAGCTTTGCTAGAAATGAAATGATAATTAAATGGACACCCTAGCTGCAAACAGGCGTTGATGTACTTCGTTGCCATTGTGGTGTACATTTTCCACCTTTATTTGTTTCTTTCTTTCGTTTTCTCTTTCGGTGTGCTTCCCCATTCATTTTTCCCCATTTTACCTACACAAATTAAATTTTGGTGTTGTTTTACCTTGAGCCTTGTTTGCGTCATGAAAAACTGACTGATGACCCTGTAATTTGTTCCTTTTATACCCAAAACCAACCAACCAACCTCGGCCATGGCTTTGCCTGGACCTATCAGGAGGCGCAAAATGCTGTGTTCCTAATGAGGTCCTTTGCAAAAACAGACATAATGTCTTATGGGACAACAGCAATCAGTGATTTTAAGTAACATTACCTAATGAGGTCCTTCGCCAGAAATTTCTCTCTCTTCTCGGAGATTTCCAGGGCTGATGGATCAATGGTCGACGATCTTGTTGGCTTTGCTTACACTCATGTTGGACATACTGAAGAGCACTCCTTACCGGTTGGCTGCAGAGTTGGTAACAATCTGTTGCGCTCTAGATCATATTTTCTGCTGCGCTGGAGATCCCTTCATCATCTGTAGTCACTCCTTCAACAGCCTACAAACTCTCGACCAGAGCTTCCCTCGACATCCTTTGGTACTTACTACCCAGGAGTCTCCTTATGCCCTCGAAACAATGGGCTTTCTATAACCTTTTTATTGGACCCAAGGACTTGTCGAGATCCCGGACAATGAACTTGCTGACCATCTGGCCAGACAGGCTACAGTAAACCATCTCTGGAGACTGGTCTGCCGGAGATCGAATTTGGATCGGTCTACCGCGGCAAAGTTTTCACGATTTGGGATACTGAATGGCACACCCTCAGTACACCAAATAAACTCTGTGTTATCAAGGAGGCAACAGATGTGTTCCAGTAATACATGTGAGCCTCTTGCAGAGTATCTGATATCCTTTGCCGCCTCGACCGTCAGAGATGCGGGACACAGCTGTCAGTACTACATCTCTTAACTGAGAGTGTTTTATATGACGACCTGACGATCGAAATGGGGCTTCCACAGGATCTTCCCTCTATTTTAACTGATAACGAGGAGAGTGTTGTTCGTGTCTTAAAATTTTGTGTGGTGTCCGGAATTCTTCCCAAAATACTGGATGTGAGATCTTAATATGTCTCAGTGTGGCTGGGTCACGTACTGTTTCTAAGTCGTCATCCAGACACGGTTCTTTGTCCCTTCTTTAAGTGCATACTTACAGGAATTTTATCCATGATTCTATTTAGTTGTCGTGCTGTGTCTCGCTGCGTTTTTATTATGAGTTTTTATGAACCTCACGTTGTTGGGGTTGCTGTATGTTTTCTGTGGTGGAACAATCGTTGTTTTCCAGTTTACTGATCTTCTTCCACAAATTGAGAAAATCTTCTTCGTTATAACATTACTGCAAGGGCGGTGATGACCTAGCTGGTTAGCGCCACTCTGCCATAACTCATCATCATCATTATCTAGCACACGTTCATCTCCTGCATCGCGAGGACACACCTCTGTGTTGCTGTGGCTCCCTTGTGACTGTCGCCCACATCTTGTTGGACTGCTCAATTTTAGCCGCTCTGCAGCCGAATTTTAACGTTCCCAGCACTCTGTCAACGGGGTTGGGCGACAATCACTCAACAGCAGGATTAGTTTTGTGTTTCATTCGTGAGGGGGATTTTTATCGTATCATCTAAGAATGGGCATCTGGCCTTCTCTCTGAGGCCTCCACCCTCCCTCCAATTTCAGTCTCTGTCATCATTTCTGACCATTTTGTTTGTCGTGTGGTTTGTCTTTTCCCTATGTGTGTTCATCTCGACTTTTATTTTTGGTGTCGACATTTTAGTGTGTTGCAGTGTGGCTGACTCATCCTGTTTTATTTTTGTGATCAGCCAGCGCACACAATCTGCTCTCTGGTTTTTATAATTTCCTCTACTTTTCCTTGTGGTGTACGTTTTCCCCCTTTCCTCATCGTTTCTTTCGTTTTCTCTTCATTCCGGTTCCACAGTTTTTTAACCCCGTATACTTTCCCAAATTAAATTTGGGTGTTGTTTTACCTTGTGCCTTGTTTGCGTCAGAAAAAAGTGACTGATGACCCTGTAGTCCTTGATGCAGAATTGTCTGCGATCTTGTGGGCACTGGAGCAGATGAGATGCTTTTCCCGTCCTAAATATCTTGTCTGTTCCGATTCACTAAGTGCCCTTCACTCATTGCAACGTTTGTATCCAGCAGATAAAATAGTCCAGACTATCCAGGATGCCCTCCTCCAACTACAGCGACTGGGGAAGGAGGTGTCTTTCTGCTGGGTTCACGGGGACGTCGGGATTGCTGGGAACGAAAGGGCAGATCTTGCAGCCAAAGAGGCGTGTCTCTATCCGCAAGTATTTCAGTGTGCCATCTCCCTGCACGCACTCACCTCGCCGTTGAGCTCACGAGTCATGCGTCAGTGGGAGGATGAGTGGCTGGAAGTGACTGACAATAAGCTCCGTATAGTCAAGCCCACAACGTGTGTGTGGTGTACTTCCTTTCAGCCCCATCGACGGGACGAGGTTCTTCTCACTCGGTTTCGAATAGGCCACGGCTTCCTGCTCCGGCGAGAGGACACTCCAATTCGTGGTAATTGCGGCATCCAGGTCACTGTGCGCCACGTTTTATTGGATTGTGTTTTATTTTCTGACCAGCAAACCGCGGCTGACTTGCGGGCGGATCTGCCATCGCTTTTAGGAAATACTCAAACGAATGTGGTTAAAGTGTTGAAAGTTCTGTGACTTGTTCAATATTTTTACAAAGATTTTAGAAAGAGGGTCCCAATTTGTTCACAGGGTGACTGGCTCGCCCACATTTTACGTAAGTGGTAAGCCAGTGACAATTTCCTGTGGCATCCTTGACGCTCCCTTCACGTTTTCCTTACGTTTCATTATGTAATTCAGCATTTTTCATCTTTTCCGCTTTCTTTGCGTGTATTCTTCCATTTTACTAAATTTTTCCACGCTCGTTTCTTCGAATGTGTGTCAGGGCATTGACCATCTCTGAGCACCACACACACACACACACACACACACACACACACACACACACACACAACGCCACCGGGTCACAGCTGTGTCGACGTTGGTTGATGACTGCGCTGTCACTACTCAGGCTGACTGTTTTGAGACTGTAGAAGATACGCTACCAAAATCTTTGGAAGAATTCACTGTTTACCATCATGGGAAATACTTGAAACCTAATCCTGCCAAGACTCAGAAATGCGCTTTTCAGCTGAAGAATAAATAGGCAAATAGATCCTTAAATACATCCTGGGAAGGCATCGTACTCGAACATAATCCTACTCCCAAATATCCTGGAGTAGCTCTGGACCGCGATCTAACATAAAAAAATGCATTGCCTAAACACCAGACAGAATAGTGGCAGCCAGAAATAACACAGTGCTAAAATTGACAGGTACATCATGGGGTGATAATCCATGCACTGTGTGCTCAAGCGCGCTTGCTCTATGTTATTCCACTGCTGAATATTCATGTTCGGTGTGGTACAAGTCCTGTCACGCCAGGAACGTGTATGTGGCTCAAAATGAGTCTTGCCGGATTATCACGGGTTGCTGAAGACTTACTCCTGTGATCAAACTCCACTGCCTCGCTGGCATAGCTCCTCCTGAAATCAGACGTGGGGTAGCTCCGAGATATGAGGAAAGTAAGGCCACAACGAAGCAAGCCCATCCACTATACGGTCGTCAGCCCGCACATCCTAGGCTGAAATCAAGAAAGAGCTTCTTGACAACTCCTGAGGCTCTCACCGAGAATCCACATGCGGCAAGGATCTCGCGATGGCGGGAGAAATGTCGGTATTTGGGAGAATGGTTGGCTCCAAAGGAAGAACTTCCCCCCTGGACATTCGGAGAAGTGGTCAATATGGAGGTCTCTCAGTAGATTACGATCAAACACAACGAGATGCAAGACCAGTCTGCGGACTTGGGGTTTCTCTGTGGACTCAGTTCTTTGCCAGCGTGGCGTTTAGGAGACTAACGGGCAATTCCTTCAGTGTTCCTCATCACCAACCACGTGCACCATGCAAGACCTTATGAGAGCTACACCAAATGCACTTGAAGTGTCCGATATTTGCTCTTCTTTTGTGTAAAATTATGTCAACACTTATATATATTTTTTGATTTTTTTGTGTACTTTTGACACGATAAATAAATAAATAAATAGCCGGTGTAACCGCCCAAATGTTAAATGCGAGCATGGAAACATGCAGACATTGTGTTGTATACGCGCCATATATCAATTTGTAGAATGGAGTTTCATGCCTGTTGCACTTGTTGGGTCAATACAGGGACGGTTAATGCTTTTGTGGATGACGCTGGAGTTGTCGTCCGATGGTGCCCCATATGTCTTCGATTGGAGACAGATTTGGTGACCGAGCAGGCTCAGACGACACGTCGACACAGTCGAGTACGTTGGATTACAGTAGCGGTGTGCATGTCATACTGAATCGCACCCCAGCCAGACACATTGTTTTCCTTCTCGACGGTGCCACGTGACCACTTAGAGCACGCTTTTCTTGTGACCACCGCTGCCAGCAGTCATCTACAGTGAATACATTCCTGCCAAGTTTTTCTGCAGTACCAGAGAAGGAGCATCCCGCTTTCATAGCCCTCTTACACGATCTCACTCAAACTCAGTGAGGTGGTGAAAAGGGCGTCTTTGAATCTTTAAAGATACTCTTGATTAACATCAGCTCACCAAGTCCTTTCTCAAAGGTAACTAACGCTCACTACCGCTAGAGCGTGTATTTAAAGCAAACCTCATTTTCATCCTCATAGTGGCGCTATTACAGTTATTCTAATGGGACTGTCACGAAATCTGAATAGATTTCAGATGAAGAAACACACCTACTAACTTTCTTTTTGTCGCACAACTGCTTCTTGATGATTCGGTATTTTTGCTGTCAGTGTATGTTGTAAAAAGTCATGGTCCTATAAAATTCCCGTGGGCCAAGCCCGAAGTTACTGTACTTTTACGTCTGAAGACTTCTCTCCATTCAGAATAACCTACTCTGTTCTCTTAGCTAGAAACTCTTCAGTCAAGTCGTACAGTTGGTGTGACATTCCATACGCTCATATTTTGTTCACTAGGCGGCAATGCGGAACAGCATCGAGTGCATTCCATACGTCATGGAACACGGCGTCTACCTGGGCACCTGTATCTGCTGCCTTCTGGGCATCTATGTTCGTTCCTACAGAGGAATATGGCGTCGAAGACGTCATCCAAATGGCGGTGTGTAGACTTTGCAACAGTGCATGACATCATCCAAGAAGGTGGATTTGACTTCATCTAAGATGGCAGATTTTGGCAGAAAAATAGTTCAATTGGGCAACCTCCACTAACCTAACCCCCTTCCCCTCACCCAGAAAAATACTGGGATGTTCAAACTCCAACAGGATAATGCATCACACCATGGTTATCTCTACTAACCTAAGAAAATCACGGGAAGATAGGTAACCTGGGCTACCTCCACTAACCTAAGTCACCCTACTGGCGCCAAGTTTGAATTTTGGCGGTAAAGAAAGGTTACTTGGGCTATCTCTACTAACCTAAAGAAATGGTGGGAAAGAAAGGGGAGTTGCACTACCTTCACTAAACTAAGTCACCCGACCGGCACCTTGTTCTATAGATTGGTGGGCATAAGACACAACCTGTGCTTGACATAAGTCTTTATTATTTTGCATGCATTATTTTATTCAAACAATTAGAGACACTACCACCATATATAATAACTCCAATCCCAAGAAAGTAGGTGTTGAAAGATGTGAAAATTACCGAACTATCAGGTTAATAAGTCATGGCTGCAAAATACAAATGCGAATTCTTTACAGACGAATGGAAAAGCTGGTAGAAGCCGACGTTGGGGAAGATCAGTATGGATTCCATAGAAATGTTGGAACACGTGAGGAAATAATGACCCTATGACCTATCTTAGAAAATAGATTAAGGAAAGGCAAACCTACATTTCTAGCATTTGTAGACTTAGAGAAAGCTTTGGACAATGTTGACTGGAATGCTCTCTTTCATATTCTTAAGGCAGCAGGGATAAAATACAGGGAGCAAAAGGCTATTTACAGTTTGTACAGAAACCAGATGGCAGTTATAAGAGTAGATGAACATGAAAGGGAAGCAGTGGTTGAGAAGGTAGTGAGATAGGATTTTAGCCTCTACCCAATGTTATTCAATCTGTATATTCAGCAAGCAGTAAAGGAAACAAAAGAAAAAGTCAGAGTAGGTATTAAAATCCATGGAGAAGAAATAAAAACTTTGAGGTTTGCTGATGACATTGCTAATTCTGTCAGAGACAGCAAAGGAATTGGAAGAGCAGTTGAACGGAATGGACAGTGTCTTGAAAGAAGGATATAAGATGAACATCAACAAGAGCAAAACAAGGTTAATGGAATATAGTCGAATTAAGTCAGGTGAAGCTCAGGGAATTAGATTAGGAAATGAGACACTTGTAGTAAAGAAGTTTTGCTATTTGGGGAGCAAAATAACTGATGATGGTCGAAGTAGAGAGGATAGAAAATGTAGACTGGCAATGGCAAGGAAAACGTTTCTGAAGAAGAGAAATTTGTTAACATCGAGTATAGATTTAAGTGTCAGGAAGTCGTTCCTGAAAGTATTTGTATGGAGTGTAGCCATGTATGGAAGTGAAACATGGATGATAAATAGTTTAGACAAGAAGAGAATACTAGCTTTCAAAATGTGGAGCTACAGAAGAATACTGAAGATTACATTGGTAGATCACATAACTAATGAGGAGGTGTTGAATAGAATTGGGGAGGAGTTTGAGACACAACTTGACCAGAAGAAGGGATCGGTTGGTAGGACATGTTCTAAGGCATCAAGGGATCACGAATTCAGTATTGGAGGGCAGAGAGGAGGGTGAAAATCGTCGAGGGAGACCAAGAGGTGCACAGTATAGAGTAGCATGGAGAGCTGCATCAAACATGTCTCAGGACTGAAGACCACAACAACAACAACCACCAAGGCCGCCAAGGGGTCTGGATTCCAACTGACCAAGTACCACTAGAGGGTGCTGTCATCCCTCCTGTGATGTAATCCAAGATGGTGGCGGGAAATTGAGGGAAACAATGTGGTCGCCATGGGGTCCAGACTCCAACTGACCTAGTACACAGTACCACC